>NC_061510.1:391471082-391677809 GCF_022539505.1 Lolium rigidum
AACCCGGATCCATGGAGGCCCATGGGGAACCCGGATCCAGTACGACGTATATGGAAGGCGGATCCGTGACGTGCACGGCAAGATATTGTACCGTAGTTAGGCTATCTGTAATCCGGCTAGGACTCTCCGTGTAAACCCTAGATCCGTGCGCCTTTATAAGCCGGATCCCGGGAGCCCTAGAGGCACAACCACAACTCATTGTAACATCGCGAAAGCGCCCAGATAATTCCAGACAAGCAGCAGTAGGCCCTGTCATCGTGCAGGTGTTCCGAAGCTGGGTAAATCGCGTACCACCGTCCCGTGTGCACTCCGCCCTATGGCCCCTACTTCTTCTCCCCCTTGTGAGGATCCCTCCTCCGAGGTACCGTCGATTAGGCAACGACAGCCTGCATGCGTCTATAAAAACCGCCATCCTCCCCAGTCACCCACAAGCACCGAGTAGCACAAGACACTCCACCTCCACAAAAAATTTGCGTTGCCATGCCACGACCTAATCCATGCTCGAACGGATGCCAGCACCTCCTCCGCCACCACATCCACCTCCGCATGTGCCGCCTCAGCCCGAGGCCGAGTTCGACGTCACAACATGGCGGAGTTCGCATAGCTCAATGTGCAGTACGACACCGATGTTGAACACGAGGCAGCGGAGCAGACAGAGGAGGAGGATCGGGGCGAGGAGGACTGAACCGACGATGCGGTGGAGGAGGAAGGGAATAGTGGGCCGGAGCCGACGGACGAGGAGCATGAGGCCAGCTTCGCCTCTTTCGAGCCCCAGCGGAGATGCAGGACACCGCTTGTAACCGCGAGGTGGTCAACAAGAGCATCCTCCGCCGCATTATTACCATCGCTGCCAAGCAGGCAATGACAGATTAGTCTAGACGCCTCTTCATGGCCGCCGAACGATAGAGGCTCCTCGAGCTCGAGGCTCGACGGAGCACCGAGGCCGCTGCCCACGAAGCAACACATGTAGCCCAAAATGTGGCCTCCCGCGAGTGGAGGGCGGCTATGAGGGGCCAGCACCGCAGGGATGCTTCGACGACGTTGTTGCACCGCCAGATGTGCAAGTAAAAGGCGATGAGGCAGCCGCAATAGCTGGCAGAGCAGATGGCACAGAAGAAGCCGCCACGGCAGAACAGTGATGAGGCTCGGCCTTCTCATGGCCCAACGCCCCAACTGATAGCAAGTAGAATAGTGACGAGGCTCGGCCTTCTCATGGCCCAACAGCCCAACCGATGGCAAGTAGACTATAGGTTTAGTTTCAATTTAGTCGTTTTCATTTGACTTTGTAAAATATAACAAAATTTAAATAAAAAACCTAGCATTTATCGTTTTTCTTTCTTGACGTGAACCAAGCCATAGCCCGGATGGTTAGGGGTACTGATATCTGCGTACCCGTCTCTCTCACCGTACACACCCAAAAATCTTCTATTGAACTGTTTGAAGGCTGTCTAACCTCCAAACCTTTTTTTTTTCTTTCTTGACATTTAGGGTACGTGACTGAAAACGGGCGTCCCCAAACGTGGCACCTAACTGCGTTGCCCCTTAAACAGATCCGACACTTCTGTTGCCCCTTAAACGACCGATCCGGCACTTCTAGCAGACGTTATTTGGAGGGTGCGAGTGGTGCTTCCATTTTACAAGAACATGTAGCAGCAATTTTATTTACGAACAAATTTCATGGATCCAAGGAAACAGTAAAGCTTAGTGGTTTGTCGTGAGAGCTAAATTCGCCTCTGAGCACACTCGCAGCCCTCTGGATTGCCATGGCGACTCTCCACATTTCCTGCCGCACAGCCGCCTGCCGTTGCTTCGCGCTGTGGTTCCCCGACCGAGAGATGGCGTCAGCAATCCCAGGAAAGAAGGAGAGTTCACTCTCATAGTCCTCCGGAGGCGAGTACAACTGTGAATACACCCACGAAAATCATTGCAAAGCATGCTCGTAAAGTATAGTATAGAGTTTCATGGGAAACAACGAAAGAATTGCGATTTTTTACACTGTTATTGAATAGTAGTTGGCCAAGGGTTGCTCACCAGGTGCTTATACCATGCTCTTCCTTGAAGCCCTTCCGCTTGAAGGAAGCTTCTTTCGGCAAGTAAAAGACGGTCATTCAACAGCCGCCTCCTCATAAGACCGTATCCATCATGCATATCTAGTTGGTTTAGCTCCTGGATCCACAGAAGACAAATGGCGTAAACAACTAATAGTAGATTAGGCGACAAAATTTCAGATGCCAAGTTCAGCTCGCCAAACCATTCCATTAACCCGGATCTGGTAGTGTTGAATGAAATTATGCTAGACTCTACTACTAGGCATGCAAGTGGACAGTCCGGCGAACATGACGGACAGCTCGCGGGATTAGGTGTGTGGTGCAAATTAGCTAAAGACTAATGATTGTTTCATTAGATGATTAGAGAATGAAGTGACGAGGCGGACAGGCCTTCATGGCTTGGCGGACGTACTACTCTGGAAAAGCATCGACACTCAACCCAGTGAACAAGCAACATGATTCATGGCCATTAAGGTCTAATAGTCCATTGAATTGAGGAAAAATATGTGGATCGGCTTAAGCACTTGTTTACAGAAATGCATATTCTTGGAGCACAAGGAAACAACAGCACATGATTACAATGTCTAAACGAAAAAAAAGGAACCAAGTATTCTAACGCGGAGTCTGGTATACAAAAAAAGAACTGCAATGGACAAAGAAACAAGTAGCTTGAACAAACCTTTGCCTCCTTCTGAACATCCATGGCTGCACCGGAAAGATCCTTAATTAATCCATTTATGAAATTGACTGGCCGGCTATTGTTCATCATAGCGGCAAACACATTTGCATGCTCCTGTAATGTTACGAATTCAAAGTGTACATAAAAATCCTATATCCAGACTAAGTTGCTATAATAGTTATGCATGGCGGAGAAAGCAAAGCCCAACAACGATAAATGTAATGTTTTAAGAATAGTTGGTGTACCTGCAACTGTGAGGCATATGTCTGATAATCAAAAGGTAACACAAGATCGTCTGCCAAGCGCAGCACTAGTAGTCCCCAAATTTCGGTAACTGATGAAGTACAAAAACTAAATGAGTGGTCTGATGAGCAATACTCCCTCCATACCAAAATAACTTGCTCAACTTATTTTGGGACGGAGGGAGTGTAATACATGCTTGCACACATCATTTCTCAAGCACCAGTTAAAATCAACCACAATGATATGTACGATTCTGTAGGCCCCAGACCATGAGCATTCTTACTCTTGACCAACAAACTTGTTATTGTAGCACTAAAAAAATCATTTCGATTGATCAGGTTGCTACTTACTAGCCAAATGACGCAGAAACAATGGATCGCCATGATTTTCCATCCAGACATAAGAGTCAAGTGCAGTATGGTAGCCAGGAAATTCTGTGTCAGTAGTACCCCTTATTAGTGATGTTGTTTACATCATATATTAGCAGATTTAGTAAGAACATGGTAAGTAAAGGTAGAGCAAGAAACAAAATTGTATCCACCTAAGTTAAGGTTGACCAGAAAAAAATATGAAAATAACAAAAAATGATTGGCATGCATAACTATACTTCAAACATTAGTAGCAGTAAAGATCCTAAAATCGATATTTATATGAAAGAAATTCATATTTGTATATCTGAGACACAAAATTCTACAATATCTGACATTAGAAGAAAACGAAAATCTGGTAACTTACACTTGAAAATATACAGTTCTTTCTCAAACCAAATATATGCGAAAGTTAAGAGTATATATCAGAAGATTACAAGGCGCGACTTTGAATCAAATATCAACTAGCAACTCCAAGCAACCATTGGGTTAAAGCTCAAATACCTTTTCCATAGTACAAGTCGACACAGGGAATTCCAGCATGATGTAGAAATGGGGCGAAATCAGAATCGGTTCTGGCAAGTCTTTCTATCTGCAAACTGAGATCATCTTCAGAAATAAATCTAAAACAGAACACAAGGCACCAGTGGCGGAGCTTGGAAGAAAATGAGGGGGGGCGAAATGTAAAATACGAGGATTTGGGGGGGCAAAAGTCTAATTTTTTTTCTTCCAAGCTGCTCCCAAACAGGATTCTTTCATAGTTTGCTAAAAATCTGGGGGGGGGGGGCGGTGGCCCCCCCTGGCTTACACTAAGCTACGCCCCTGCAAGGCACCGGCCAAGATCATCTGCAGTACAATTAGTATGTGCGGGTTTCAGTGTTTGGTCAATGCACACATGTGAGATTACAGATTATATTAGGAAAGAGGCGCTCTTGAAACAAAAAATGAAGGGAAACCTTTCCGCATTACACAAAAACTTACAAACAATATATTAGATGACTGTGAATACAAGATATGAACGTCTTATTTTCTTGGTTTGGCCTCTGTATTGCAACTGTGTTCCACTTAAACAATATATCCACCTATTTTAGTAAAAACCCATAAAGATCGAAGATATCTTCATATTAGAAATACACATAATTTAAAATGGCAAGTGGCTGCTTTCACATTCCTCTGGTACGGCTGTTATCCTGACTGCCGACTTGAATAAAAAGTTGATCTGACCTAAATAAACTGTAGTAGCCAAATTTGGGGAGGAGTGTGCGTACCTACTATGACCGACCTATAAACACCTACGGCATTTGCGGCAATTAGACGCAATGATAGCATGCTATGCCTGTTCCTACTAACATCATCATACATGATAGTCCATTTTATTAGTAAGAAAATTATGAGACCACAAATGAGATGTGATTCCCACGTGGATAATTCAAATTCACGTTTATCTTGCATGCAAAGGACAAACTGTGACCTCTACATGGCTCTGCTGTGAAACTATTATTTTACTTCTAATTTCTGAACAGTTTGGAGCAACTAGAGACAAGTAACCACGTTGAATTGCAGTCCAGCTACTATAGGAAATTAAACAAATCTAATTCTTACACTGATACCGCCATTCATTGCAATCCATGTATCATGAACTGTCTTTCCTTCAACATCTGGATCCTTAACCTGGAAATAGCAGGTTCAAACTAGAATAAACCTCATGTATTCATTCCATTTCTTTGATATCTCACTGACTATGATGCGGTAATGATTCTTGCAAGTAGTACGCTTAACTAGTTTCAACCGTACGCAAGAAACAGGTCACGTACTAATAAAGGTTCTTCTAACAGAACCATGTGCCAAGGGATTGGTATCGTTATCTAAAAGTGAACTTGCATTTAAGTTTTAGCAAGACTAAATCCCCAGCCCAGAGAAGAATGTAAGAACAAAACAAATTGCTTCTACCTGTCTTGTAACTTCAACCAAGAGTTTGTCCAACTGGGGAGTAGAACCTGCAAAGAGCCCCATGCCTTGCACAGCACAATCAACATTCAAGTAAGCTACAGCCTTGGAATGGAGATCTCCAAGGTTCTCTTCGACCCATTCAGTTGACCCGATCTGGAAAAAAGAACCTTCAAAATATAGAAAAGGCAAAATGTAGCAAAACTTAAATGAGTCTGGAGGTTTGGCATGAATGAGAAGAAAAGCAAGTAAAATAATCTTTTACTCGGGTTGTTCAGGAATTCGTTAACTGGTAACGGCTCGCTCGGCAACTGAATAGCGATTAATCTGCAAATTCGCCAGTTAATCGGCTGATTAATGGGGTAATCGGCATTTATCGGCTAATCAGTGACCCACCGAGCAGCGATTAACTGGCCATTTAATCGGTGATTCGGCCGAATTCTTGAACAATGACTTCATGCTATTTGAACGCCTAACATCTAGATAGCACATACAGACTTCATGCTATTATGACTTTGCTATTTGATCAAATCAAGAAAATGCTATGCAAATCATAAAATATCAATAATAAATAAAACTTATTGTCTGCCTGTTTCTGATATTTTGCCAAAAAGAGTATGCACTTGCTCAGTCAAAACAATTGCGCCAACTGCAACCAGTTTGCCAATTCATCTTGTAGTACATTCGTCCAATGGTTACATACTTACATAGCTCTTTTTTAACAGGTATCTTTAGTTCTTCCATTGGTATAAACTTTCCATTCCAAACTCTAGGTAGGTGACACTGCACGCCCTTGTCAAATTACATGTTTTTTTTGCAAAATAAACACATGCATTTTCTTACATTGTCAATAAAAAAGATACCTGTTAAACACAAGCATTTTCTAGGTCATGTTACAAGCTACAGAACTCAGTTACATACTTTACATTGCCAATTCCATTGCACTACTCTAGGTAGGTGACATTGCACGCTACATAATCACTTTTTTTTTGCAAAATAAACACATGAATTTCTTACATGTGTAGTTTCAATTTATTTTTGAGGGTGGGGGAGGGGGGCACATGCCCCCTGGCATTAGTACACACGTCCGATGGTTACATGGACCTGTCGACTTACCATTCCAAACTCTTCTGCATCCCAGCTACAAATAATGATAGTCCTCCGAGGTGTCCAACCTGATTGCAGCATTATACCAAGCCGGCGAGCAACATCTAGAAGTGCAGCTGTCCCACTGTTAGGATCAACTGCTCCATAAGTCCACGCATCTCGGTGGTTACCAAGGATCACGTAACGATCGGGTTCTTCATATCCTTTGATGATAGAAAAAATATCCTTTATGGTAGCCATCTTCCTATCCTCCTTCAACAAAGAAACGAGAAGACAGTTTCACTATTTTAAAAAGTTAAAACCACCATGATCTTGACTATTGTAATAAGGTACAGATACTTCGACTTTGATAGAAGATGCAACAGTGATAAACTGTAATACACAAGTTTTTCTCCCAGGCATATAAAATGCAAAAGAACAGAAGATGCATCATGAATGACAGACACTTATCATGTCTTTTGTTTGTCCAACACTTTCCTGGTCCAGCAAAATAATGATAAAACGGTCTACAGCATAAAGTCATCCGAAGAAGCATTTAGCACTTCCAAAACTGGGTGATAAAACGGTCTACAGCATAAAGTCACCCGAAGAAGCATTTAGCACTTCCAAAACTGGGTGTCCAAATGTTATGTTATGCTAACCCTATGCACAATGGAAATAGTTAGTGACTATGAAATCATGCAGGAGTGCAAAGATGTGACAGATGTGGGTAAACAATGAAAAACATCAACTAATCGACACCCCCGCCTTATATGATGCAGCAAGACCTAGAAAATGCAAAATGAAAGTGAGGAGGTGTAGGAAGAAAGAATCCTCGACATTCATTTTGTTAAGCTTCATGCACTAGCCAACGCAACCAATAGTCAGAGGCAGGCTCAAGAGGCATGTACGTGCCTATACAAGGACAACTAGGGGGCAACAACAATTTTAGGATAAATTGCGAAAGCCAGGACTCGAACTCGAGACCTAGGTTGTGATACCATGTTTTTTTTTTTGCGAAAATTCCACCGATCTATTAATAATCATCAACAGCAGTACAAAAAGACCCAAAAGTAATAAAAATTACAAATAGATCATTGGACCACCTAGCGACGACTACAGAAACTAGCGCGAGCCGAAGGCGCGCCGCTGTCCTCGCCCCTCCATCACCGGAGCCAGGCAAAGCTTGTCGTAGTAGAGCTTGTTGTAGTAGACTGACGGGACGTCGCCGTGCTAAGGCCCCAAAGAACCAGCGCACCAGAGGAGCCACCGTCGCCGATGATGACAACCGTAGATCGGAAGAGACTGACCTGAAACCACACCAGCGAACACAAAAACCAACCGGATCGTAGCAGATCCGCCAGACACACAACTCCACTGGGTACTCCGCCAGTACTCCGCCAGCGTTAGACGCACCACCAGAGCAAGGATAAGGCGGGGAGGATCTTATTCTGGCTTCACGAAGTAGCCGCCGCCTCACCATCCCGAAGAAGACACTGAAAACAAACTAAACGAAGAACAAAAACCTTCCCGCCGGCGAGAGGCCGCGATCCGCCACGCATCCAAGGCCCCAAGGCCACCGGAGTCGGAGCAGACCGGCAGTGTCGCCGACGAGAGTGACAGAACCCTAGATAGGTTCCACGATCGCCTCATGTGTCCTCTCCTCTCCTTCTCTCCTCTGTAACCTTCATGCACTAGCCAACGCAACCAAAAGGCCGAACTGATGGAAAGGGCTAGGAAATCTACTTATACACTTCAACACCTTTCCACTTCAACACCTTTCACCCTGTGTCCGTAATAATAGTCTTCAGTAAGCCAACCAAACTGTGCACAGGCAGCAGAAACCATTTGGGGCAGTAAAAACACCAAACAGAGCCACTATTTGTTGACGCAGTCTTGCTGTGGAAAAGGTGACAAGGTCGTGAGATGCAAGGACCACTGGAACCAAAATAGTGAAGTTGATAACCACATTGGCTACTGTATCTGTGTGAGTTCATAGCAACATGTCATTTGCCACACGGACCAATCAAGCAAGCGCCACCTCAGCAGAAGTATCTGTGTGAGTTCGTAGGAACATGTTAGCCTATCTAAAGAAACCACCAAATCCAGGCGGATCAAAGGATCAGCAGTCCACAGCATTTCCCGTTTTGGGCAACAAATGTCGTTCTTTCTTGTCTCTATTTGTGAATATGTACGAGGACAGCAAAAATATCCTTTATGGTAGCCATCTTCCTGACCTCCTTAAACAAAAAATGAGAGAAGGTTTTACTACTTTTAGAACTTAAAACTGCCATGATCTTGACTAATGTAGTAAGGTACAAGTACTTACAGTTGGATAGGGGATGCAACAGTGCTAAACTAAACTGTAATGCACAACTCAGTCTCCCAGGCATATAAAATGCAAAGGAAGAATATGCACCAATAGTACAGAATCGCCCAAAGAAGCATTGAGCACTTGCAAAACTTACACTATCCAAATGTTATGTTATTTGGTATATTCAAAACTAATTTGGTATTTTGCCAAAAAAAAAAATTCTCCCTCGTTCATAAATTATAACTGTATTCTGAGAGTGCAAAAGGATTAAGGGAAGCAAAAAATGACCATGCTATCCCTACAGACATATAGTACAATGGAAACAGATAGTGACTATCATCACATCATGCAGGAGAGCAAAGATGTTACAAATGTGGGTAAACAACCAAAACCATCAACTAATTCACACCCCGCCTTACATGATGCAACATGACCTAGAAAATTATTCGCCTTGCATAAAGAAAGTGAGGAAGTATATCAGATGAAGGAAGTCCCTTGACAATAATGTGAGAAAGCCAACCAAATCTGTACAAGCAGCAAAAAACACCTGGGAGCACAGTAAACACCAAACAGAGCCGCTATCTGTTGACACAGTCTTGCTACGGAAAAAGGTGATAATAAGATCAACAAAGAAGCAAGGACCAGTGGGCTTGACAAGGACATTTGCTACTGCATTTCGCTGCGTAACTTTCATGGTACAGTAGAGGATAACACAAGAGACCAAATTAAGCAAACGTCACCTGAGTAGAAGAAGCAGTATCTTTGTGAATGATGAGCTGATAATAGCAAAAACAGGCTATCTATAGAAGCCCCCAAATCCAGGCGGGTCAAAGGATGAGCAGCAGTCCACGGCATTTCCCGTTTTGGGGCATAATTGTCGTTGTTTCTTGTCTCTATTAGTAGTATGGGGACAGCAAAATAACAAAGGAGTGAATATGGAGTGTGCTGTGTATGTATACCTGGTAGGTGAAGTTGAGGAGCGTGGGGCCTGGCCCGACGCCGCCGACGTGGTCCCCGAGGTTGAGAGCGGCGCGCCACTCCGGCGGCAGGGCCGGCCCGCCGAGGGTCCGTACGATGGCGGAGGCCGTGTCGGCCGAGACCGGCATGGACGGGATCGTCGGGAACCGGCGCTTTACGATCTCGTCGTCGAACCCTAGGCGCTGGGCCCCGTCCGTGGCGGCCCAGCCGGGAGTGAGCGGGTCGCCGGGGCCGCCGAGGATGACGGTGCCGCGCTCGACGCCGCCGTCGCCGCGGCCGGCGATGAGCACGGCGGCGGCGCCCCGGGCCGCGGCGCGGCGCCCCCCACACGTACCTCGGGGATGCTGGAGAGGTACGTGTGGGGGGCGTGCCGGGCCCAGGACGACACTGTCGCCGCGCCGCCCGCGAGCTTTACCTTTGCCGAGACAGAGGACAGCGACCGGCGCACCTGGCCGTTGTGGTGCGCTCCGGGTGGCGGCCCTTCCGCGGCGATTCCCGTCTCGGCCTCGGTGCCTGTTGATGGGGGCGTCGTCTCGTCTCTACCCAACTTCTTGCTATCCTATTATTATTCCTAGTGTTATTTCTTGTCTTTTGCGGGGAATCCTGCTAGTGCTAGTGCTACGCATATAAAGGGGTTGTCTACACACGCATACATGAACCTTCACATGCAAACTCTATCCCTATAAGCATCTTCAAAAGACCGAGCCAGCGGATTGAATCTTGAAATTGATGAAATCATCGCAGGTGCCTCGTTGTCGATAGGAACGTCGCCTTCCACTGAATAAATATTTCACATTTATGAGACACACAGATGTCAAATATGTGGTTTGAACTCTGGTGGACTGGGGATACAACCACCCTCCTAACCACCCACCCTCGGGTTGACTCTGGTGCCTATGCTTTCTTCTCCCTCTCCCTCCATCCTAGTGAATAAGGCATCCTCCATTTACATATTTTATTCTCATTATAATGTGTTTTTCAATATGAATCAAACGATACTAATTACATATAATATAATTAAAATTATATTACTTACATTTATCGAGACTGAGGTAGTATTTTCTTGCCTACTACTACCGCCTACCCGTGCTACATGCTCGTCCTATATCTCATGTTCCTAGTACATATAGTACGAGCATGTAGCCCGAGTAGAAAATGATGTGAAGTGAATCCTTATCGTTTACCCAATAGATGACAATGTCGTTTGGTTTCAGAGATACCTCTTTGATTCACGCAAGTTTGGCGACTCGAATTGCTTCCTGGTTCGCAGTGGCGGGTCTAGAAAATACCGTTTGGGTGGGGCAACCAAGATAATCATACGATATGATAGGTTTCTTAATTTTTCATTTTTTCTCTCGCTAAAATATGTGACGGGGGAATGTTAGGGTGGGGCTAACACCTTCTGGCTCCGCCACTACTGGTTCGTGTTGGAGAGCTGACCCGCGAAGAGACAAGGGCCTTCAGATTTTGTCGGAATTTTGGAGCGAAACCCATGGGAAATCTGCATCCGCCGAAGTTCTGAAGATGCCAAGTGGGCGACGCGGTCGGGAGTGCCGACTGTGGGAGAGGAGGGCAGCCACGTCAGAATCAGCAGCCCGGATGGAACCCCTACAAGTACAACCGTTAGCAACAACCTCCTCTTGATGCAACAACCAAGTGGGTGGCGGTGGCTCAGAATGGCAAGTACAACGCGGACGCTAAGCTAGGGGTGCCACGAAAATAATCCATGTTCTTTCGACGATTACAACAAAGTTCCTGGTCCTTTACAGTCCTTTATTGAGCGTCGAAGCAAAAGAATGAGTCTGGTGCTTAAAAAGCAAGTACAAAATAAGGGCATGTACAGCGGGAGGCGCCAAGGGCAGGCGCTAGGATCTATTTCCTGGCCAACGAGCAGTTACATCGTACAATCCCAGGCTCTGGGCGCTTGATTTCTCGCCTGGACGCAAAATGATGCGCCGGCCGCTTAGGTATGATTTTGCCTCCCGCATAAAAATCGGGATGGTTCGGTTGGAGAAATAAGCGCCTCAAATTAGTACGCCTGCGTTGGAGATTTGGACTCTCTCCATAGACGCCAGGATTAATCCCTCTTATTTCCCCACCTAAGCGCCTACTTAGGCGCCTCCCGCTGTACATGCCCTAAGGCTCCTAGAGCCAGGCGCTTGGGCTATCCGGGATTTCAACTTTTTAAGTGTCTCTACAAGCGCTCTGGAATGTACATGCCCTAAGACTGCTCATAGTGGGAGTAACATAGGTAGTAACATCACACATCTCAATGCATTTTGGTGACATGGCATACTAATAAATGAAGAAAGAGAGTGAGGTGGTAACTAGCTATGTTACCATAACATCACACATTTCAAGGCAATATGAGTCTACAACATAATTAATGACACATTGCATGACACCACATCTAAGTTACTACCCACTATGAAGATAGTAACTTAGATTAGTAACATGACATATGTTACTAGTCTAAGTTACTCTCCACTATGAGCAGCCTAAGGTCAGACAGCCACCGCGGGCAAATCAGGTTGTCGGGAAATCGAGAGGGCCACCACCACAGCCGATGGGAAGATTGGCTGGCTATAGGGCCTCCAGAGGTTCACCTGATCGACCCGAGGTACTCAGTGTCACACCCGTCAGTACGCCTTAGAATTAGGCTGTGTCATCAATGACTTGTGTGTGCACGTTAATGACGAGAGTGTAACAAGCGTGTGTGCCAGCTATCCTGGAGGTGTACCGCAGTATATAAGCGGTGGACTTGTTGTAACAAACGAATTAAGAAAAAGAAGAATACTACCTCCATTTCAAGGAATAAGGCGCACGCGCATCCCAAGACGAACTTTGACCAATAAAATTGAGCAACCAAATCTTGATTATATTGTATGTAATTAGTATCGTTGGATTCGTATTGAAAAATACTTTTTAATGATATTAGTTTCATAAAAATAATCTTTATCTATTTAAAGTAATTCTTGGTCAAACAAAAAGCTCGTAAAACAAGGACGCCTTATTCCTTGAAACGGAGGTAGTAGAACAGAGGCAGTTACCTCTCTTACGCTCTCTCTGTGTTCTTCATCTTCTTCTCCACGAAACCTGCCATGGAGCCCATTTCGTCAGGCATCACAGGGTCACCGCCGTGGTCGAGAAGGTACCTCATAACCTGGACATTCCCCTCTCGCGCGGCGAAGGACATCGGTGTCGCACCTACAAAGGGGGGATAGAATATCTCGGTGATACAAAAAAAAACCGATTTTTTTTCCTTCCACGGACGGGCACATAATTTCAAGTATTTGTGTGCACCTGTTTTAGACACAGCATTGACATCAATCCCTGATTCCTCCACAAGGAACCGGCGGCTCTCCAGGCAGCCCCTAGAAGCAGAGTAATGGAGCGCGGTATTCCCCATCGCGTCCTTGGTTCCCCGCAGGTCCACCTTGCTCGCCATTTCTGAAATCGCAGGAACAAATGAAGTCGGACGGCACAGACGAGAACCTTTAGAACCTTCAGAACCTCAACATTCTTCAAGGGCGAGGGCGAGCCCCGGGCTATCATCAGGCTCATCAGCAGTGCGGTGTAGCAACTCCAATCTGGCAGAGATGGAATTGGTTTTGTCCTAGGAAACAAAACTTCAACAAGGTTTGTGGTTTGTCGTGAGAGCTAAATTAGCCTATGAGCACACTCGCAATCCAGATTGCCATGGAGACTCTCCACATTTCCTGCCGCACAGCCGCCTGCCGTTGTTTCGCGCTGTGGTTCCCAAGCTGCACGGACTGAACCAACAACAAAAATGAGTCTGTCCGTGGACACACGAGTACCTACAGTGAGAATCTGTGAAACTAACCTGATCGATGACATCAACCGATTGACGACGGCCTCTCCGGATTGCAGCTGCCTGCGGACTATAAGAAGAACAAGAGCTGGGCCGCCGCGGAGTATTCATCCAACACACGAATCCAATCAATATAAACAATTATCACTTATCAGACCTAACCAACAAATCACAACACATTCTGGAGCAACAAAATGGTGGCCTGAGTCGCATCCCTCGCCACTCCCATCGATTACCCAAATCCGGACTGAGAGTCCATGACTTGAAGAAGAACAAGAGCTGGGCCGCCGCGGAGTGTTCATCCAGCACGCGAATCCGGAGAGTCCATGGCTCTTCTCTCCTCTCCGCCGCGATGCCATGGTTCCATGGCTTGCTCTCCTCTCCTCTCCTCTCCTCGCACGCGTAACTCGCACGCGACCTGTGAAGACGAGCTTGTACTTATAGAGGAAGGCTTGAGGTAAGAGAGGATGACCACAGGTTCAGTGATCTATGGTGCTCACATGGACGGAGGGGATGAACGGATGAGATGGGGGAGGTCTGGATCAGTGACGTGGAGGCTCATCTTGGGAAAGGGGCATGTCTCGGGGAACAAAAGGATATGGCATGTAAACGAGGCATGGATGCGCTATTTAATCTCCTGATTTGCTGGC
The DNA here is from genome assembly GCF_022539505.1 of Lolium rigidum. Taxonomy (NCBI): domain Eukaryota; kingdom Viridiplantae; phylum Streptophyta; class Magnoliopsida; order Poales; family Poaceae; genus Lolium; species Lolium rigidum. Next base: position 391,485,228 of record NC_061510.1, read on the forward strand.
ATCCATATGGTTTTGCATACGCTGATTTCCTGCCGGATAGTTATGGTGCTTGTTCTTCTTCTCGCATGGATCTCTCAGTATTATTCATCGGTTAGTCAATTAGTCCACATCAGACCACACATACCTTGCCACTAACCGTCGTTCACCCGGATGGTACTTGCTGCGTCAGGCTGTGCTAACAATTGTTGGCTGAATCGTGAGCCAATTCTACTTATTTATTACTCAAATTGATAGAGTGGTGTACTGAGTAGAATCTAAAATTTTACAATTCCAAAATTATGATTCTACGGTTCACAATCCTACCATATACCGGACTTTGTTGTCAGCACGCTACGGCTGTGTATCGGGACATGTCGATTCCGTTCATCTGCAAGGTGGACATGTCAATTCCGTTCATCTGCAAGGTTTTCTTCACGGAATTGCTAAGTTTTAGCTAGCTGAGACGTAGCTTATGTCTTAGTCACGTGCTCCATCGTTATATTTTGTTTTTGTTTGAAGATTCGTGTTTGCTCGGTGTTTGTGCTTTGTTTAGGGCCGTATCAAAACACACTGATGTAATTCGACTGAGACATAGGTTAAATCTCAGTCGACTGAGACTTAGACACACCCTTTTTTCAATGACAATGTCTTGTAAAAGTTAAACTCGTAAGTTTGAAGAATTACCAAAGCTACAGTACCAGTGAGCATCGTAAGATGCTACAAACCACAACTTGCACGAGCTGGGTAAGTGCAACTGTGCAAGTTGCATCCATTAGAGCACATCAGTATGTCATGCAAACAGTACAAACCATAATATATCTCGTTTCAATACAACCGGACAACCAGTATAATACATGGCACCACACCGAAACTAAATACGACAACCAATTTACGATCCCTTACATGAATCCATCACCTCTTTGAATGAATTGGATTTACATAAACCAAAGACATAAAATAATTTATATTCTTCTCCAAGGAACAAACTTGACTAATGGTACATGAAGAATCATGTCTGTTGACAAGTATCAAGAAAAAAACACCACCTCGCCACGGCCACACCGCCGGGATCTACACCATATAACAAGAGCAGTTTATCATCCAGCGCTAACAACAACATACATCACACCCGAGCCAGGATGAAAAAGCATCACTTCCACCATCCTTCCTACGAAGCAGAACCTTTTCTCACCTCGCCATCAGGGAAAAATGTAGCCCTCTGTCGCCTTCAGCTCCGACCACACAAGCTCTCACCCGTGCCCAGCCACCAAGCGCATTACAAGTCCACCATTGCATTATTCAGCTCCAAGGTCTCGATCCGGCCTTCATGGATATTACCAGCAAATTATGTAATGGGATGCTTGAACTAGCATATCTAAAGGTATATGTTCTCCTGGGATCAATGGTGTCATTGATATTACCAGCAAATTATGTAATGTCAATGAAACCTCTTAATGTTCTCTACCTTCTCCAGGATACGGGGAAGCATATCCGTTTGCAAATTTACAACCTGGCGTATGTGTTATGATAATAAGACTTACAGGACCATGTTCCGCTGAGTAGCTCACATGTGTAAGATGTCGTACATCAGTATGTATGGCATTACTCGTTCATATATATGCATGATTATTATATATGGGTGATAAAAGGTTAATCACTCAACATGAGCAACTATATACATGCATGCTGTTTCAGAAGAACAATTATATTCTTTAAAATCATTAATATATCGAAGTACCTAAAGAAGCAAATATAAAGGGGAAACTGGAAAATCAAAAGAATTATGGCATACCTTTATGCCCAAAAAGGGTGGCATAAATAATAAAGTTGCCGCTTTCATCAAATACAACATGAGTGGAAAATCAAAGAACCGTGGCATACCTTTATGCCTAAAAGAACATTTTTTGACTTTTCTATTTCCTTCTCATCAACCATTCTTCACATAAAAATAATGGCCTCAAGATGATACAAGGGAAAGTCAATTTTTCAAAGATCTTGTGACACCTACAAGTAACAGTATTCAGTTGGAATTACAAACTGAACATACTCAAATGTTATGTGCAACCGTTGGACAGCGAAAGTATATTACTTGAGGGACTCGTCATACGCAAGTCTTAATTAAACAGTTTTGAACCAGAATATCCATATCCTGTGATCGGGGGTTGTGACAACATATTGAGTGCTATCACTGCTCACCTGGACAATACCTGCTCATTCAGTACAAATATTTCATGTATATTAAGAAGACTAACAGTGGCTATCATTTCTAAGAAGTCTCAGACGTCAGATCTCATAATTCCCTCGACATAAGTAGTTTTTTTGCCAAACGATTGATATAATTTTTGGGCTATTATATAGTTCACGTTAGGATGAAGTGATCTAGCCAACCAGTGATGAGATAAGATGGATATATCTTACATATTCAGGAATCTCATAGGCAATTATGCACTAGCAACATAGTCCACCATTTGGAGCAACCATACAAAACCTTGTAAACATTCAGCAAAAGAAAATTAATACGCCAACAAGTGATAAGTATTAAGCAAATGGTCATCTCTAAGTTCAAAATCTGGTTGGATCATCTAAATGAGAGATATTCAGCAAATTAATGATCATGTGAATTCAAATATTAGCACCATGACCTCTAATAACAGGCCCAGATGACGAATTCTTAGTAATACAACTAGAGAACTAGGTAGCCAGAGATCATCATTATCACCATAATTCAAGGGCCATCGCCTTGATGTCCAGAACATAGAGAGGAACAAGAATCTACCTAGACACAACATTGAGTCCAAGCAGAAGAAGGGCCACTGCTCCAGGTCTTCCAGATTCCTCCAAGTGATGCATCAGGCTGCAGCTCCCAGGTACCCGTGTTGGTCATCTGGTCCTCTTCTTGAAATCCTTCAACAAGAACAAAACATGATTTGTCATCTCTAAAAGTAGATTTAGCAAGAATATATAAATCAGGAGGATGGTTTCGACTTAAAATTCACATGACAGGGCAGCAACCGTACATCTACAGGCCACCACAGAGTCAAGAGAGCTTGAATTTGATTAAGGCGGGTACCAGATCAAACAGCGCAAAGCATTCAAACTGACTACAATCAAAGCTGAAAACATCAATTACAACATTTGTTTAGTGCTGAAAACATCAATCGATTGCTTCTCACATGGGAAAAAGAAACAACGTATATTAATAACAGAAGATGTCGCATTTATGAAAGAATGAGACAAGATGGCATATATCAATCTTGTGTCAGTCTTTCATAAAAGTAGAGCAACCTCTCTATGTTTTCTTCAAATCCCTTTTGTTCCTCTCCAGCACTTCCTTTTCATTTACAAAGCACTTGACATGTACAATAAAATCAATTGCAACGACTGCTAGGCTGGGCTGACAGGCAATAGTGACATCAAGACAGGAATTTTAAAATTAACTACACAATTGCATCATGGATTAAAACAATAATAAACATTTTTACTTATGTCTAATCAGCTAAACACCATAGCAATTTAGTGGGAGATATAGAAAATAAGTGCCTCTACTTTGCTCCATAAGAATATTATTCAAAATTCAGATAACTCAATATATGAAGCTGACCTTGTGTCGCCGGCAAGTTCCCCTATCAAAATACAAAGTCACAACAAGTCGCCGACGCAATACCAAAGGCCTCCACCACCACCTTCGACGGTAGCGGCTAGCTGGCAAGCGCATAATGGGTCCTGGTGGCGAGGTCGGTGAAGTTGCGCAAACCAGCGAGCTCATCTCCAAGCCGGAACACCAGCTCGACCTCTCTTATCGGCGCCGCCAACATGTCATATTCTGGTGGGTTCTTGGAGCAGGGCGGTGCCGGCGACCAAGACCATGCCGAACCACGTCGGTTCACATCCGTTCTCCATCAGCTGCAGCAGCTAGACACAATCAAGGAAATGAATGAATGCACAGAGAATATATCAAAAAAAGGGCAGCCCGGTGAATGAAGCTCCCACTTTGCGCGGGGTGTGGGGAGGGGTCAGACCACATTGGATCATTGTACACGGAATTTCCTTGCAATTTTTGCAAGAGGATGTTTCCACAACTTAACCAGTGACCTTCTGGTCACAAGGCAACAGCTTTTACCACTGCGCCAAGGCACATAGAATAAATAAGCAACAAAAATCCTAATTTACAAGCCAATACTTAGATGATTCTTTGTAACCATCGTGTGGTGATTCCTCTGTACAACACTATATGCATGCATATAATCCTTGATAACAAATTTGAACAAAAAGGAAAGGAAACCATGCATCTAGGTATGTGTCAATGTGTGTGTTACCCTCCCTAGAACATTATAGTATGGCTGATGTACTACTTAATGAACGACACCCAGAAATAAAAGATGCAAGATCAATATATTTTTGTCAAGTTCGGAACTATATCCACTATCTGTTATTTGTGTGCTCAGGATATCAACTATTTTTCAGACTCAAAACCAGTTGCAGCTACAGAATCGCGCAATTCAATAATGCCAACATTACCAATGGTATCAAATGTTTTGAATTCTATCTAATAGCACATCGGCGATTGCTATTAGTTGACAGAAACCAAATAAAAACAACACAATAGCAATATCAAAAATAGCAGATAGACAAGTGTGATCTGCTTGGCTCGATTAGGGCTTCAATGGAGCTAATTCAACATGTATCACAAACAAAAGAATGCAAGGACCTATAAGAGGTAAGATGGCTATTCAAGATAAAAGTGCACTTGATATTAAAAATAGAAAATCAAAGGAGCGACGTCATGCTCCCAAATATAATTATGTCATCGGCGCATGAAGCACATAATAACCACGGCTAGATGTCTGTGGTATCACAGAACACATGGGAGCCGGAGTAAAATAGACAAAAGCTTAACATCTAATGATATTCAAAAATGCGCTTACATATAAATAAAACCAAACAGGATACAATAGACATTATCTAATGATATTTAGACAAGGAGGAAGACCAATTCCCATGCACTAGCTAGGAAAACATAATGTTTTGCAAAGGCATAATGTTTTCCAAAGTGCATGACATTAGGAAAACATTGTACTTTTAGTCCAAAAAGCTGAAAACCCAACTTAACATCAGGAAGCATAAATCAAATAGCTGAAAGGACTCCCAGCAGCCCAACCATAAACGAAACCAACTAGACACAAAATAAATAGCTCGTACAGCAAAGCTACACTTGAAAAGAGCAAAAGGATATAACGATAGAAAGACTGAAGCTCTATTTTTTGTCCATCACCAATGTCGGAAACAATCCAGCTGAAGAACAACATTCCCATAACCTAAGCATTAGCACTTCAAATTGGAAAATGGTAAATCTTGAAACATGTATCGATCAGCTCTACTAAATGCAACACCAGAAGCAAAGCTAATGGCAGCATGAATATACAAAAATTGAACCTAAAAAAATATCTTATTATAGGCACACCATGTCTATTTGTTGCGGAAGCATAGTGCTAACAAATCATGATCTTGCGTTTTGGTGAAATATTATTTCCAAGTTCTGGAAATGAAAGGGAAAGAAGTTAAAATAATTCTACCTCAGGATGCTTATCCTATGACTGATGGACTCCCATTTGTAACATGTACCAAATGCTTAAATTGCAATAAACAACAAGGAGTATAACTTGACATATTTACCACGGTTTTGCTTGCATCTAATCAACACCAACCAATATAGTAGCACTCTACACCAGCCAAATATTTTTAGCAAGTATAACTTACTTTAGTGTCTAGTTTGCATACACATGCTTCGAGGCAACTATAATTAATTACTTTCACACTAAAATTTACACTGAAAAAAGTTACAAACTACTTAATTTCTAATCATTTCATGCTAATGGTATGAGATGCATCATATAAGGTTGTTCCCAAACTATGCAAACATACATATGTAATAACTAAATGCTTGATGCTCACGTGATGAATAAAAATAATAACGGACTAAGAGGTGGCTCAAAGGCTATGGCGGACGAGCGACCATGAGCACATTGGAGGAGACCGCCAAGACAGAGCCGGGGAGCTGTGTGGGCCTGCTGCTGCCGCAGCCTTATGGTGGATAGCATGGGGAAGGAGGGTGCCCTGTCACCGCCGGCAGGAACTTGGTGGCGATGAAGGATGCCACTCCAACTTGAACCTTCTAGACTCTGAAAGTTTGAAGTAGGGTCCTCCAGGATCAATGGCATCCTTCTTCATCCATGTTAGCAGGCACATAGTCAATTTACTAAGTATGAATGTCTTATAAGCCAAATAAAAAAATAAGGGAACAGAAAAGCTACTAGCATTGTTAATAACAAATCTTCATCCATTGGACATTTAAGTTAACGAAGCAAGACACCATCACAGGCAGCGGATGAAATAAAGTCTACGACTCCGTATTGTGTTAGTTGTCAGCACACCTGCTTAGCACTACCCTCTATTGCTATCCCAGACTAATAATCTGCACTATGCCGGCGACGCTAGGTGAGTACAGTTGGATCATCACAGCCATATAGAGCTATCTAATTTTTGAATGAAATTTGCAAATCAGTTATTATATGATCCCAACAGGAATAAAAGAAACAACCACTTTGAGAGCAAAACGGTGAATGACTAACTAGTAGTTAGCACGAATTAAGGAATTTCACATGTATGTAATTTACTAATTTGTCCAGCTACTAGTAATGCACTAAGCAGGGGCACGTTGTTATACTCTTGTCGGGCAATTTCTCTCACTAAAATGAAATTCTGACTACGACACAATTTCTATTCGTAAATCTTAACACATTTTTTTCATCTTACCAGATATAGAAGCAAAGCAAATTAGGCCATAGAACACAATGGCAAAATCATTGTGTCACAAAACAAATTAGAATGTCATCAGTAGATTGTTACATAAACCTTTCCTATTCGTAAGCAATCTCTTTTGAATGCTAATTAATTCCCTTAAATCATAAAAGTAAATGCCAGAGAAAAAATATCATATTTTGCTCAACAGAGAAGCCAACATGTATTCTATCACAGGCAAACTTCCGTTGACATCAACATGTATTCTATCATAGGCAAACTTCCGTTGACATCTCTCTGATCTTGAGATCATTATTGGGTTCCTTTTGTAACATGTAGGAGTTGCACTACTGACTATACCCCAATGGAAGGACTGGTGCACATGGTTCTTCCCATTAAGAGGAGAATATTAAGAGAATGTTCTTCTTGATGACGAATTAATCAGCTTTGGAAGGACAAATAGACGACTACAATTTATGAAATAGGGAATTAGTTCATAGATTCAGTAGATAAAGTAGAATATAATGAGAATAGACTTTTTTCTTGCTCACCTTCTCCAATATGCGATGAAGCCACTCAGTTTCCTTCTGAGTATAGTCGCAGCCTTTCTGCACTATCTTCTTTGCAATGTTCACATAGATCTTTTCATGTTTGGTTTAGAGAAAAAAAAATTATGAATAGGAATTGCCACTACTCGAATAAAAGTAGAACATGCAAACGGTTTGATAACTTGTAAACATAGTAGAGGAGAGGTGACAGTTAGTACTTAGCAGCCTTGTAGCCTCATCTTCCAGTTTAGAGGGGGCTTCCTTCCCCTTGACATCAACGCCATTGTCGAAATCGTTGATACAGCTTCCAAACTTGCCACAAGGACAACCTACAAAAAACAACTACTTCCAATCAGATTACAAATTCATCCAACTTAACTCGCTAGTGTGCTTTCATGTGTAACCAACTTTCCTCATTAATGACCTTGACAAAGTCATCCAAGTCCGGACCGCCCTCAATTATTTGCGAAATCTGATGTTAGTGTTAATGTATCAAATATTTCAGAAAGCACAAGAGTTAACTTGGCAATCAAGACTGATTTAGCTTTCTTAAAACTTGCAGCGAGCTGCTCATATTCTTGCAGTGGCCACTCCTATAAAACTGAAAACAATCAACGATAATAATTAACCAAAGAGTAAAGAACACAGTAATCCTCCAAAAGAACTACTTTGTAAACAATAGGCATGACTTGAAGAGCGACTGCCCATACAACCAGTAAGGTTTGGTTCATCTATTGCTATTGCGTAAACAATTATAAAAATATACTACCATATAGGAAATAGAAAATTTGTGTTGAGGAGCAGGTCCAGTGTGGCTTATTCATGCAGAGCAGCTTCACGATAGCCTATAAGGGTTTTATTAATGACAATCAAATGCATAATCAAGCCTTTGCACCCTGGCGCTATCTTCACTTTTTTGGAATGATAGTGGCGTGACGGGTTACATGCTAAACTGCAAACAAACGTGACATTTGAGCTAGCTATAAGGACGCTAATATCACCGTTCCAGAAGAAAATGATATGACACCGGTTTTAGAAGGCCTCGATTTCCAAGATTAAGATGCCTCTGCTCCTTCTCCTGCTGCTCTGCCAAGGAAGAAACAGTTTTTCAGCCAAGCTGAATTAGGAGAAGAGTATTGGGTTTAGGGTTTGGTTACCATACTATGAAGGCGACGTCCGGGAGCAGGGCACAGCGATGGCCTCGCCCCGGTCGAAGACGGTGAATGGAGGGCAGCACACGGCGGAGCTGCGCCGCCGCATCGGGATGGCCGCCGCCATCTCACCGACGTGCAGCAGCCCCCATCGGCAACGCGCGATGCGGCCAGTGGGTTCGACGGAGCGCCGCGCACCATCCTACCGGTGCACGCGCGCGCCGGCGAACAAGCCGCCGCGATGCCGTGGTTCCTGGGGCTGGAGCCTCTCTCATCCGCGAGTCATGGGCGGCGGCGGCCGTTCTTGTGCAGGGTACAGAGGGGTGGAGCAATGTCTGAGGGAGGATGGGACAGCGGAGGTGAGGAAGGCAGGCTGGGGGAAAACGGGCTGCGCCGGAAGGGATGTGGCCGGAGGGAGCGTTCGGTGGAGGCAGAGGCCAGGGGCGGCGGGAATGGAAAGCAGAGCATAGATGTGTCGGGGGCGAGATCGAGGCGTGGTGATCTGCTGGAGGTGGGATTAATTGTCCAGCGAACCGAGGCGTTCGCCGTTTAATTTCTTGGTTGAAACAATCGGCTTAATCACAGTCAATTAATCTCGTCTTCTGAAATCTCGTTTTGGTGGCGCCGTCTTTACTTATGTTCAAACAACGCGTGTGTATATAGACTACACATGCACGACTAGACTCCATATATGCATGCATCCGTGCGTTTTGTTTCACGTCACATACTCACTTGTGTATATTGTATAGTAATTAATACTAAGTTATGTCATGTACACGAAGCAAGACACCTTCGAAAAATATCCCTAGTGTTTCTTGCAACAGCTGAAGTTGGTTGTCGCCAATCACCAATGCCGCTAAGATATAGTATGTTGGAGAGACACCGAGCCTTTACCATTGCTAGAACCAAAGAAGCACCATCACCAATGAGACAGCCGTGCTTGGTGTCGGTCGTCCTATTTTAAGATAAAAATCGGTTGTGGGTTTCGCATGCTGTTGTCCCGCGCCGCACGGGATTCATTCCCCATGTCAAACCCGCTAGACTAGCTAGTAGCTACCTGCTGGGTTACAACACGTTTCAACAGCAACGTGTAAAGTTCTTTGAAAACACATGAAGAGTAACTAGTAGCTCAGTGCTAGAGTTTAGTACACATTAGAGCATCTCCACTCATCCCCCATATAGGCTCCGGCGTAGTAGTTTTAGGGCCCATATGGGGGCGCCGACGGTAAAAACAAAAATAGGGGCCGGGTGGCTCCCAATCGTGGCCCCTATACTAAAAAAATTAATTTCAAAATGTAACACAATTCAGAGAAATAGTAGATTCATAGATAGTTCGGCCATACTTGGCCAATATTTCTACAAATATAAAAACATAGACATTTTTAAAAACCTAAAACTAGTTGCGTCCATAACCGAAACGGTTATTTACACCTCACATCACCTTTATAAACATATATTGACACCACATGCAAGGGGGGTTGCACATCCTCGTGTGGTTATTGGCGAAAACCCGATCCGTGTGGGGCCCCGTGTCATCTACCAAAAGACCTACTTCAAAACTCAAAAGGGGTTATACAATGGGTTTTCTCTTTGTTTGTGCAAGAGTAAGTCAAAGAAACATGGAAAACCATAATTGATACCGAGTTTTAACAAGATTCCTTATGGCGGTCTCAAAGTTGAGAATTCACACTATAAGGCCATAACCTTCATGTGTGACAGTCATGTCTATGAACTAGTGGCCAACTTATTGGTATGTATTGACTATTTTCGCCCCACAAGACCCTTATATACATATTTTAGGACCACATGCAAGTGGGAGAGAGATCCTCATCACTTGGTTTCACACGTGAAACCCTAATTGGTGGACTTCGTATCGTCTACCTCCTAGACCTACTTCAAAAGGGGTATCCCATTTTAATTTTCTCAAGTGACCTCAAAGTGAGAGAGATTCACACTATAAGTCTAGAACCTTTCTACAAGATAATCCTACATGTGAAGCGGCTCCCACTTGAGAGTTGTGTATTGGCTTTTTACACCTCACAACGCCCTTATATACATATAAGACCAGATGGAAGTAGGGAGGGATTTTATCATTGTTTGTGTTAGGCTAGGTCATATGACACGGAAAACCGAAATTGAGCCCATGTTTTCACATTTTCGCTCCGTGGCCTCAAAGTTGGAGATTTGTACATGAGAGGAAACGAAGGATAAATTGCGGGAGACGGAAAACAAACAAGTGCAAGAAACAAATTCTTTTAAATTATAAAAAATAATAAAAAAAGGTGTCACTACTAGAAAAAGGCCTAGCCGTAAGATTGTTACACAGGTGCACCACTTGTAGTTGTGGAACTAGGTTATAGATTGATCTAAAGTTAGTAGTGGCGCACCAAATATAGGTGCGCCACTGTGCTGCAGACGTCAATGACGCACTAGATGTTGGTGCGCCACCGGCCACCGCACATGGATGATGGATCCACCGCGCATGTGTCCCCACCACCAGACCGCACGCACCCACCACCAATCAACCGCACCCACCCACCAGGCCACCACCACACCGCACATCACTGACAAGAGTGCACACCGCACGCACCCACCCACCGTGCACGTCTCAATGCTCTCCCCCTCAATCCCCTCTCGCCCTCTGGCCACCCCAATCTCGCCCCCAATCTCCCCCGCCGCCTCCCCTCCGCCGCCGGATCCCGCGCCTTTGCTAGATCCCCCGTCGCCGCCTTGCCGAGATCCCGCCACCGCGAGATCCCGTATCACCGGCCAGTGCCAAGTACTATTGCTAGTGAACAACGCATGCTCCTCCTGGCTAGGCTAGCGCTCACTGCTCCACCCAGCGTCTGACCGCGCGCGTCGGATGCCATGGGCAGCGGCGCGTCACGGCTGCTCACCGCGTGTGCGTGCTCGCGCCCGGCGCCGACGTCCGTCGACGCGGAGCCCTGCCTCAACGACGCGCTCGACCACTCCTTCTGCTACGCCAACCCCGCCGCCGCAGCATACTCCTCCTCCTCCTCCTTCCGCCACGGCATCTCGGGCGCCGCCCTCTCGCCAACTCCTTCGTGCCCGTGCCCGTCCCGCTCTACCTCTCCTCCTCCGCCGCCGACGCCACCGGCGGCCCCATGCCGCCGCCACCCAACTACTCCTCCAGGCCACACCATTTCACTTCTCCCCTTTCTCTTCCACATCGCACTAGGGTTTCTTACCCCTTTCTCTTCCACGTCGCGCCGCCGGCACATCTGTGGAGATCCGTGGACACTGGGCAACACGGCGAGGAGCACAACGGCCGGGCAGCATGGCGAGGAGCATGGCGGCCGACGGGCAGACGACACTGGCAGCGACGCTGGCGGACTTGATTGCTTTTTCTTTTTTTGTTTACAAGGTGTTTTTTGTAAATATTGTTGTAATTTTTTTTGACTACTCTGTAATAATTAATATAATTACTCTGTAATAATTAATATAATTATTGTAATGTTATTACATGATGACCTGGTCTGCATATGTTTATTGTTTGGCAATCCTGGTCAATTCGCCACAATAGATCCCATACAATAGCTCAATTGGCCTTTTTTGATTCGCTCACAAGCAATGGCGCACCGTATAAGTGCATAGTGGCGCACCCTATAGGTGTATCAGTGCGCCACTGCTATCTATCTAGCTTACTAGTGGCGCACTAAGTGCGCCGAGCAATAATTGTTAGCAGTGGCGTGATAGTAGTGGCGCACCACCGATGGCAAAACCGGTGCGCCACCGATAAGCCGTTTTCTAGTAGTGTGTATGACGCGTGCCATGTGATACTACACTTGGCATACATGCGCCGTTAGTGTCTATCGATTGTCACTACTACACATGCCATCTTTCTTTAACCACGCATGTTGGTAACGCATGGTGGCCATCGATTATCGAGCACCGCCTTTTTCCGAGAACTACGCTTGGCATAGGTACATGTTTGTGAGACCTTGTGTTTGTCGAGTGTGGCTAAAAATGCTCGACATATCAGGCTAGTTGCGGCGTGTTAGTTTTTGATGAGCATTTTCTTGATGCACTAGGGTTATGGTCATGGTTGTCGATGGCGTGATAAACTGGATTAGACATACCATATGGCACCACCTGTGATTAAGTAAATGGGGTAATTATCATGCCCATGGTCCAAACGATCCCAGCACAATCAACTAAGCCTTTTCTCACGACTTCTCTTTTTCCCTTTTTTGATGATCTAGGTCTCACATGGGGTAATTTTTCCATGCATCTATGGCACGTATGTGATGTGTCCTTTTTGAAACACATACACTCTGGAGCTACCATGTGGTAGACGTGGTGAGCAACTAAACAATTCTTATACACTCTGGAGCTGACTGATGATCATGTGCATCTACGTATATACGCATGCATGTGCGCGACACCAATATTTCAGACTTTGCGGCAAACATATCTTTTTGATTTGGGTAGAGCTGGCTTTTCAGCCCAAAACGTGGGAGGAGGAAATATTGGCCCAGACCCAGAGCCCCAGAGGCCTGTCCGTTCTGTGGTCGGGCGCGTTGGCAGCCATCCGATGGAGAGGCAGAGCCCTAGCCGCATTTCCCCTCCTCCCTCCCCGTTCTGTCTCCTACACGCGAGACTCGAGAGAGACTGCGGCGCCCGCACCAAACCATGGCGGCGCGGCTGGCTTGCTCGCCGGAGCCGGCATGCACCGATAGGTTGGTGCGTGCGGCTCCGCCGAGGTCGCCCGACCGCGTCGCGCGCGTGGCCGATGGTGTTGGGTGCGGTGCTGCACGAGGGCGACGGGTTGCCGGCCACCATGAAGCGCCGGCGGCGGAGGGGCTTCGTCCGCCACGCGCGGCTCGTCGCCACCCATCTTCCTCCGCCTTCGCTAGCCGAAGCAGGGGGGGCAGCCGACCAACACGGGAGATGGCGGGCGACGAGTGGGTTCCGCCCTGTCCGTCTCCTCCGACGTGGTCGCCGGGGACAAGGCCGCTCCCGCCATGGAGACCCCGACCAAGGTACTCGTGCTCCTCCTCCTGGCTAGGTTTCTGGCGTCCCTTCCACCGAAAAATCCCAACTTTGACCCCATCCCTCTTCGTTTTTTTGGTGCACAGGTACTCGGATCTCGGCGAGGATGAGGACTACGACACCCGGAGCTCGACGGCCCCGGCAGGATGGAGCGCGCTACATGAAGTCGGGTATGCGTCTTGCCCTAATCTCTTTCCTCTGTTTAGATGGCACCGCCATTTGGGCCGGTCTGTTCACGGTTCCTAGTTACTTGTTAGTTTTAATTGATTTAGATTTGTACTTGTAATGTGGTTGTTCTGCCTGTGGGTGTCTCACTATTGAGATTGCAGTTTATGTGACTGCAATTATATGTGCTAGCGAGTAAAATCTGCACGGTAATCATTCTGGCATTGTGAAATGTAATGTTCATTGTACTGCAGTTTTGCTAGTTTAGTTGCTGCTTGTTTCCGGTGTCATGGTATTGGTTGGCCATGCAACGGTAGGTTAATTAGCACCTTGTCTGATAATTGAAATGTGGATTAGGCTACCCATTTTGTGGTTCATATGTAGGACTATTTGAAATGTTCAGTGGTGAGCAATTAGGCTGGCATAATTTGTCTGTTTCTTCCGCGTTCGCCGTGTGGTGTTTATATGTATCTCCGGTCTTGTACATCAGCAGGGCTTGTTTGCGTTGAGCTGTACAAATTTGCTGAAGTTTACTGCTGTATATGTGCAGGCAGGGGAGGTTGTTACAGGCTAGGCACTGTGTGGCTCTTGCTGGCTGCGGCTGCTTCGTTCCAGTACCGGTGGCGGCGGCGGTACACCTCTAGGGGCCTCTGCAAGGCTGTCGAAGGGAACTCTTTTCAGCCTCGGTCCTGGGAGGCAGGGCGTGGCAAGGTGTCTTCCTTGCCTGCACTGACCAAGGCCACAAAGAGTAGCACACGTGTCTGCAAGGTGAGCTTGCCGTTTTGTGGTTGGATTCAATTTGGCATATGTGGTTCGAGTTGATGTGGGGATGCCCTGATGTGATTTGGTTGGGTTGCAGGAGCTGCTGCTGGAGGTCTTGTCGCCGACGTTCCGGAGCAGCTACCGCCGGCCTCCTGCCCAACGTGCTTCCATCGGCAAGAAAGCCGTCACAGAAAGGTGAGATAAGTAGCAACGTGATGTATGCTCATTGCTGCAAATTGAAGGGTAAAAGATGCAGATCATTTGGTCTAGAAGCTCCAAGTTTAATGTGTGTTTCTGCTGTGCAGGCGCTGGAGCTGTGCGGTGGCGGCCTTCAAAGGGAACTTGAGCCTGGGTCCTGGGAGAAGGCAGGGCACGGCCTTCCATGGGTGCAAGTGCTGCCTGAAGCGCGTCCACAAGGAGTAGCACACACACGTCTGTAAGGTGAGCTCGCCGTTTCGTGGTTGGATTCGAATTGGTGTGGTTCGAGTTGACGTGGGGATGCCCTAATGTGATTCGGTTGTGTTGCAGGATCTGCTGGCTGGGTGTCTTGTCGACGATTTTCCGGAGTAGCTTCTGTCGGTCTCCTCCCCATCGTGCTTCGGTTGGCAAGAACGCCGCCTCAGAAAGGTGATATAAGTAGCAGTCTGCTGTATGCCCATTGCTGCAAGTTGAAGTGTTTCCGGTTAGCATAGCTGTTAGCTTTTCGGGTGACCGTTTATGATTGTGCGGCCAGCCAATAGCCAGTACTCCCTCTGTCCCAAAATATAAGGCGTCTAAGGATTGGTCAAAAGTCAAACATTACAAACTTTGACCAAATATTTAGGAAAATATATTTACATCTACAATATCGAATGGACATATTAAGAATATATACTTGATGGAGAATCTATTGATGTTGGTTTAGTATTGTAAATGTTTATATTTTTGTGTATAAACTTGGTCAAACTTAAAAAACGTTGACTTTTGACTAATCCTTAGGCGCCTTATATTTTGGGACGGAGGGAGTATTTATCTTTGATTGCGTTCAGTTCGTTTTTTGTGCAGCTTCAGTCCTGCACGGACGCAAACGACATGGTAGCTGTGTGGTTCTGCTCCGCCCAGTGATTGTGTTTGGGATTTGGTAAAACTACTATAGTAGGATTGTTTGGTGTTGGTGTGATGTAATAATTGCCTACATTGTAATAATATAAATAATCTGTATGATGAGAAGAATAGTGATGGAGGTGATATCTGTACGGTTGTGTGATGTGAAAAAAGTGCAGAAAATCTCGACAAATGATATATATGGCAACCTTAATTTGTTTCCGTGGTGTAGCATGCTAGCTAGTATCACCAGAATCAGATCAAAGTTTCTTTTTGAAATTGCGTCAGTAACATTAATAGTGGATTATTAATTAACGTACTAGCAGCTAATACTCCTTTGGCTGAAAGAAAGAAAGAAAAAAAAAAAGGCGATCCAGTTTTGGAGCTAGTACGGTTTCGTAGGTGAGCAGAATTAGATGGATCTGAATCAGTTTTCCATTTACGTTTTCTTTCATTTTACACAAATACTACTATATATATGTACACTTGTGGGAGGAGGCACGTGAATGGCCTTGATGGATGGACGAGTCGGCTGTTTCAAATCCCGTCGCCGTGGTAGTCATCATTGTAAATTAAATTTGGGAGGAGGCAAACGTGATTGGGCAAGTCGTTTGGAGTATCGCGAATTCACCGCAGCCGATGCTGATGCGTGCCCGTACTAGGACTCATAATAAATCGATCCTGGTAATGTAGTGGCAGCTGCGGCGATTTACACAAAAATAACCCAAAAGTGGAAGAAAAGCACAGACTGACCCTCCGGCGAAACTATTTCACCAATCTAACCCTTTTGTGTGGCGCCCCTCCCACGGGCGCCACACATGCCCATGTGGCTCCCCTCCGCCGGCGCCACACACCCAGCCGACGTGGCCCCCTCGCCGCCGAGCCGGTGCGCCCGTCCGGACGTGGCAGCATGTGTGGCGCCCCTCCCAACGGCGCCACACATGCACTTGGAATCCCCTAACACATGCCGTGGGACAATCCTGCGGGACTTAGCCGTTTTGCGAGCTCGATGTGTGGCGCCGATGACACGGGCGCCACACTAGCATGTGTGGCGCCGATGCCACGGGCGCCACACATAGAGCCTCGCAAAACGGCTAAGTCCCGCAGGATTTGTCCCACAAGATGTTTTGGACCCAATGGTTCAAACAAGTTGGCATGTGTGGCGCCGATGCCACGGGCGCCACACTAGCACTTGTGGCGCCGGTGTGAAGGGCGTCACACATGGACTTGTGTTGAAAACATGAAAAATCCTACCAAACTCCAACAGCTTACGAGTACAACATTGGACACAACAAGTAGAAATTTCATGACGGACACATATAACACTTCATACGTCACATTGTAGCACGTAGATTCGAACAACAAGTAGCATTACGGACCATGGTTCGAAATGACATAGGGTTCACAAATCGATACTTATGAATATAGAGTTCACAACAACACGTAGCACATCCTAGTAGCGTCCTCGACGTGCCGTCCTCGTGGGCTGCTTCCGGACGGCCATCCTCTTCGTCCGCTGCCTTGGCTGCTCCTGCCGCTGCTCCTGCCGCTGTCTGCTCCCGCTGCTGCTCCTCGCTCCTCCTCCTCCTCCTCCTCCTCCTCCTCCTCCGAAGAGAACGGCTCGTCGTTCCTCATCCTCGACATAGCTGATCTCCGCGGCGGCCCGTCATCCTCCTCGGTGACAACCTTCTTTCCTCGGTTGACATAATCTTCCGGAGTGTACCGGTTTGGAGCCTTGCCCCTTGGCTTCAACTCGGTAAGCTGACCGTTGCTTGGAGGTACGCTTCGGAAGTACAGCTTGACTCAGAATTAGGTCGTCCTCAGGAGGAATCTGCACAAACATGAACACATGAGATTACAAAAGTTGAAATTAGTAAGAACATGTTTCACAGCAACAAAATAGTCCATACATGTTCTTCGGAAGAGGAGGATGTAGGGATTTCGCCTTCGCGGCAACCTAGCAAGTTCGCTAACCGCCGCATCTTTCGTGCGATGTCTCGCGTCATGGAACTCACGGTTACAAAGCCACCGGAACATAGTAGTGTACATTCAAAGTTGGTGATCATACCTTAATGAAATTCCGCAACGGTGAAACAGGCTTTTCATCTCTGTGGCTCTGGTCCCACATAGTCTCGCACTCCTCGCCGGTTTTTGGATCTCCTCCCGCCGTGACAAACATAGCATACACAATTTAAGCGAGCACATGGCAATCTAGATGATGTACTAGTTAGTGAGAGAATCCATTACCACGAAGTTCAGCTCGGAAGCAATAGAAGTCGATCTCCCTCTCGCGAGCAAAAGTGTCGTGCTGGCTTTGCCCAACCTCATCGAAATGGATGGGGTCGTCCAAGATCTCCTGACGATACGCGCGCTTCACTAACTCGATACGCGTGTTCTGATGGAACCACTCGAGGTAGTTGTTGAAAGCGGTGAAGTCGTGAGGCACAATCTGCTCAGGGTCAGCATTCCGTGCTGCTTCCAAGCAGTGTTGGAACGCTGTGATGTGGCCGCTATGATGGACTGGCCAATTTGTGATCTTCCTCTGCCGCCGCCTATCAAGCCCGCAAGAATCAACAAGTTAGTTTGTACCTCTTCTATCAAGAATCTTCCATCGCATGATTCCGAAGTTTACCCGTGAAGCGCCTTGTCCGTGTCTTGCCACGTTGGTGGGCACTCCCGATACAGACCCAAACCTGTCTCATCACTCTTTGCGGCTGGTGGTGTTCAACAAGCCACATGCATATGAGTGGGCAGCGCATACGCCGAACCGCGCCTCCTCCGTGCACTTCGGGTTTAGGTCGGTCATCGCCGCGCCAATACGGTAGTAGCTACCATATGGCTCCCATTCCACCTCGCAGCATACAATTATTTAGTAGATGCCAAGAGAATCAATCAAAACTAGGATTGCAACTCCGCAGTGATCGGTTACTCCGCTCGGCGGTAAGAGTGTCCAACTCCGCAGATGTACTGCCCGTACATGACCATTGGATCGCTCGTCATCTCCGAGACATTGTCCCAAAGGTATGCCCAAGTGGGCTCCCGATCAGAAAGTGAGGGAAATGAGGCCATGGCGTCTCGTTGAGTACCCCGGGACGCCCAACCGATAGGCGGTCCCAGCTCCATACGGAAAGTAGGAGCATGCATCCACCAATACCGCCGCTCCCGGCCTTGCTCCCGACCCTGCGACAAGTCTTGCTCCCGATCCCGCGACAAGCTTCGTCCAACCGCGTACATAAGATATTTGGTTACTACTTTGTGTAGCGCACTACTATAGGAAAATAGTACATAGAACAAATCATCACCTGCCGGTAGAGGTAGGCAAGTGCCGCTCGTTCCCCAACTCCACCGGGCGTCCAACACCGTAAGCGCCTTCAGCCAACACCAATGGGCCAGCTTACCCCCACCGTCGGGAAAGAGAGTCCCGGAAATCATGTACCATAAGTACACGCGGGCGTACGTCCTCCGAGTGTCCTCGTCGGCCTCTATGGGGCATTCTCGCAAAGTTAGTTCTGATCCAAGTGAAAGACGCGCCGGCGGGAACTCTCTCCTTTGGATTTTCCGGCGGCGGAGGAGCCCCGCCAATAAGGTCCTCCATCCGTCCGCGCCACCCATCAGAAGCTGTGTTCATACAAAGTGGCTCGCCCTGAATAGGTAGTCCAAGGATCATGGAAACATCCTGGAGAGTAGGGGCCATCTCGCCGGCCCTCAAGTGGAAGGTGTGAGTCTCCGGCCTCCACCGGTCGACAAGGGCGGTGAGTGCCGAGGGGTTCATGTGTGGCCCCCCACGGCTTACAAGGGATATGAACGGCATAAGACCGGTAGGCCGGATGAACTCCGTGTACCTCTCGTCATAAGGTATATCCGGTGTGCCATGGTAACGAATCTTCAAAGGGTGAAGATCCGTTCCCCTCTCCGTCATATGAACAGCCCGGTGGTCCCCGTCGTACTCTTCATCCAGAAGCCACACCATCCTACATGTATGAGCAACACATACAACATATTATGAGCCATTCATACCAAATATGAGCAACACATACATGAGAATATATCCAAATAAGCCATCACACATACATTCCTAACAAATATGAGTTATTCCATCAAAAATACATGAGAATATATCTAACTTTCGAATCACATATACATCACACATACATGAGAGTTCATATCCAAATACATCACACATATGAATTTCGTAAGACATACCATTCCTAGGCCCATAATAGACATATGTAAGACAATAGAATGCATTTGCTAAAATTTCAACACATACATGTAAAATTTCATTCAACACATCTAGGGTTCCTACATATCTAGGGTTCCTACACATACACATTCAACACATACATAGCCATTTCAAATCTAGTTTCCATGTCTAGGGTTCATGTGCAAATCTAGCAAGATCTATGAAATTAGTGGATGAATGTGAGGGAATCGAAGGGGAATACCTTGAGGAATGGAGGAGGAAGGACTTGGCCGGCCGGATCTGACGATTCCTTGGTCGATTTGGTGGGGGGCCGAAGGGGAGGCGGGCGGCGGCGGCGGTTGGGGGAGAAGCAGAGAGAAGAGGAAGAAGAAAGAGAGGGTCGGGCTGGGCGCGGGCGCGGGCGCCACACTTAAGTGGATGTGTGGCGCCCGTGGCATCGGCGCCACACATGCTAGTGTGGCGCCCGTGGCATCGGCGCCACATATCGAGCCTCGCAAAATGGCTAAGTCCCAGACGTTCCGGAGCCCCTGGATGTTTTCGACCGAAAACATGATATAAGTTGGCATGTGTGGCGCCGTTGGGAGGGGCGCCACACATGCTGCCACGTCGGACGGGCGCACCAGCCTCAGCCGGCGAGGGGGCCACGTCGGCTGGGTGTGTGGCGCCGGAAGGAGGGGAGCCACATGGGCATGTGTGGCGCCCGTGGGAGGGGCGCCACACAAAAGGGTTAGATTGGTGAAATAGTTTCGCCGGAGGGTTAGTCTGTGCTTTTCTTCCACTTTTGGGTTATTTTTGTGTAAATCGCCAGGTGGTTACGTACGCAGGGTATACATGGCAATGGTACGCACGCCACCTGAGTATTGGTACAGTGATACGTACGGTCAAGCAACCTGCTATACCCCCGTAGCCCTGATACTACTATGTATAGCCTTTGACTTCTTTGGGAGCATCAGAAAAGTAGAATTGCAGTTGCTTGCTTGCTGGGACACAAGTTCAGAAGAGTACTTGGAGCTGATATGCTAGCTCGTCCTAGCTGCTTGTTCTTATCCAGACGGAAATTCAATTTGGTTTCCGGGTAGGTATGCTCCTTCTATCAAGAAAATATATTTTAAAGTATCCAAAATTTTTGACAAAAATTCTACATGTACATCTCCATAATATATGTGCGTTTGTCAAGTTTCGAGAAAAAATCGATATTTTTTGTGTTCTATATAACAAAGAGAAAATTTATGTTGTGATAAGCGTTATTTTTAGCATCGAATTTTATCTTTTTTATACATGCCACAAGACAAGTAGAATTTTCATGAAACAACTTCTAAATTTAGTGGGCACATGAAGATATACGTGCGAATTTTTTGTTTCAATTTTTTGATGTTTTAAAATATATCTAAGATGTATTTCAAAATAAAAGGATCATATGATCCCATGTGCCAAAACACCACTTATCCAGAGTACTTTACAACCTTTTATCTTCTTTTTTTCCCTTTTTGGTGCTAATATAGTACGATGGGCATTTTGTAACGCAATGCACGCTCACACAACTTTTAAAGTTGGTATAAACGCAGTGGCGTGGCCACATTGTGACCTGTGGTCAACTGACCACACATGTTTCTTGTAAATCCTTTGCATGGTGTTATAAATCATGAAAAATATATTAAAAATAAGTAAAAATACATATATTTGACATCACAGATTTTGAAAGATAACACAGACTTCAAGGTCTCTCTCCACCACTGATAAACGAGCTATTTCCACCAACATCTGTGGAGATGCTCCTTCTTCTCATGTTCTATCGAGCGTCACGTCGAAACTAAACTTGGATCACAAACTTTGCTGCCGTTTTTCTTGCAGAAACAAATTAGTAAAAATGACAATGGCGATTCTTTATTTTGGAAATGCAAAACATTTGTCGACGAACCATCGGTCCGTTCCGGCCTCGCCATCAGCAAATTTGCCTAGTCTTTTCTTCTTCATCACTATTGTAGAAGGTCATACATGGGTGCAATCTAACACTTTTGTATTGTTGCCAAATTTTCCGGTTCATCTCTTTTTATCTCTTTCTTGGTCTTGGGTGTTGTCTTTTTTTACCCCTTGTTGTTGGTTCCTTCTTTATCTTTCTCGTCGCTTGGGCACTCCCTTTTTTTTTTCCTTCTTCCTCGATATCCTATGTACTAGGTACAAAGATGTGAACGTATTCTGTTGCTTTCAATTTCCATTCGTCCTTCCTCTTGTTTGCCGATATCCGAGGCACTAATGGCGGTGGTAACAAATGGGATGGAGGAGGCCACTGGCAACATTTCACTAGAGGTGATGGTGCGGTAACTTAACGGTGAATACCAACATCTTCATGGTATGGCGAGGAAGGGAGTCAAATAAAAAAATCTTGAAACAAAATAAAAAACCATTGAAAAACTAACCGAGGGCGGTGAAGTCTTTTGTCGATAGACTTGCAGCCAATAAAAAAGAGTGAAATTTTTATTTACAGAACGTTGATTCTTCTATCCAACTAATGGTGGGTATTGGACATTCAAAAAAGTATTTGCGTAACGTTATCGAATTTGAAATAAATTTTGTACACTACCATTCCTCGAAATAGGCTTTCGCCCCGCTATATTAATATAGAAACCACGATACAACAAACATGCTGGGGCCGCCGCACAACCAAGCCCAAAGGAACCAACAGAGAAAAAGAAAAAGAAAAAGAAAAAGAATGCCAACACCGGCAGATCGACAAGAACGAGGACAACCCCCACCGCTGCGCCTCCCGGAAAAGTCCTACCACACTCCTAGCACTCCGAACTACCGCGTACCAAACAACACCTTCAACAAGGAGGACGACGATGACGCCGCTGCTGTCCGGACTAATCCTAGGGTTTCCCCCAGTCCACGGAGGGGATTGGGCGAGGGGGTACATCTGACGCCCTCTAGGAAGGCAAGGCGGCGCCCTCAGGCGTCACCGCGACGGCGTCGGCAAGGCCAACAAGGATTTCTCCCAACCCCCAACACCACCACCCCGTTCATCCGAAGTGCTCCGCCCAACCAACCGCCCACAAGCACGCGCCACCACGATCTTGACGTCGTCCTCGCTGTCTCCCCGGTGGTCCTTGACGCAGGGCCTAGGATGAGGTTACCGAAGATGGCAGGGCCGGGGGAAGCATCACCATAGCCTAGCGGGAGGGAATTACCTCCACCGCAATCGCGGGAGCCGACCGGACATGGCAACACGGGACAACCAGGCCCGCCTGGCCCGGTACGCCCACGCCGCCAAGCTGCTGCTAGCCGGCCATGGCGCCGCCGCCACCCTACCACCACCGCCCCAGCACCACCAAAACCCAGGAGCACCGCCGCCGGTCAGGGGGAGCTACGCCCCGCCCAGCCCAGATGGGGCCCGAACTGGCCCAGATCCGGGCGGAGCAGGATCCGCCGCCACCACCCCGGCCGTGCCGTGCCGCCGCCAACGGCGACGCCGCCGCACCTCCGACCACCCCGGCGCACGAAAACCACGCCGCCGCGCCAGACCGCCGCCGCCTGAGTTCACCGCCGCTGTCCCGAGGCCCCCGCGTCCCCGTCCTAGCTGCGGGTAGAGTCCGGCCCGCCACCGCCGGCACCGCACTGGCAAGGCCCGGCGGCGCACACCGACGACGGCGGCAGGGGAGAGGAGGGGAGGGGGAACTTGCCGCTAGGGAGGGGCCACGTTTTACTATCCAGCAAGTAGGAATTCCGGACGGGAGGAAGGAGCCGTGGAGACTGGAGAGTACATAGGTGGGCCATGGCTCGAGCGGCAGCAGATACAACTTCCAAGGCGGCCGGTCATGTCACTGCCCCCGCTCCGCCGCCTGCTGCTCTCTGCTCTGTCCCCTCCTCGCCATCGCCTCCATCAATGCCGCCCTCTCAGGCTCTCACCGCCCACCGCCCAGCCGCTATATCCCACGCCCCAGCCCTCCTCCTCCTCCTCCACCAGTCCGCCTCCCCGCTCATCGAGCCCTCTCTGCCGACCCGGTGCGCTGCCATGGCGTCCACGGCGGAAGCGGCCGCCATACTTTTCTCCATGCGCGAGCCCGGACCCGTCCCTGACGACGGCGCCGCGCCGCCTGCCTCGGTTCCCGCGCGGCCGGACATTGATTTGAACAGGGCGGCCACCAATGACGAGAGCGGCGGCTGGGCTGCCGATCACTCGGTAAGGGGCGGTGAAAGCGCCGCCCACGGGTCCGCACCGGCTGCACTTGCTGATTCCGCCATGCCGGCACTGCCTGAAACGGTACGGTTTCCCCTCACTCGATAAGGGGCTGCACTTGTTTTTTTTGTTTTTTTGTTTTTTTGTTTTGTTTTGTTTTTTTGAGAAGAATCAGTGGGTTTCCCCACTGTGTATATTTATAAATTTTCAAAAAGTAGTATGTACAAAAAACATATTGCTAGAGTTAAGCAATAGCTGGCTAACTAGCAGGCCCTAAGCCCAAAGAAAGAAGAAGAAAAAAGAGTGTTTTGTTTTGTTTCGTCAGTGACATTACTTCCGCAAGCTTCTCTTGTTGATCGCGACCCAGTAGCTGCGAGGCTTTGTTAACTGAACCCTCACCACTGCTGCCTGCCTGCTGAAACGGGGTGATCACTGTTGTTCGATCAATGTGTCCACTTGCCCCGGCCTGATTGTTCAATTTTCTTGGTAGGCTCTGCACAATCAAATTGAAAATGACACTCCACGGGGGAGGGCTGCAAAGCGTGCTAGGAGTAGGACTGACGAGGGAAGAGGAAGGCCACCATCCAAGCATGGAGGCAAGCGGTTCAGGGTTACTGATGATTTGCTGCAGACTGGCCAGGATCAAATCGGCAGTACGGCTCCACGAGGGAGGGCTGGAAGGGGAAGAGGAAGGCCGCCACCCAAACCCAGTGTGCAGACTGACCTGCCTCAGCAGGACCTCCCTCAACGTATCGCTGGAGAGGCAACCGGTGCAGGTAGAGTGCAGCAAGACCATGGTTTGAACAAGGAACCTGAGAGCGCAGCCATGATAACGCCACAACCTGAGAAGGTTTGGATGGCTTTCTTTTATTCTCTGCATCTGTTTTTTTGTCACACTGATTGATCAAGTAACTGGTTCTATTCATAGGCTGTTAATCATACCGCTATATGCGCTTGTTGCGGTGCCAGTTGCACTGATGAAAGTGAAAGCCTGGATTTGGAGCCTAGGGGAAATGAACCCCTAGAAGTTACCACCAAAGACCAAGCCACTGCAATGCCGCCAGTCCCAGAGAGGGTATGCTTTCCTAATCTCCAATGGACCTAACTTGTTCTGTTCATATCAAATTGATCAATGAATATAGGTATATAGGAGGTTTATACTCTATTGACCTTGAGGGGTCACCGAATTAGTTTCATGCTTTTCTCGACATGTAAAATAAAGTGATATGCTATTTTGTCTGAATGTCCCAACCCTTCTCCGTGCTGGCTCTTTGGGAAAACATTGGATGCTCATATTTCACTGAAACACCTTTGATAAATCTTAATGTATATGTCTTTGGCTACAAAGCAGTTCTCGGCTAGTGCACTAGTAGTGGCCCACATAGACTGTATAATCTTTATGCAGGATCGAACTGAGGAATTGGGATTGGTACAGTTAAATTCCACCAAGCCTACCATCCCTAGTTGAAAAAAACGTACCGGACCATGGCCTGATTGTAAAATACCATATCCGGTGCCCTAACTGGCTTTTTACACTAGGTGGAACGTACAGGCAAGCGAACCGGCAAAATCCTAGCCAGATCGCCAGTTTTGTTGCAAACTAGAGAAAACCAGGAGCGCTCGAATTGCCAGGCGCTACAGACGTCAGCGCTTCCGCTAATTTGTTAACAATTGGCGCGACAATGGAATTAGAACCATTTGTCCGACCTGTGGACCTTGAAATGAGAGCTCGACAGGTTTGATCGACGGTCTGGCTTTTTAAACTATGCTACCATCTAGTTTTTTATTTTCGCGAAAACGCAAAAGACTTGCGTTTCGATGCATTGATAGAAAGAAGGTTTATATGTACATGCCCCCCCGTGGGGGGCCAACACTCCGCACTACAACTCAACCCAAGAAAAAGAGACCCTATTCTAGGGGAGAAGAAGGCGAACACCCCGGGCTCCTGCGTCCGCCCATAGCCGCGCTTCAGTCCTGATGTCGTCGAATAAGGATGGCACCGAGGGCTGTGCATTGTCGAAGATCACAGCGTTCCGATGCTTCCAGATCCACCACGCCGTGAGCATGATGATCGACGAGGTACCTTTGCGCAGCAGGCGAGGGGTAGTACGCACTGCCTGCGACCACCACTCCGCGAAGTCGCCCTCCGAAGGAGGTCCCGAGGTGGATCGAATCCACGAGAGGACCTCGAACCAGATCGTCTTGGAGAAAGAGCACCCTGTGAGAAGGTGCGTCATGGTCTCCTCAGCCTGGTCACAGAGTGGGCATCTAGGCGCATGCGGAAGGCCTCGACGCGCCAGCCTCTCACTCGTCCAACACCTGTCCAGACAGGCCAGCCAAATGAAGAACTTCACCCTGGGAGGCGCCCAGGACTTCCAGTTTAGCTCCCACGATGCTGAGGTGATGGCTCCATGAAAGAGAGCCTCATAGCAGGAATGGGAGGTATACTGGCTATCAGCCGTCCATCGCCAAGTCATCCTATCATCATCCGCTGAAAGCTGGAACTCCCGAAGCCTGCCCCATAGCTGCACATACTGCCACATTGCGAGGGCATTAGGCGCCCCTGCAATGTCGGGGATCCAAGCGCGATCGAGCAGCGCCTCACGTACCGTACGCACCTTCCTGCGTCGCTTCGGCACCAGCGCGTACACCTCTGGCGCCATCTCTTTGATGGATCTGCCATCCACCCAACGGTCCTCCCAGAAGAGGGCGGACTCTCCATTGCCCACCACCATGGCGGTGGAGGCAGCAAAGATCACCATTCACCAGCTGATGGTGCTGGGCCTCAACAAAAAGACGCTCAAGCAGGTCAACAAGATCTTGCGAGGGTTTCTATGGTTGGGCAGGGCAGACGCCAGCGGAGGCAACTGCCACGTGAACTGGGCCAGGGTGTGCAGGCCGCTTGCCCTAGGCGGACTTGGGATCCCTGACCTTGCCCGAATGGCCACTAGCCTTAGGGTGCGCTGGCTGTGGAGATTGCGCACGGATCCAATGAGACCGTGGCGTGGGTTGGACATGCAGTTCTCGAAGGCGGAGCTGGACTAGTTTTTTATTTTGTAAAATTATAATTTCATACTCTAGAAAAAACTAAAATAGTACTCCCTCTGTCCCAAAATAACTTGGTCAACTTTTTCTAGATATGTTGAGCAACTTATTTTGGGATGGAGGGAGTATTATAAATCTGCAACTGCCAAGCTACACATTTTTTAAATCAAAAGTTGGATATAAAATATTAGGACAATTTCAAATATTAACAATGTAATTGCACATTCTGCAACTATAATTATTTTTGCATATTAATTATCGGAAACATGCAGTTACCTAGATTTGAAATTGTTCTAGCAACTCGTTGCACATTTTTAACACAAGCTGCGGAAAAGAAGTGCATCTTTAGTGTTTAAAAATGAGGAACCAGATATTAGATTTAGAAAATTAATCAATCACCAACAATTAATAATTAATTACTAAATCAGAAGAAAAATGAAAATGTTATAGTAGCAGGTTGCACAGTTTGGTGTGGACCAGCTAGTTTATTTTTTTCCATACGACCAACAACGGCCAGGTTCCACTATCAGAAGATAACGGAACAGGACAAACCATTGTTTCAGCATCCAGGTGCAACAAAAAAGAAAATTGTTCAATGCTCCACCTATGCTAAAGTTAACTGCAGCGGAGTTCTGGAGGGTACAATATTAACAGTATTACAATAGCACCCAGGGATTTTTTTTTTCTTGAACACATGCCAAAGCATGCATCATTGTATATTAGAAGAAGCCGTCGAGAAGACGGGAGCATACAGGGGGTAGTGAAGCTACAAAAGAAGTTCAGAGAAAAGAAAATGAAACTATACAAGGCTAACTTCGTTAGGCCTAGCCGCCTAGGTACTCTAAGGTGCTGCAGCATCGGGAGGTCTAGCATGTAAGGGTAGCCGGCGTAGCGCCTTGGCGCCGGCCATCATCCATAGGTTGGCTTCCTCAAGGATTGACACGACCAGATCATGCATGTTGGGTGTTATGTTTTTGAAAATTGCATCATTCCGAGCCTTCCAGAGTCTCCACATGGTTAGGATAATGATCTTTGTCACAAATCAACTCAGAAGATATCAACAGGATGCAACAAGTTTATCTTTGTCACAAATCAACTCAGAAGCATACAATCAGCAACATAATTTTTCCTCCCTTGAGTCCTGGTGTTTACCAACATCATCTTGAATCGGAGGCCCCAGCAGTCACATAGAAGTTTTTATACTCTACTGTCCTCGAGGGATCAGCAAATCATTATGCTACTCTTCAACATGTAAAAGAGGAGACCAGTGTGCTATTTTGTCAGAGTAACACAATCCTGCTCTGTTTGGTTCTTTGGAAAGAAAAATTAGGACGGGCTGATAACTCTGCAAAATATTGCATTTTCTATAATCTGGATCGACTAACTTACAATAGCTCGGTTTTGCATAAAATTTCATCACCCAAATAGGTTTCTCATGTTTCCCTGCTTATGCATAGTTTTGCACGAAGTAGTACTTAGCTTACCTCTCTTGTATTGATATATATATTTACTGATCTACCACTAAAATATCATCTGCTAGTTTTACTGCCATTTGTTAAGCTAAAGTTCTAAATGTTATATAACTATGCAGGTTGATGTAGGCCCAGGGTATATAACTGGCAGAAAGTTAGGTCAAGGTGGCTCTGGCAAGGTCTATGTTGGCAGACAAATACCTGTTACTCTTGGAGGTCCAAGCAAGGAGGTTACATCTGTTGCCTGACTGCCTTATCTAGATGGATGCCGAAGTCTGTTCTTAATATATGCAAACCTTATCTTGATCAATATCATGTAGGTTGCACTAAAATTTGAGCTTCGAAGAAGCAAAGCAGGTAGCTATGACCCCCCATTTGAGTGGCAAGTCTATCAGTAAGAACTATACACAATCATCCCTTTTACATTTATATAATTCTCTGTGGAGCAAGGCATATTAACATTTTGTGAGCAGGGCTCTCAATGGTTGTTATGGTATACCATCAGTACACCACATGGGTTGCCAAGGAGACTACTGCATTCTTGTGAGTTTAACTTTTGGAGAACAATTATGCATTCAGAAATGCCTTTTAACTCATTATGATCTTTCCACTGAACCATCATTCCAAAATTGCAGGTAATGGATATGCTTGGTCCAAGCCTCAAGGATGTTTGGTATTCACAGGGACAGGAGTAAGTATCTCATCAATATTTTACCCTGTCCACTAGTTCAACTTACCATTTGCTGAAAGTATCAACACTCCTAACAGGGTGACATTTCAAATGGGTGCTTGTATTGCCATTGAAGCCATATCAATTCTTGAGAAGATCCATTCGAAAGGGTAATTTAAAGCCATTTGATGTTTCTGAGATGCATTTCCTCTAATCTTCTACTATTCATTAATGTTAACTCTTGCCGCGCCTCCTATTTTTGCCAGCTTTGTACATGGTGATGTGAAACCTGAAAACTTTTTGCTTGGTCAGCCTGGATCAGCTGATGAAAAGAAGATTTTCCTGGTTGATTTTGGTTTAGGTATGCTGTTGCATAAGATAATGTTCTTTGTATATGGATATTCGGTCTCATGTTCTCAATGCAGTCTGCCCTTTGCTCAGAACTCAAAGACATTGGCTACTTAGTAGAACGTTGATGTCTTTTGTGTCCCACAAATCTTTTTTCACATGGTTTTGTTGATATTAAAATTATGCAGCATCCAACTGGAAAAGGAACATAGCGTCATCCAACATGCATGTTCAATATGACCAGAGGCCAGGCATTTTTAGGTTTGTTCTGACTAGTTTTTCTGTACAAAGTTACCGCACCTATTTAACTTATTTCCTTTCGTTTTTTCGTAGGGGAACAGTTAGATATGCGAGTGTCCATGCCCATTTAGGTCGTACAAGCAGTAGGAGGGATGATTTGGAATCTCTAGCATACACCCTTATGTTTTTATTACGAGGAAGCTTACCATGGAAAGGCATTCAGGTAAGCCTTTGATATGCTCAACAGGGTTTTACTAGTATTTTCAATTCGCTACTTCAGTGTTGCTGGCTTATTAATGCAGGAAGATAACAGGAGCTTTCTTGTTTGTAAGAAGAAAATGGAAACTTCTCCAGAGATGCTGTGTGAATTCTGTCCTGATCCATTCAAACGTTTTGTTGAGATGGTCACTACTATGAAATTTGATGAAGTACCAAATTACCGAAAACTTGTTTCTCTGTTTGAGGATATGATTGAAGGACCTGCTTCAAGACCCATCAGGATCGATGGAGCTCTAGAGGTCTATACTGCTTTATCGACAACATGTATCTGTACTGCTTGTATTAGATTTACTCATGCTTCTGTTATGCAAATTATAGGTTGGAAATAAACGTGGGAGAATGGTAGTAAATCTTGAAGAAGATGAACGTCCTATGAAAATAGTTCGGTCGGGGAACCCAGCAACTCAGTGGATTTCGGTTTATAATGCTAGTTGGCCCACAAAGCAGCGGTAATTATTTATTCTAAATATGAAAATTGTGAGATATTCTTCAAATCGTTTTTTTTGCTTGCTCAGATTATTATTTCCTCATTTCCTTGCCCTCTGAAAGTGGCCTGTTCTAGTACTTCAAGTCCCCAGAGATCCCTGCCACATTCCATATGTGCCACATAGTCCTCATATACTCTTCACACCTGAGATCAAGGATTAGATAACTTTAAGCGTTTTGATGGTTCTAAATAGCTTGTTTATATGAATATGTGACTTTTTACCTCCAATTATTTTTCTTAATAAGGCGGAGATCCAGTTATTGTCTTTTGGTTATTTCAGTTGAATACAACACCTGTCTTGTGGCGATTGATGTTGTGTGCCATATCTATTGGTCTGAAACTCCACATCTAGAAGTCATCCACATTATTCATGCCTTAATTGTATCTGATATCCTGGTGAAATCATCTACCCGAAGCTATACGATTATGCTTTTCTGTAACTAAAAAGACGTCCATGCTAGTTGTTAGTACCTTTTTCATTGGATATTGATGAATGTTTAATATCCTTCCTAAATTAAAGGTGTTATTGATTAATGTAAATGTCAATATATGTTCTCTGCCTTTTGTAGATACCACTACGATATATCTAATTCAAGGCTGCATCAGTGTATAGAAGAAGGTAATGAAGCTGGCTTGTTGATTAGTTGCGTAGCTTCTGCAACAAATCTGTGGACTCTCGTCATGGATGCTGGGACCGATTTTTCTTCTCAAGTTTACGAGGTTTCCCAATTTTTCGTGCACAAGGTGGCCTACTGTCTCTGCCTTCTCAAGTTTGCATTTTATTGAATCCAGAATCCTCAATACTATCTTGTTTGTAAATTTGTATGTAGGATTGGATTATGGAGCAGTGGAATAATAAGTTTTACATAACATCAATAGCTGGAGCAACCAATGGAAGCTCATTGGTTGTAATGTCCAGAGGTTTGTGAATTACCTGTTCTCTGTCAACAACTACTGTTCTTCGTGAAAGATTATATTTTTTTAAATAATACTTCTATAGACAATATTCTCCTAGTATGATGCACCACATCAATGTTTCATCACAAAGCATGCATGGGGTCATAGCGGGTGAGGGGAGATTACCATTCTACCGATATTGTAACTCATTTTATCATGCGCGCAGTCGTTCTCTTTTGAAAATGAAGAGTTATCTTGAAACAAACATTTAGCAGAACATCTTGTACACCAAGGTTATGTAGAGGTCATCAGAATTAGTTTGTGGAGGTTGCACACCATTTTTAGTCCGCTTAGTGTCTGGGGCATGTTATATTTATCTGCTATTGGTCATTGTTCTCATAAATTAGTGATGAGCCTACTTTTTACTATTTTTTGTTTTTAATATTTACGTAACGCTTTGACAGTTCGCTACTATATATAATCAGCATCTGTCTAATGTATGCGATCCTGATGCTTCATACTGGGTTCTTTTCTTTCCATGATATGCCCCTTTAATCTCTGGTGTTTGCAATCTTTACAGGAACTCCATATACACAGCAGGCATACAAAGTCAGTGAATATTTTCCTTATAACTGGATCAATAGAAAGTGGAAAGAAGGTTTTCATGTCACATCTATGGGAACTGCCGGAAATCGTTGGGTAGTTGTCATGTCGAGGAATGCGGGTTACTCTGACCAGGTTAAAACACATGCATGCACTTCTTCTTTGTGGTACATATTAAAAATCTTTTGTAAATAATCCTTTCATGAATTTTGTGGTTCCTCATGTATGATATAACTTCATCTGTGCTAAACACTGATATGTACATCTACACAGAATGTCTGCATATGACTTCACAAAACATACAGGCATGTGTATGTGAAGGAGATATGCCCTAGAGGCAATAATAAAGTGGTTATTATTTATATCTTTATGTTTATGATAAATGTTTATATATCATGCTAGAATTGTATTAACCGAAACATTAGTACATGTGTGATATGTAGACAACAAGAAGTCCCTAGTATGCCTCTTAAACTAGCTTGTTGATTAATGGATGATTAGTTTCATAATCATGAACATTGGATGTTATTAATAACAAGGTTATATCATTATATGAATGATGTAATGGACACACCCAATTAAGCGTAGCATAAGATCTCGTCATTAAGTTATTTGCTATAAGCTTTCGATACATAGTTACCTAGTCCTTATGACCATGAGATCATGTAAATCACTTATACCGGAAAGGTACTTTGATTACACCAAACACCACCGCGTAAATGGGTGGCTATAAAGGTGGGATTAAGTATCCGGAAAGTATGAGTTGAGGCATATGGATCAATAGTGGGATTTGTCCATCCCGATGACGGATAGATATACTCTGGGCCCTCTCGGTGGAATGTCGTCTAATGTCTTGCAAGCATATGAATGAGTTCATAAGAGACCACATACCACGGTACGAGTAAAAGAGTACTTGTCGGAGACGAGGTTGAACAAGGTATAGAGTGATACCGAAGATCAAACCTCGGACAAGTAAAATATCGCGAGACAAAGGGAATTGGTAATGTATGTGAATGGTTCATTCGATCACTAAAGTCATCGTTGAATATGTGGGAGCCATTATGGATCTCCAGATCCCGCTATTGGTTATTGGTCGGAGTGAGTACTCAACCATGTCCGCATAGTTCTCGAACCGTAGGGTGACACACTTAAAGTTGGATGTTGAAATGGTAGTTCTTGAATATGGAATGAAGTTGGAATATTTGTTCGGAGTCCCGGATGTGATCCCGGACATCACGAGGAGTCCCGGAATGGTCCGGAGAATAAGATTCATATATAGGATGTCATTTTATGTGAATAAAATGTCGCGGAAGGTTCTATGGAAGGTTCTAGAAGGTTCTAGAAAAGTCCGGAAGAAACCACCAAGGAAGGTGGAGTCCACAAGGGACTCCACCCCCATGGCCGGCCAACCCTAGTGGGGAGGAGTCCCAAGTGGACTCCCCTTAGGGGCCGGCCACCCCCCACATGGGAGGTGGGAATCCCACCTTTGGGTGGGAGTCCTAGTTGGGCTAGGATTACCCCTCCTATGGAAGGATTTGGTTCGGGTCTTATTCGAAGACTTGGACACCACCTCTTGGGGTTCCACCTATATAATGAGGGACACGGGGAGGGGGCCGGCCACCTCAAACACCACCAAGGTGGCCGCACCCCTATAGTGGCCGGCGCCCCCCTCTCCCCAAACCCTAGCCGCCTCGCTCCTCCACTTCCCGCACGCTTAGCGAAGCTCCGCCGGACTTCTCCACCACCACCGACACCACGCCGTCGTGCTGTCGGATTCAAGAGGAGCTACTACTTCCGCTGCCCGCCGGAACGGGGAGGTGGACGTCGTCTTCATCAACAACCGAACGTGTGACCGAGTACGGAGGTGCTGCCCGTTCGTGGCGCCGGAACCGATCGTGATCAAGATCTTCTACGCGCTTTTGCAAGCGGCAAGTGAACGTCTACCGCAGCAACAAGAGCCTCATCTTGTAGGCTTTGGAATCTCTTCAAGGGTGAGACTCGATACCCCCTCGTTGCTACCGTCTTCTAGATTGCATCTTGGCTTGGATTGCGTGTTCGCGGTAGGAAAATTTTTGTTTTCTATGCTACGTTATCCTACAGTGGTATCAGAGCCGTGTCTATGCATAGATGGTTGCACGAGTAGAACACAATGGTTTGTGGGCGTTGATGCTCTTGTTATCTTTAGTTGAGTACTTTGCATCTTTATGGCATAGTGGGATGAAGCGGCTCGGACTAACTTTACATGACCGCGTTCATGAGACTTGTTCCTCGTTCGACATGCAACTTGTATTGCATAAGAGGCTTTGCGGGTGTCTGTCTCTCCTACTATAGTAAAGATTCAATTTACTCTTCTATAGACAACATTAGTATCAACGTTGTGGTTCATGTTCGTAGGTAGATTAGATCTATATCGAAAAACCCTAAACCACGTAAAATATGCAAACCAAATTAGAGAGCGTCTAACTTGTTTTTGCAGGGTTTGGTGATGTGATATGGCCATAATGTGATGATGAATATGTATGAGATGATCATTATTGTATTGTGGCAACCGGCGGGAGCCTTATGGTTGTCTTTAAATTTCATGTTGAGTAGTATTTCAAAGTAGTTGTAATAGTTGCTACATGGAGGACAATCATGAAGACGGCGCCATTGACCTTGGTGCTTCGCCGACGATGATGGAGATCATGCCCGAAGATGATGGAGATCATGTCCGTGCTTTGGAGATGAAGATCAAAGGCGCAAAGACAAAAAGGCCATATCATATCACATATGAACTGCATGTGATGTTAATCCTTTTATGCATCTTATTTTGCTTAGATCGCGACGGTAGCATTATAAGATGATCCCTCACTAAAATCTCAAGATAATAAAGTGTTCATCCTTAGTAGCACCGTTATCAAGTCTTGTCGTTTCGAAGCATCTCGTGATGATCGGGTGTGATAGATTCAATAAGTACATACAAACGGGTGCAAGACAGTTTTGCACATGCGGATACTAAGGTGGCCTTGACGAGCCTAGCATGTACGGACATGGTCTCGGAACACATGATACCGAAAGGTAGAGCATGAATCATATGGTTGATATGATGAACACTTTGAGTGTTCGCCAAAGAAATCACACCTTTTCTCGTGATGATCGGGTTTTGGTGCGGTGGATTTGGTTCGTGTGATCACTAAGACAAAGCGAGGGATATTGTTTTGAGTGGGAGTTCATCTAGATTTTTAATTATGTAGAATTAAAATTTGAACTCAATTTGTCATAAACTTAGTCTAAACTATTGCAAATATATGTTGTAGAGATGGCGTCCCCAATCAATTTTAACCAGTTCCTAGAGAAAGAAAAGCTTAAGAGCAACGGTAGCAACTTCACCGATTGGTTCCGTCATGTGAGGATCTTCCTCTCTGGCGGAAATCTGCAATATGTGCTTGATGCACCGCTAGGTGACCCTCCTGCAGAAACTGAAACCGATGAAGTAAAAGCTGTTTACGCGACTCGGAAAACTCGGTACTCTCAAGTTCAGTGTGCCATCTTATGCAGTCTGGAATCCGATCTTCAAAAACGTTTTGAGCACCACGATCCTCATGAGTTGATGAAAGAGTTGAAGACTATTTTTGAGACTCATGCGGCCGTGGAATGCTATGAAGCATCGAAACAATTTTTCAGCTCGTATGATGGAAGAAGGCAGCTCCGTTAGTGAGCACATGCTCGCCATGACCGGGCATGCGAAGAAACTCGGTGACTTGGGAATAGTGATTCCTAACAGACCGGGGATTAATCGTGTCCTTCAATCACCGCCACCAAGTTACAAGAACTTTGTGATGAACTACAATATGCGGAACATGAACAAGGAGTTACCTGAACTCTTTGGCATGCTAAAAGCTGCTGAGATTGAGATCAAGAAAGAGCACCAAGTGTTGATGGTCAACAAGACCACCAGTTTCAAGAAACAGGGCAAGTCTAAGGGAAAATTCAAGAAGGGTGGCAAGAAAGCTGCCACGCCTCCCGTGAAACCTAAGAACGGCCCTAAGCCCGATGGCCGAGTGCTATTACCGCAAGGAGAAGGGACACCGGAAGCGTAATTGCTCCAAGTATCCGGCTGATCCGAAGAGCGGCCTTGTCAAGAAGAAGAAAGAAGGTATATATGATATACATGTTATAGATGTTCATTTCACCGGTTCTCGTTCTAGTACCCGGGTATTTGATACTCGGTTCGGTTGCTCATATTTGTAACTCGAAACAGGAACTAAAGAATAAACGACAACTCGCCGAAGGATGAAGTGACGATGCGCGTTGGAAACGGATCCAAGGTCAATGTGATCGCAATCGGCACACTTCCTCTACATCTACCTTCGGGATTAGTTTTAAGCCTAAATAATTGTTATTATGTACCTGCGTTGAGCATGAACATTATATCCGGATCTTGTTTAATGCAAGACGGTTATTCATTCAAGTCTGAGAATAATGGTTGTTCTATTTTTATGAATAATATCTTTTATGGTCGAGCACCACAAAAGAATGGCTTATTTCTCGTTAGATCTCGATAGTAGTGATACGCATATACATAACATTGATGCTAAGCGAATTAAATTGAATGATAATTCTACTTATATGTGGCACTCGTCGTCTTGGTCATATTGGAGTGAAACGCATGAAGAAACTCCATACCGATGGATTACTAGAATCACTTGACTTTGAGTCACTTGATAGATGCGAAGCATGTCCGATGGGAAAAATGACTAAGACTCCATTTTCTCGGTATGATGGAGCGAGCTACCGACTTATTGGAAATCATACATACCGATGTGTGCGGACCAATGAGCGTAGCATCGCGCGATGGTTATCGTTATGTTCTAACCTTCACAGATGATCCGAGTAGATATGGGTATATCTATTTCATGAAACATAAATCCGAAACTTTCGAGAAGTTTAAGGAATTCCAAAGTGAAGTAGAAAATCAACGTAACAAGAAGATTAAATTTCTACGATCTGATCGTGGAGGTGAATATCTGAGTTATGAGTTTGGCATGCATTTAAAGAAATGCGGAATACTTTCACAATTGACACCGCCGGGAACACCACAACGAAACGGTGTGTCCGAACGTCGTAATCGAACTCTCTTAGATATGGTTCGTTCTATGATGTCTCTTACTGATTTGCCGTTATCTTTTTGGAGTTATGCATTAGAGACAGCCGCATTCACTTTAAATAGAGCACCATCAAAATCCGTAGAAACGACACCGTATGAATTATGGTTTAATAAGAAACCTAAGCCGTCGTTCCTGAAAGTTTGGGGTTGCGAAGCCTATGTAAAAAGGTTACAACTCGGACAAGCTAGAACCCAAAGCGGAGAAATGCGTCTTCATAGGATACCCTAAGGAAACTATAGGGTACACTTTCTATCACAGATCCGAAGGCAAAATCTTTGTTGCTAAGAACGGAACCTTTCTTGAGAAAGAATTTCTCACTAAAGAAGTGACTCGGAAGAAAAGTAGAACTCGATGAGATTGATGAATCTATACTCGTTGATCGAGTAGCGCAGTACCGGAAGTTGTACCTGTACCGCCTACACCGGCAACGAGAGGAAGCAAATGATAATGATCATGAAACTTCGAACGAGGAAACCATCGAACCTCGCAGATCGACAAGGGAACGTACCACTCCTGATTGGTTTGATCCTTGTCTAAATGTCATGATTGTGGATAACAATGATGAGGACCCCGCGACGTATGAAGAAGCGATGATGAGCCCAGATTCCAACAAATGGCAAGAAGCCATGAAATCCGAAATGGGATCCATGTATGATAACAAAGTATGGACTTTGGTAGACTTACCTGAGAGCCGAAAAGGCTGTCGAGAATAAATGGATCTTCAAGAGAAAAACAGATGCTGATGGTAATATTACTGTCTATAAAGCTCGACTTGTCGCAAAGGGTTTCCGACAAATTCAAGGAGTTGACTACGATGAGACTTTCTCACCGGTAGCGAAGCTAAAATCTGTGAGGATTTTGTTAGCAATAGCTGCATTTTTCGATTATGAGATTTGGCGTATGGATGTCAAAACGGCGTTCCTTAATGGAGACATTGAGGAAGAGTTGTATATGGTACAACCCAAAGGTTTTGTCGATCCTAAAAATGCTCGACAAAGTATGCAAACTTCAGCGTTCAATCTATGGACTGAAGCAAGCATCAAGAAGTTGGAACCGACGCTTTGATAAGGTGATCAAAGACTTCGGGTTTATACGAAGTGTCATGGAGAGGCCTCGTATTTACAAGAAAGTGAGTGGGAGCTCCGTAGCATTCCCGATATTATATGTAGATGACATATTATTGATCGGGAATGATATAGAACTATTAAGCAGATGTTAAGGGTTATTTGAATAATAGTTTTTCAATGAAAGACCTTGGTGAAGCATCATATATATTAGGCATCAAGATTTATAGAGATAGATCAAGACGCCTAATAGGGCTATCACAGAGTACATATCCGGACAAGATTCTAAAGAAATTTAGAATGGACGAAAGTAAGAAAGGGTTCTTACCTATGTTACCATGCAAGGTATTGAGTAAGACTCAAGGACCGGCTACGGCAGAAGAAAGAGAAAGGATGAATAATATCCCCTATGCCTCGGCAGTAGGATCTATCATGTATGCCATGCTATGTACTAGACCGGATATAGCACATGCCGTTAGTTTGACTAGCGGATATCAAAGTGATCCAGGAATGGAACATCTGGACAGCGGTCAAGAATATCCTGAAGTACTTGAAAAGAACTAAGGATATGTTTCTTTATGGAGGTGACCAAGAGCTCGTTGTAAACGGTTACACCGATGCAAGTTGGAACACCGATCCCGATGACTCTAAGTCACAATCCGGGTACGTGTTTATATTGAATGGTGCTGCAAGTAAGCCGGGCAAGCTCGAAGCAAGTGCACGGTGGCGAAGTCTTCAACGAATCGAGTACATAGCGGCTTCGCAGGCTTCATCGAAGCGGTATGGATGAAGAGGTTCATTGTAGAGCTCGGTGTGGTTCCTAGTGCATTGGACCCATTAATCATTTACCGTGATAACATGGGTGCCATCGCCAATGCACAAGAACCAAGGTCACACAAGAGGCCGAAGCATATCAAGCTGCGTTACCACTCGATTCGCGAGTACATCGAAGATGGAGAAGTAAAGATTTGCAAAGTACACACCGATCCGAATGTAGCAGATCCGTTGACTAAAGCTCTCCCTAGGGCAAAGCATGACCAACACCCGAATGCCATGGGTGTTAGGTATATTACTATGTAATCTAGATTATTGACTCTAGTGCAAGTGGGAGACTCGAAGGAGATATGCCCTAGAGGCAATAATAAAGTGGTTATTATTTATATCTTTATGTTTATGATAAATGTTTATATATCATGCTAGAATTGTATTAACCGAAACATTAGTACATGTGTGATATGTAGACAACAAGAAGTCCCTAGTATGCCTCTTAAACTAGCTTGTTGATTAATGGATGATTAGTTTCATAATCATGAACATTGGATGTTATTAATAACAAGGTTATATCATTATATGAATGATGTAATGGACACACCCAATTAAGCGTAGCATAAGATCTCGTCATTAAGTTATTTGCTATAAGCTTTCGATACATAGTTACCTAGTCCTTATGACCATGAGATCATGTAAATCACTTATACCGGAAAGGTACTTTGATTACACCAAACACCACCGCGTAAATGGGTGGCTATAAAGGTGGGATTAAGTATCCGGAAAGTATGAGTTGAGGCATATGGATCAATAGTGGGATTTGTCCATCCCGATGACGGATAGATATACTCTGGGCCCTCTCGGTGGAATGTCGTCTAATGTCTTGCAAGCATATGAATGAGTTCATAAGAGACCACATACCACGGTACGAGTAAAAGAGTACTTGTCGGAGACGAGGTTGAACAAGGTATAGAGTGATACCGAAGATCAAACCTCGGACAAGTAAAATATCGCGAGACAAAGGGAATTGGTAATGTATGTGAATGGTTCATTCGATCACTAAAGTCATCGTTGAATATGTGGGAGCCATTATGGATCTCCAGATCCCGCTATTGGTTATTGGTCGGAGTGAGTACTCAACCATGTCCGCATAGTTCTCGAACCGTAGGGTGACACACTTAAAGTTGGATGTTGAAATGGTAGTTCTTGAATATGGAATGAAGTTGGAATATTTGTTCGGAGTCCCGGATGTGATCCCGGACATCACGAGGAGTCCCGGAATGGTCCGGAGAATAAGATTCATATATAGGATGTCATTTTATGTGAATAAAATGTCGCGGAAGGTTCTATGGAAGGTTCTAGAAGGTTCTAGAAAAGTCCGGAAGAAACCACCAAGGAAGGTGGAGTCCACAAGGGACTCCACCCCCATGGCCGGCCAACCCTAGTGGGGGAGGAGTCCCAAGTGGACTCCCCTTAGGGGCCGGCCACCCCCCACATGGGAGGTGGGAATCCCACCTTTGGGTGGGAGTCCTAGTTGGGCTAGGATTACCCCTCCTATGGAAGGATTTGGTTCGGGTCTTATTCGAAGACTTGGACACCACCTCTTGGGGTTCCACCTATATAATGAGGGACAAGGGGGAGGGGCCGGCCACCTCAAACACCACCAAGGTGGCCGCACCCCTATAGTGGCCGGCGCCCCCCTCCCCCCAAACCCTAGCCGCCTCGCTCCTCCACTTCCCGCACGCTTAGCGAAGCTCCGCCGGACTTCTCCACCACCACCGACACCACGCCGTCGTGCTGTCGGATTCAAGAGGAGCTACTACTTCCGCTGCCCGCTGGAACGGGGAGGTGGACGTCGTCTTCATCAACAACCGAACGTGTGACCGAGTACGGAGGTGCTGCCCGTTCGTGGCGCCGGAACCGATCGTGATCAAGATCTTCTACGCGCTTTTGCAAGCGGCAAGTGAACGTCTACCGCAGCAACAAGAGCCTCATCTTGTAGGCTTTGGAATCTCTTCAAGGGTGAGACTCGATACCCCCTCGTTGCTACCGTCTTCTAGATTGCATCTTGGCTTGGATTGCGTGTTCGCGGTAGGAAAATTTTTGTTTTCTATGCTACGTTATCCTACAGTATGTACTTGCAGAGCTATCTAAAACTGTTTTGGACATTTAGGTGATTCACGTCTTACAACTGGCAACCTGAGCCTTGCCTGTTAAATATTTATATTTTAAGTATGTTGCAGCAAGAATGGGGTAGTTAATCTTAGAGAATTTAACATAAAAACATTTGTAGCAAGCCTGAGATTTTATACATATTACGGTCTCCTATGCGAGGCCGCAATGAAACTGAATATGTCTTCGAATCTTCAGGTTGTGGAGTTGGATTTTGTGTATCCGAGTGAAGGAATCCACCGGCGATGGGCGAGTGGTTACAGAATAACTTCATGTGCAGGCACGCCTGACCAAGCAGCTTTTATCTTGAGCATACCAAAGAGGAAGCCAATGGATGAGGCCCAGGAAACCCTTCGAACTTCTGCCTTCCCCAGCGACCGCATGGTGAAGGTACCTTGAGCATTTTTCACTAGCTTACAACATATTTTACATGGATGTAGTAGTATGTTCATTCGTAGGTCTGAATATAACCGTAGCGTGGTAACAATTTTTCAGGAAAAATGGGCGAAGAAGCTATGCATTAATTCAGTATGCTATGGGCGAACCAAGTGTTGACGGCAATGGGCCGGGTGATACTCTTATTCCAACTGTAAAGAATCGCAGGGGTTGTTTTGGTTTGTTGCTGTCAATCTATGTTGATAACTTGACTCCAAACGGAGAGCGTGCACCTGAAATTTCATCTAGTTGCTGAGGTGCCTAGCATCGAACCAACAGTGGAACCGTTTTGTTGCAGTAGGTCTGGTGCTTCGTGCACTACGCTGAACTTGTTTGTTGCAGTGTGTTCGTAGCGATATGTGGGAGTCACAAAGCTCATTAGATATGAAAAATCTCACCAGGCAGTGTCCTTTGGCTACAATCGTTCACCCAACTTTCACACCTCCAATCATAATATATTGTCGTCAACCAGATTGCCCAACATTTTGAAAACTCATATTGGGTTCACCGCAATTCCGCAAACTTGATCTTCTTCATCCTAGCAACGCGTTCGCGCTGGAGCATTGCACCATGTCCTGCTGGGTCACTGATGATGGATCATCTGGGTTCGTGGTTTTGTGATCGTGTGACCCGTACGTCCCTTCAGCTATCAACTCATGCAGTAAATTTCTGTCAGGGCGATGATAAACGGCAAGTGTCGCCGCAGAAGAGTACTACGTACGTGCTCGATCAGCTAGAGTAGAGTAGAGTGTCATCATGACCAAGTGCTGTCATATTCTCATATCCGTGCGCAGGCTAGCCGTGTTGGAGCATGGAGATCGACTGCTTGGGCACGTCGTCCATGCAGGTTCGCACGACCGACCGACCGACCGGTATGGGCGAACCTTGAGCACGTACCGACAGATGCCGGCTTGCCGGTATCGCGTGTCTGGACTGTACAGAACGAGCTTTGGATATCTTCCTCTCGTTCGTTTCGTCGACATACGTACGGTCAAGATATCCCCCCGTCGTAGCGCTGATACTGCTACATGTAGAACTGCATGCTCTAACCAATGCAACCAAAAGACCGATCTGATGGAAGAGATTAGGCAATGCATTTATACTTCAACACTCCCCCTCACGTGTGGCTCCCTCAGGCCTAAACATGGATCGAAAGTGGGCTGCAATATTTTTATTTTATATTGCGCCAGCCGGGTCTTGAACTCAAGACCTCTTGGCTCTGATACCATGTAGAACGATAGAGAGGGAGAGAGATTGGTGTAATATGTTGGATATTGTATTGCACCTCATGGGCGAGTATATATAGAGTATAAGACTTGGAAGCTAAGAAACCTCCTAGGGAGAATATGAAAACAATCCTAATACAATCCCGTGTAATCTATAACTACCAAATATACTCTAACACTCCCCCGCAGTCGTAGCGGTAGCGACGTGAACAACAGTAGCGTCGCGAACGGTCAGACCGGAGAGAAGCCGAAGGTAGGAACCAACGGGCTGACACTCCCCCGCAGTCATAGCGGGAGCATCGTGGACGGAGTTGCGTCGCGGATGCTTGGACTGTAGAGGAAGCTGATGAGGTGCAGGCGAGGTGGTAGCCCTTGTGCCGATGTCGAGGGAGCCGAGAGCGTTGGGCGGTGCAACCTTGGTCGGGGTAGCCGCGCGAGGGGATGCCGTGGTCGATGTCGTGGTCGGGTGCCGGTGTCGAGGTAGCCGCACATGAAGCCGCAAGCGCATAGTGCGCGAGGAGAGTGACGGAGACGCGTCGAGGCGGTCGTGGAGATGGTCGATGCCGAAGTCGATGCAGTCTGAGCCGTCGAGGACGAGGTGCTGCCCTAGTTTTGCCAGAACTAGGCGCACGTCGGGGACGAAGGCATACTCCGATTTTGCCAGAACCGAGTACGCAAAGACGAAGTCGGTGACGCGGTCGAGGCAGTCGTAGAGGCGATGCCGAAGAAGACGTTGTCGAAGCCGATGAAGACGAGACGTCCGACGCGAGTTTGCCAGACTCGGGAACGTGTCGGGGACGAAGGCACTTCCGGTGTTGCCAGTACCGGGCATGCGAGGGTAGGGAACATTACAAAGTGCGCGCCATGTCCGAGTAGACTAGTAGAGGAGGTCTCGACGACGGGTGTCGGAGAAGAGGAGCAGGTGGTGTAGTCGGGGAAGAGGCGAGTCTCGACGACGGGTGTCGGAGTAGAGTAGCAGGTGACGTAGTCGGGGAAGAGGCGAGGACGCTGGCGGCGAAGCTGTAGTGTACGAAGACGTACAAGGCGGCTAACCCAGCGGTGACCAGGGGTGGTCATGCTGGACGCCTAGACGGGCGTTGCGGTGACGAAGACCATGCGCCGATGGAGGCGACCCGCGCCGAAGGGGCGGCGCTGTGGTGGCCTCGGACATCGACGCGCGGGGAACGGCGAAGGCAACCGCGTGCGGCGACGCCACGGCCTGAGGGACCGGCGTAGCTGCAGGGCGCGAGTCGGTGCAGCGGCGGGACGCCACCAGCGATGTACGCGCCTTCTGAAACGCAATGCCCGAGCACAAAACTTTATGTTCTATAAACGAACATTCGCTGCGCAATGCAACATGTTTCCACCAACATTTGCGGAGGTGCTCCTTCTTAGATGATCTCACGGTCTATCTTCTCCAAGGTGCCATCTACTGCCATGTCGACCGTCATGCCCAGGTTGTTTCTGAATTTGAACCGCCTACTTTGCTACAAGTTTTCCGTGCAAAATAAAAATAGTTAAGATGACACCACTTTTTTTTTGAAAGTGCTAATTATTTGCGGCAGAAGTTTTTCTTTTCTTTCTTTTCATCATTGTTATAGCAAGCCATAAATGGCTACTCTGGTTTATCTATTTCTTGGCCTCAAATGATGTCTTATTTTTGCTTCTCGCAGTCGTGGCAACAACGGGGAAGGAGGAGGCCATTGACAACACTTCACTAGAGGCAGTGGCGTAGCCACACTTGAGCCGTGTAGTC
Organism: Lolium rigidum; assembly: GCF_022539505.1. Lineage (NCBI taxonomy): Eukaryota > Viridiplantae > Streptophyta > Magnoliopsida > Poales > Poaceae > Lolium > Lolium rigidum. Next base: position 391,529,714 of record NC_061510.1, read on the forward strand.
ATATGACTACACAGTTTTTTAACAATACAAGCTAAAAGTTTGCAAAATATTATTAAAAATTTATACAAATAAATGTATTTGACTACACAATATTAATCTGACAACACATGGTTGTTGTCCTGGCTCCACCACTGACTAGAGGTGATGGTGCGGTAGTGCAATGGTGAAAACCAACATCTTCATAGTATGAGGAACGGAGTCGGATTAAATATCTTGAAACAAAAATGTACCAATTGGAAAATTTACCGAGAGAGGGAATGTGTTCCATCGATAAACTTGCAGCCAATAAAAACGAGTGAAATTATTCTTTTCCCATGTGAATAGACTTGAACGTTGATTCTTCTACCGAACTAATGTTAGGTATTGACATTCAAATGTGACATAAATTTTGGACACTGCCATTAAGACTAGTCATAGTGCTAGTATCATAAGAGCAAGAACAATAGTGTAGCTGGTAGCCGGCTATAAAATTTGCCACATCATCTATAGTCAACTTATAGCTAGCATGTACAATACTAGTAAGCTATAAAAGTGTAGTACTTTTACAATACATGGCCCACCTTTTAGTCTCACATAATGTCTAGGAGCACGTGCTAGAGCTGGCTATTGGATACGAGCCCACTTCTCTTCTCTCTCCTAATCTCTCTCCTCTAACTAAGCAAACTTATAAGAGCAAGTACAATAAGTCCTGCCGCGCGGTCAGGCTTTCGCCCGGAGCAAACGAGCCACCACACCCTCACGCGGCTGCACAGCGAGACGAAGACCGAAAGGGTTGTCAGCCCGCACTCCGCAGACACACCTCATGTGCAGAAGCGGCGCCACCGCCGCACACAAGCCACCACCGCCACCAAAACCAGACCAAGCTCGCCGAGAAGAGCACCGCGGACGCCGCCAACCGCCACAGAGAGGGAGCTTCGACGGACGTCAACACAGGGATCCAAGGCCGAGCCATCGGCCGCAGCAGCGCGAGCTCCCCGGTCCAGCCGCCATGCCGCCCTCGCAGCCACAGCGGCCGCCAAGCCTCCCAGAGCACACACGGGGCCGCCGCCCTGCCACCCAGCACCGCTCTGGTCCCTGCAGCCACCACCAGAACTTCTCCCACCACCATAAGCTCCTCCGCGCCAGACCAGCACGCCCACGGGAGGGCCGCCACTGGTCAGAGCCACCGCCCTGGCCCCCGAACGCCGGCGAGCCCCAGCCGCTGCAGATCTGGGCAGAAACGCCCATCACTGAAGCCTCCCCGCAGCCCCGCCCTGAGCTCGAGCTCTGCCCACGCCACCACGCCGCAGATGCCGGCGAGCACCCGCCATCACCACCTCGACCCGAGCCCGCCGACTCGGCATCCCCAATCCCGGCCGCCGACGCCCCCACGGGACGGCCTTCCACCGCGTGAAACAGGCCCGCCCCCCAACCACCTTTGGCAGCGGGGGGTGCCGCCACCGCCGCGGAGGAAGCCTGCGACGGCAGCGGCAGGGGAGCCCTGGACGAGGAAGGCCCGGCGGCACGGAATCGGTCGCCCTGGCGCCGCCTAGGGGGACGACGCGAGGGGTCCTTTTTTTAGTATCCAGTGCCTAGTTCTGTTCATATTACATTGATCACTGGATCATGGTTTTTTAAGGTGGTAAGGAGATCTAAAGCGCTCGGGATTTTTTCGCCTTTAAAGCGCTTAAAGCCTAAGGCAAGGCCACAGCTTAGACCAACATCAACAGCTAACAAGCAAAAGATGGCGACTACGGCTATATGCCAAGTCTGGTACAGAAGAAGAGGATTCCTTTCATATCTTTGTCCGATGCCCGCATGCCAGAAGCCTTTGGCTGCCCATGAAGAGAAGTATGGGAACTCTCTCAGAGAGTGGCTGCTACAGCTGCTACAAAACTTGACTGAGATACAGCGTGCTATGACACTGATGACCATCTGGCGCATATGGCATGCCCACAATGAGATGACTCATGACAAGCCACGCCCCTCTACTGAAGGACCGCGACAGTTCTTAGTGAGCTATCTTAACTCCCTCCTGGTGGTCAAGCAATGGCCGGAGAAGGACGCGGCTAAAGGAAAAATCGGTTTATGGCGAAACGACTTTATGAGCACATAGGATGTCAACATGTATGCATCAATTTTTGGTTTGGAATTTTTTGATATTTTAAACCACGTTTGGAAGTCATTTAAAAAACCGGAGCTATGCTCCCGGGTGCAAAAAAGGCTTTGTCCCATCAGCGACCACTACTTAGAGCATCTCCAGCCGTCTCCCCGACGAGACCCCCAGGATGATTTTTTTTTCATTCGGATGGACGAAAACGGTCCAGTCGCACCCCCGGTTCCTCGTTTTCGCCCGGATTTGGGCTTTCATCCATCCAAAGAACCCAGATCATCCCCAGCCCCCCGGGGTGTGCTCGGGGACTCCGGACGAAACGAAAGCGCGGGAATCGTTTGGTGGCCCCGACTTGTCGGCGATAGAGGCGATCGTCGTCCTCCTCGCATCGTCTTCCCGAGATACGGCGCGCGTGTGATTTGGGGGAAGTTTTTAATTTAATAGATAGAAGAAAAATTTTGGCGAGCACAAATTACATATAAATACTTCGGAAAAACATAAAGAAGACATATAAAAACTTTGAAAAAAAAACTACTTCTTCCATGATGGCCCCGCGTCATCGTCCTCACACTGGCGCTTCCGGCTCGTCACCTCCTCCGAAGAGGCGGTGTCGGTCGACGCGTCGGAGGAACTCCTGTCCTCCTCATCGTCGAAGGTGCACGCCGGCTGCGCCTTCGCATTCGCCTTTGCGTCCGCCTTCGCCCGAGCCGCCTCCTCCTCGGCCTCTTCCTCGTCCTGCTCCTCAGCCTCTTCCTCGTTCTCGCTGTCCGGCAGTAGGGAATCATCGCTGTCCGACGGCAGGGAATCGTCGCTTTCCGGCGGCGGGGAATCGTCGCTGCTAGACGTTGCATCTCGGTCCCACCAATGGCGCCATACATGCGATTTTCCCTCGCTATCTGTGTCCGATGGCAAAGAGAGACTGCTCATGCTGAAGTGTTCGACGACAGAGGATGGTGAAGAGATGAATGACGCCGGCCGGTAGATCGTTTATGTAGTGGGTTGTCGACGAAGATAGCGGCGGTTGCTCTTCGGCGGAGTTACTTCTCCGGCGGTTCGCGCCTCGAGGCCACTTCGCGGTCCATTTATGGCGGTTCAATACGGCGATGGACGCGGTTGCCATCGGACGGTTCCCCTTCCCGGCAAATGCACCGTCGCTTTTTTACTTGGTGGTTGAGCGTCAGCAGGCGACCCTGGACTTGCCGCTGGGATAATGGGCCTCCCCAGACCAAAAATTACATCCATCCGGTGCTAAATAACACCGGATTTTGGCCTGGGGAGCCTCAACGGCTGGAGATGCTCTTAAACTGAGGCATGGAGGCAGAGCACCAACACGGGAGCAAGCAGACGCGCTAAAAAATAGCAGTGACTGGTCTGTTCCCCTCTCTCCCCGCCCTGTTTTCTCTTACTCTGCGTGGCATTTTGCAGTAGCGGGTTGCACATTTAACATTTTTGTGTGGTCCAGCTAGTTTTCTTTCCGTATGATCAACAACGGCCATGTTCCACTATCAGAAGATAACGGAACTGGGCAAACCATTGTTAGGCATCCAGGCTCAGTGAAAAAGAAAATTGTTGAAAGGACAAACCATTGTTCAGCATCTAGGCTGAAAGAAAAATAAAATTGTTCAAAGTGCCACCTATGCTAAGGTTAACAACAGCTAAGTTCTTGAGGCTATGATATTAACAGTATTACAGCGGGAGTGGTGTTTTGCACTACGGGAGAGATGGAGTATGCCGACCGCCGCCAGCCGTCGGCACAGCCCAGAAGGCCGTCGGCACAGGCTATGCCGACGGTGATGCCGACGGTGATCGTCGGCGTAGCATCGTCGGCACAGTTCTGGTCGAAGACTGTCCAATCACCGTCGGCACAGATTGGCCATCGGCACAGATTGTTGTGCCGACGGTAAAACCGTCGGCATAGTATTTCAAACTTTTCAAAATTATTTTCGAAAAAATATTCAAAATATTTTTTTGAAAAAATATTTTTTTTTCACTTTTCATCTTCTACTTTTTTACTTGTTAATCTTTCACAATCACACTTAGTACACTTAATCTTAGGTTAAAATGCACTTGTGGTCAAACTTCCCAGTTGGTCACCCATTCTCACACTACTCTCACCCTGACACGCTTAACTTCTTGGTTCTCTTTGTATGAGCTTCCATGAAAGAAATGACACCTTGATGTTAATATTACCATATCTATCATATTAACCCTTTGACCATGATGTCACACCTCTATATTTTTGAATTCTAAACAATTACTTAAGTAAACAACAATGAATATATATATATAATAATAATATAGAATTTGAAAAACAATTAAATGATTTTTTGTCTTTTTATTTAATATGGAATAATTGATATCAGTAAATGCAAATTTGGCAAATAATATGTCTAAATTGATCAGAAAAATGAGAGGAATACAAATATGATATCCATATCATCTTTTGAACCTACAAAGTTAACTTACCCAAAAATCATGGGCATTAGATCAAGTACCTCTAGTTTAAATTTGATTGACTTTATCGAAAATGAGGTGGAAAACGGCCTCGACATGGCATAGTTTGCCGAAACAAGGTCATATTTGGCACGTGTGTGGAACCTAGGATGTGAAGCAAGACCCCGGACACGGATTTCTAATCCGACCCACGGACAACCATCTTTTCATTTTTAGCGTGCCCAAACGATTTTTATTTGTGAAGCAGCTACATGGGGCGCATTTTAGTACGACGTGAAACCTCCATGCGATGATAGTAGACCACCTATGCACCACCTATCACATGACATGTGCACGCGTTAGCTTTTTGGGAACCCATGCGGCTTCAGGCGGTGTCCCGCTGAATTCGCTCGAAACTGACCGGATTTGAACTAGGGGTGAACTATCCGTCGATCCAGAAATTCCGAAAAAATTGTTTTTAGTTCAACGACGCATCATTATATGTGCTAAATTTTGTTCGTTTAGTTTTTTCGCGAATGGGTGCACCCGCACGCCCGGTACGGCGATACCGCATGTCCCGGGGGTCCTGTTTTGGCCAGATGGCAATTTAAACGAAGTCAAAAAATCTCACGGAGCCGTGTGACGTCATTTTATATGTCATAGTAACTATTCCGTTTGTCAAAACTGGGATACGGCAATTATTTTAAAAAACTCTTCACGAAAAGGACTATCACGTCCGAAGTTCTATTGATTTCAGGGGAAATGAGGTGGGAAAAGGCCTCGACATGACATAGTTTGCCGAAACGAGATCGTATTTGGCACGTGTGTGGACCCTAGGATGGGAAGCAAGACTCCGGACGCGGATTTCTAATCCGACCCACGGACTGCCATCTTTTCATTTTTAGCGTGCCCAAACGGTTTTTATTTGTGAAGCAGCTACATGAGGGACAAGGTGTTTCTACACCTGGGTGCATATGCACCCTTTATTTGAAATGCATATTAAATATATTTCTAAATGTTAAAAAAATACAAACAAAAATGCCTCGTGTATATCTTGACATGTTACATATTCACAAAGTTGTTTCAGAAAAAACCGATATGTTTTGTGTCTTGTAGTAAAAAGACAAATTTTTGGTGTTAAAATAGTCTATTTCTCGAGACATTATTTGTCTTTTTTACATAGGGTACAAAAATTGTCGGTTTTACGTGAAACTTTACGTGTATTTGATACGTCTCCGACGTATCAATAATTTGTTATGTTTTATGCCATATTATTGATGATACCTACATGTTTTATGCACACTTTATGTCATATTCGTGCATTTTCTGGAACTAACCTATTAACAAGATGCCGAAGTGCAAGTTGCTGTTTTCTGCTGTTTTTGGTTTCAGAAATCCTACTAACGAAATATTCTCGGAATTGGACGAAATCAAGTCCCAGGGGCCTATTTTGCCACGAACCTTCCAGAAGACCGAAGAGGATACGAAGTGGGGCCACGAGGGGCTGCCACCATAGGGCGGCACGGCCCAGCCCTTGGCCGCGCCGACCTGTGGTGTGGGGCCCCGTGTGGCCCCCCACGTTGCCCTTCCGCCTACTTAAAGCCTTCGTCGCGAAACCCCTGATGCGAAAACCACGATACGGAAAACCTTACTGAGACGCCGCCGCCGCCGATCCCATCTCGGGGGATTCTGGAGATCTCCTTCGGCACCCTGCCGGAGAGGGGATTCATCTCCCGGAGGACTCTACACCGCCATGGTCGCCTCCGGAGTGATGAGTGAGTAGTTCACCCCCGGACTATGGGTCCATAGCAGTAGCTAGATGGTTGTCTTCTCCTCATTGTGCTTCATTGTTGGATCTTGTGAGCTGCCTAACATGATCAAGATCATCTATCTGTAATACTCTATGTTGTGTTTGTCGGGATCCGATGGATAGAGAATATCATGTTATGTTAATTATCAAGTTATTACATATGTGTTGTTTATGATCTTAAATGCTCTCCGTTACTAGTAGAGGCTCTGGCCAAGTTTTTGCTTTTAACTCCAAGAGGGAGTATTTATGCTCGATAGTGGGTTCATGCCTGCATTGACACCGGGACGAGTGACGAAAGTTCTAAGGTTGTGTTGTGTCTGTTGCCACTAGGGATAAAACATTGGCGCTATGTCCGAGGATGTAGTTGTTGATTACATTACGCACCATACTTAATGCAATTGTCTCGTTGCTTTGCAACTTAATACCGGAAGGGGTTCGGATGATAACCTGAAGGTGGACTTTTTAGGCATAGATGCGGTTGGATGGCGGTCTATGTACTTTGTCGTAATGCCCAATTAAATCTCACTCGTACTTATCATGACATGTATGTGCATTGTTATGCACTCTCTATTTGTCAATTGCCCGACCGTAATTTGTTCACCCAACATGCTTTTATCTTATGGGAGAGACACCTCTAGTGAACTGTGGACCCCGGTCCATTCTTTTATACTCGAAATACAAATCTGCTGCAATACTTGTTTTACTATTTTCTCTGCAAACAATCATCTTCCACACAATACGGTTAATCCTTTGTTACAGCAAGCCGGTGAGATTGACAACCTCACTGTTTCGTTGGGGCAAAGTACTTTGGTTGTGTTGTGCAGGTTCCACGTTGGCGCCGGAATCCCCGGTGTTGCGCCGCACTACATCCCGCCGCCATCAACCTTCAACGTGCTTCTTGGCTCCTCCTGGTTCGATAAACCTTGGTTTCTTTCTGAGGGAAAACTTGCTGCTGTGCGCATCATACCTTCCTCTTGGGGTTGCCCAACGAACGTGTGAAATACACGCCATCAGTACTCATAGAAGGTGTCCCTCTACATGCTAAATTTTTGTTCCTAATTTTTTACTTTTTGAAATATGTGTTATACATATAGGGTGCATATGCACCCATGATCAGTTTTGGTTTTCTGCTACATGAGGCGCATTTTAGTATGATGTGAAATCTCTGTGCGATGATAGTAGATCACCTATGCACCACCTATCACATAACATATGCACACGTTAACTTTTTGGGAACCCATGCGGCTTCCGGCGGTGTCCCGCCGAATTCGCTGGAAGCTGACCGGATTTGAACTAGGGGTCAACTATCCGTCGCTCCAGAAATTTCGGAAAAATTGTTTTTAGTTCAACGACGCATCATTATATGTGCTAATTTTTGTCCGTTTAGTTTGTTCGCGAATGGGTGCACCCGCACGCCCGGTAAGGCGATACCACATGTCCCGGGGGTTCTGTTTTGGCCAGATGGCAATTTAAACGAAGTAAAAAAATCTCACGGAGCCGCGTGACGTCATTTTATATGTCATAGTAACTAATCCTTTTGTCAAAACTGGGATACGACAATTATTTTGAAAAACCCTTCACGAAAAGGGCTATCACGTCCGGAGTTCTATGGATTTCAGGGAAAATGAGGTGGGAAACGGCCTCGGCATGACATAGTTTACCGAAACGAGATCATATTTGGCACGTGTGTGGACCCTAGGATGAGAAGCAAGGCCCCGGACGCGGATTTCTAATCCGACCCACGGACGGCCATCTTTCCATTTTTAGCGTGCCCAAACGGTTTTTATTTGTGAAGCAGTTACATGGGGCGCATTTTAGTATGACGTGAAACCTCTGTGCGATGATAGTAGACCACCTATGCACCACCTATCACATGACATGTGCACGCGTTAGCTTTTTAGGAACCCATGCGGCTTCCGGCGGTGTCCCGCCGAATCCGCTGGAAACTGACCGGATTTGAACTAGGGGTCAACTATCCGTCGCTCCGTAAATTTCGGAAAAAATGTTTTTAGTTCAACAAAGCATCATTATATGTGCTAATTTTTGTCCGTTTAGTTTGTTCGCGAATGGGTGCACCCGCACGCCCGGTACGGCGATACCGCATGTCCCGGGGGTCCTGTTTTGGCCAGATGGCAATTTGAATGAAGTCCAAAAATCCCACGGAGCCGCGTGACGTCATTTTATATGTCATAGTAACTATTCCGTTTGTTAAAACTGGGATACGACAATTATTTCGAAAAATCCTTCACGAAAAGGGCTATCACGTAGGGAGTTCTATGGATTTCAGGGGAAATGAGATGGAAAACAGCCTCGGCATGGCATAGTTTGCCGAAACGAGATCATATTTGGCACGTGTGTGGGCCCTAGGATGGGAAGTAAGACCCCGGACGCGCATTTCTAATCCGACTCACGAGCGACAATATTTTCATTTTTGGCGTGTGTGAAAGCCATGAAACCTCGAACATTATAGCTCATTTCTAAGAAGATTTGTTTAGGTATTTGAAATATTCCAATTTTATATTTTTCTATGATAGATCTTGTTTTTCTGCAAAATTTGATATATTATACTTATTTTTCTCAATTAGAATGATTTAGTTATGCTTTTTTGAAGACTGTGGCGCCGGAATCCCTGGTGTTGCGCCGCACTACATCCCGCCGCCATCAACCTTCAACGTGCTTCTTGGCTCCTCCTGGTTCGATAAACCTTGGTTTCTTTCTGAGGGAAAACTTGCTGCTGTGCGCATCATACCTTCCTCTTGGGGTTGCCCAACGAACGTGTGAAATACACGCCATCAAGCATATTTTCCGGCGCCGTTGTCGGGGAGATCAAGACACGCTGCAAGGGGAGTCTCCACTTCTCAATCTCTTTACTTTGTTTTTGTCTTGCTTTATTTTATTTACTACTTTGTTTGCTGCATTATATCAAAACACAAAAAATTTAGTTGCTAGTTTTACTTTAATTACTATCTTGCACTCTATATCAAAAACACAAAAAAATTAGTTACTTGCATTTATTTTACTTAGTTTGCTTTATTTACTATTGCTAAAATGGGTACTGTTGAGAATACTAAGTTGTGTGATTTCACTAGTTAGGCTTAATGGAAAACAACAAAAATATGAGAGATCTTTATGAACTTTATCTTGAATTAGGACATGATGTGTTTGAAGAGAGAATTAAAAAACCCATGGAACTTTATATGCATGCTAATGGGAATGTTATTACTATGAATGCTTTAAACACCATTGTTGCTAATGCCATGGAAAATTCTAAGCTTGGGGAAGCTGGTTTTGATGAGTGTGATATTTTTAGTCCCCCAAACATTGAGGAGAAAATTTTATTTGATAATACTTTGCCTCCTATATTTGATGATGAGAATAATAATGATAGCTACTTTGTTGAATTTGCTCCCACTACAATTAATAAAATTGATTATGCCTATGTGGAGAGTAATAATTTTATGCATGAGACTCATGATAAGAATGCTTTATGTGATAGTTATATTGTTGAGTTTGCTCATGTTGCTACTGAAAGTTATTATGAGAGAGGAAAATATGGTTGTAGAAATTTTCATGTTACTAAAACACCTCTCTTTTGCTTGAAAATCTTGAAGCTGCACTTGTCTTATCTTTCTATGCTTGTTACTTTGCTCTTCATGAACTTGTTTATTTACAAGATTCCTTTTCATAGGAAGCATGTTAGGCTTAAATTTGTTTTGAATTTGCTTTTTGATGCTCTCTTTTGCTTCAACTACTATTTCTTGGGAGTGCATCATTAAAACTGCTGAGTCCATCTTAATGGCTATAAAGAAAGCACTTTTTGGGAGATAACCCATGTGTTTATTTTACTACAGTACCTCTATTTTATATTTGTGTCTTGGAAGTTGTTTAATACTGTAGCAACCTCTCCTTATCTTAGTTTTGAGTTTTGTTGTGCCAAGTAAAGTCTTTGATAGAAAAGTAAGTACTAGATTTGGATTACTGCGCACTTCCAGATTTCTTTGCTGTCACGAATCTGGGTCTATCTCCCTGTAGGTAGCTCAGAAAATTAAGCCAATTTACGTGCATGATCCTCAGATATGGACGCAACTTTCATTCAATTTGGGCATTTTCATTTGAGCAAGTCTGGTGGCCTAATAAAATCCATCTTTACGGACTCGTTCGTTTTGACAGATTCTGCCTTTTATTTCGCATTGCCTCTTTTGCTATGTTGGATGAATTTCTTTGATCCATTAATGTCCAAGTAGCTTTATGCAATGTCCAGAAGTGTTAAGAATGATTGTGTCACCTCTGAACATGTTAATTTTTATTATGCACTAACCCTCTAATGAGTTGTTTCGAGTTTGGTGTGGAGGAAGTTTTCAAGGATCAAGAGAGGAGTATGATGCAATATGATCAAGGAGAGTGAAAGCTCTAAGCTTGGGGATGCCCCGGTGGTTCACCCCTGCATATTATAAGAAGACTCAATCGTCTAAGCTTGGGGATGCCCAAGGCATCCCCTTTTTCATCGACAACATTATCAGGTTCCTCCCCTGAAACTATATTTTTATTCCGTCACATCTTATGCACTTTGCTTGGAGCGTCGGTTTGTTTTTGTTTTTGTTTTGTTTGAATAAAATGGATCCTAGCATTCACTTTGTGGGAGAGAGACACGCTCCGCTGTAGCATATGGACAAGTATGTCCTTAGGCTCTACTCATAGTATTCATGGCGAAGTTTCTTCTTCGTTAAATTGTTATATGGTTGGAATTGGAAAATGCTACATGTAGTAACTCTAAAATGTCTTGGATAATTTGATACTTGGCAATTGTTGTGCTCATGTTTAAGCTCTTGCATCATATACTTTGCACCCATTAATGAAGAAATACTTAGAGCTTGCTAATTTGGTTTGCATATTTGGTTTCTCTAGAGTCTAGATAACATCTAGTATTGAGTTTTGAACAACAAGGAAGACGGTGTGGAGTCTTATGATGTTTACAATATGTCTTTTATGTGAGTTTTGCTGCACCGTTCATCCTTGTGTTTGTTTCAAATAACCTTGCTAGCCTAAACCTTGTATCGAGAGGGAATACTTCTCATGCATCCAAATACTTGAGCCAACCACTATGCCATTTGTGTCCACCATACCTACCTACTACATGGTATTTATCCGCCATTCCAAAGTAAATTGCTTGAGTGCTACCTTTAAAATTCCATCATTCACCTTTGCAATATATAGCTCATGGGACAAATAGCTTAAAAACTATTGTGGTATTGAATATGTACTTATGCACTTTATCTCTTATTAAGTTGCTTGTTGTGCGATAACCATGTTTCGGGGACGCCATCAACTATTCCTTGTTGAATATCATGTGAGTTGCTATGCATGTCCGTCTTGTCTGAAGTAAGAAAGATCTACCACCTTAATGGTTGGAGCATGCATATTGTTAGAGAAGAACATTGGGCCGCTAACTAAAGCCATGATTCATGGTGGAAGTTTCAGTTTTGGACATATATCCTCAATCTCATATGAGAATAATAATTGTTGTCACATGCTTATGCATTAAAGAGGAGTCCATTATCTCGTTGTCCATGTTGTCCCGGTATGGATGTCTAAGTTGAGAATAATCAAAAGCGAGAAATCCAAAATGCGAGCTTTCTCCTTAGACCTTTGTACGAGCGGCATGGAGGTACCCCATTGTGACACTTGGTTAAAACATGTGCATTGCAAAGATCCGGTAGTCCAAGCTAATTAGGACAAGGTGCGGGCACTATTAGTATACTATGCATGAGGCTTGCAACTTGTAAGATATAACTTTCATAACTCATATGCTTTATTACTACCGTTGACAAAATTGTTTCATGTTTTCAAAATAAAAGCTCTAGCACAAATATAGCAATCGATGCTTTCCTCTTTGAAGGACCATTCTTTTACTTTTATGTTGAGTCAGTTCACCTATCTCTCTCCACCTCAAGAAGCAAACACTTGTGTGAACTGTGCATTGATTCCTACATACTTGCATATTGCACTTGTTATATTACTCTATGTTGACAATTATCCATGAGATATACATGTTACAAGTTGAAAGCAACCGCTGAAACTTAATCTTCCTTTGTGTTGCTTCAATGTCTTTACTTTGATTTATTGCTTTATGAGTTAACTCTTATGCAAGACTTATTAATGCTTGTCTTGAAGTACTATTCATGAAAAGTCTTTGCTTTATGATTCACTTGTTTACTCATGTCATTACCATTATTTTGATCGCTGCATCCACTACATATGTTTACAAATAGTATGATCAAGGTTATGATGGCATGTCACTTCGAAATTATCTTTGTTATCGTTTTACCTCGCTCGGGACGAGCGTAACTAAGCTTGGGGATGCTTGATACGTCTCCGACGTATCGATAATTTCTTATGTTCTATGCCATATTATTGATGATACCTACATGTTTTATGCACACTTTATGTCATATTCGTGCATTTTCCGGAACTAACCTATTAACAAGATGCCGAAGTGCCGCTTGCTCGTTTTCTCGCTGTTTTTGGTTTCGAAATCCTAGTAACGAAATATTCTCGGAATTGGACGAAATCAAGTCCCGAGTGGCCTATTTTGCCACGAACCTTCCGAAGACCGAAGAGGATACGAAGTGGGGCCACGAGGGGCTGCCACCATAGGGCGGCGCGGCCCAGCCCTTGGCCGCGCCGACCTGTGGTGTGGGGCCCCCGTGTGGCCCCCCACGTTGCCCTTCCGCCTACTTAAAGTCTCCGTCGCGAAACCCCTGATGCGAAAAACCATGATACGGAAAACCTTACTGAGACGCCGCCGCCGATCCCATCTCAGGGGGATTCTGGAGATCTCCTCCGGCACCCTGCCGGAGAGGGGATTCATCTCCCGGAGGACTCTACACCGCCATGGTCGCCTCCGGAGTGATGAGTGAGTAGTTCAGCCCTGGACTATGGATCCATAGCAGTAGCTAGATGGTTGTCTTCTCCTCATTGTGCTTCATTGTTGGATCTTGTGAGCTGCCTAACATGATCAAGATCATCTATCTGTAATACTCTATGTTGTGTTTGTCGGGATCCGATGGATAGAGAATACCATGTTATGTTAATTATCAAGTTACTACATATGTGTTGTTTATGATCTTGCATGCTCTCCGTTACTAGTAGAGGCTCTGGCCAAGTTTTTGCTTTTAACTCCAAGAGGGAGTATTTATGCTCGATAGTGGGTTCATGCCCGCATTGACACCGGGACGGTGACGTAAAATTCTAAGGTTGTGTTGTGCTCGTTGCCACTAGGGATAAAACATTGGCGCTATGTCCGAGGATGTAGTTGTTGATTACATTACGCACCATACTTAATGCAATTGTCTCGTTGCTTTGCAACTTAATACTCGGAAGGGGTTCGGATGATAACCTCGAAGGTGGACTTTTTAGGCATAGATGCAGTTGGATGGCGGTCTATGTACTTTGTCGTAATGCCCAATTAAATCTCACCGTACTTATCATGACATGTATGTGCATTGTTATGCCCTCTCTATTTGTCAATTGCCCGACCGTAATTTGTTCACCCAACATGCTTTTATCTTATGGGAGAGACACCTCTAGTGAACTGTGGACCCCGGTCCATTCTTTTATACTCGAAATACAAATCTGTCGCAATACTTGTTTTACTATTTTCTCTACAAACAATCATCTTCCACACAATACGGTTAATCCTTTGTTACAGCAAGCCGGTGAGATTGACAACCTCACTCGTTTCGTTGGGGCAAAGTACTTTGGTTGTGTTGTGCAGGTTCCACGTTGGCGCCGGAATCCCCGGTGTTGCGCCGCACTACATCCCGCCGCCATCAACCTTCAACGTGCTTCTTGGCTCCTCCCGGTTCGATAAACCTTGGTTTCTTTCTCGAGGGAAAACTTGCTGCCGTGCGCATCATACCTTCCTCTTGGGGTTGCCCAACGAACGTGTGAAATACACGCCATCGGTACTCATAGAAGGTGTCCCTCTACATGCTAAATTTTTGTTCCTAATTTTTTACTTTTTGAAATATGTGTTATACATATAGGGTGCATATGCACCCATGATCAGTTTTGGTTTTCTCGCTACATGAGGCGCATTTTAGTATGATGTGAAATCTCTCGTGCGATGATAGTAGATCACCTATGCACCACCTATCACATAACATATGCACACGTTAGCTTTTTGGGAACCCATGCGGCTTCCGGCGGTGTCCCGCCGAATTCGCTGGAAGCTGACCGGATTTGAACTAGGGGTCAACTATCCGTCGCTCCAGAAATTTCGGAAAAATTGTTTTTAGTTCAACGACGCATCATTATATGTGCTAATTTTTGTCCGTTTAGTTTGTTCGCGAATGGGTGCACCCGCACGCCCGGTAAGGCGATACCACATGTCCCCGGGGTCCTATTTTGGCCAGATGGCAATTTAAACGAAGTCAAAAAATCTCACGGAGCCGCGTGACGTCATTTTATATGTCATAGTAACTAATCCTTTTGTCAAAACTGGGATACGACAATTATTTTGAAAAACCCTTCACGAAAAGGGCTATCACGTCCGAAGTTCTATGGATTTCAGGGAAAATGAGGTGGGAAACGGCCTCGGCATGACATAGTTTACCGAAACGAGATCATATTTGGCACGTGTGTGGACCCTAGGATGAGAAGCAAGGCCCCGGACGCGGATTTCTAATCCGACCCACGGACGGCCATCTTTCCATTTTTAGCGTGCCCAAACGGTTTTTATTTGTGAAGCGCTTACATGGGGCGCATTTTAGTATGACGTGAAACCTCTGTGCGATGATAGTAGACCACCTATGCACCACCTATCACATGACATGTGCACGCGTTAGCTTTTTAGGAACCCATGCGGCTTCCGGCGGTGTCCCGCCGAATCCGCTGGAAACTGACCGGATTTGAACTAGGGGTCAACTATCCGTCGCTCCAGAAATTTCGGAAAAAATGTTTTTAGTTCAACAAAGCATCATTATATGTGCTAATTTTTGTCCGTTTAGTTTGTTCGCGAATGGGTGCACCCGCACGCCCGGTACGGCGATACCGCATGTCCCGGGGGTCTTGTTTTGGCCAGATGGCAATTTGAATGAAGTCCAAAAATCCCACGGAGCCGCGTGACGTCATTTTATATGTCATAGTAACTATTCCGTTTGTTAAAACTGGGATACGACAATTATTTCGAAAAATCCTTCACGAAAAGGGCTATCACGTAGGGAGTTCTATGGATTTCAGGGGAAATGAGATGGAAAACGGCCTCGGCATGGCATAGTTTGCCGAAACGAGATCATATTTGGCACGTGTGTGGACCCTAGGATGGGAAGTAAGACCCCGGACGCGCATTTCTAATCCGACTCACGAGCGACAATATTTTCATTTTTGGCGTGTGTGAAAGCCATGAAACCTCGAACATTATAGCTCATTTCTAATAAGATTTGTTTAGGTATTTGAAATATTCCATTTTTTATATTTTTCTATGATAGATCTTGTTTTTCTGCAAAATTTGATATATTATACTTATTTTTCTCAATTAGAATGATTTAGTTATGATTTTTTGAAGACTGTGGTGCAGAAATAGAAAAAAGCTATGCCGACTGTATAACCGTCGGCACAGGTCCGTAGTGAAAAAAAAAAGAAAAAAAATGTTGTGCCGACGGCCAGACTGGTCCTGTGCCGACGGTGCAACCGGCCTGTACCGCCGGCCATTTCAACGCCGACGGCCATCCTTATCATCGCGGTCCGGAGGCTTCTATGCCGACGGCCCCGATATTTGGCCGTCGGCACACACGAGGGCCGTCGGCACATCTGTGCTCTCCCGTAGTGTTAGAACATGGAAGCATATGCTCCCTCTATTTTGAAATGCATCTTACACAAATTTTGAATTTCAAAAAAATTGAAAGCAAAAATTCGCATGTAAATCTTCTCGTGCTACACGCTTACAAAGTTGTTTCATAAAAAATCGATTTATCATGTGACGTGTGTAAAAAAGACAAACTCAGTGCTAAAAATAATGCTTTTCACAAGATAAGTTTTCTCTTTTTTATATAGACCACAAAAAAGATTGGTTTTTCGTGAAACTTGACGAACGAACATATATTATGAAGATGTACATGTAAAAAAATTTGTTAAAATTTTTCAACATTTCGAAATATGATTTTTTTGTAGAGGGTGCATACGCACCCCGGGAGCCGAATTGAATTTCCGTATTACAACAGCACCAGGGCTACATCAGCCAACAAATATGATCAACAGAATGCAGGATGCAACAAATTTATCTTTGTCACCAATCAAGTCAGAAGAATATCATCAGAAGCAGAATCATTCTTCCCGTGAGTCCTAGTGTCCACGAACATCGTCTTGAATCGGAGCCCCAAGCAGTCCAGTGTTATCATTGTTTCTCAAAGCATCTTGACCCTCCACGGCTCCACGCCATCCTTTGAAGCTCATATGGTGCCTCTATCAGCATCTCCCTGTCTTTCAAACCATGTAAACCTGCCCAATATTTGAGAAAAGCGCATAGCATAGCAGCTTAACTCAGTTGGAGATCCTATCACCTTTCCCTCAAAGCATGCTCTATTTCTTATCTTCCAAATTTCCCAGTGGATTGCAGTGATGCCAGGGATTTGGACATTTATTCTTGCTGGAAGGAGCTGGTGGACCAGCTAGTTGTGTTCAGATTTCAATCTTTCATTGGACACTGATACAATCCTGATCTGTTTGGCTCTTTGCAAAGAAAATTAACACGGACTGACAACTCTGAGAAATATTGCATTTTCTAGAATCAGGATCGACTAACTTACAATAGCTCACTTTTGCATAAAATTCATCACTGAAATAGGTTTCACATGTTTCCCTGCTTATGCTTAGTTTTTGGACGGAGCTGTACTTAGCTTACATCTCTTGCGTTGATATGCATGTTTACTGATCTACTAATAAAAGTTTATCTGCTACTTTCGTAAAAGAACAGTTTTATGCTTGTTTTACGCCATGTGTTAAGCTCCTAAAGTTCTAAATCTTGTATAACTATGCAGGTTGACGTAGCCCCAGGGTATATAACTGGCAGCAAGTTAGACCAAGGTGGCACTGGCAAGGTCTATTTTGGCAGACAAATACCTGTTACTCATGGAGGTCCACGAAAGGAGGTTCCATCTGTTGCCTGACTGCGTTATCTAGATGGACACTGAAGTCCGCTCTTAATTTATGCAAACCTTATCTTGATCAATATCATGTAGGTTGCAATAAAATTTGAGCCTCGAAGAAGCAAAGCTGGTAACTATGACCTCCCATTTGAGTGGCATCTTTATCAGTAAGAACTATACACAATCATCTCTTCTACATTTTATATAATTCTTTGTGTAGCAAGGCATGTTAATCTTTTGTGAGCAGGACTCTCAATTGTTGTTATGGTATACCATCAGTACACCACATGGGTTGCCAAGGAGACTACTACATTCTTGTGGGTTGCCAAGGACTCTCGATTCTTGAGAAGATTCATTCCAAAGGGTGACTGAAAGTCATTATATTTTCTGAGATGCATTTTCTGTAATCTTCTATTCATGAATGCTAACTCTTTTTGTGCTCCTACTTTTGCCAGCTTTGTACATGGTGATGTGAAAGCTGAAAACTTTTTTCTTGGTCAACCTGGATCAGCTGATGAAAATAAGCTTTTCCTGATTAATTTTGGTTTAGGGATGCTACTACGCAAGACAGGTTTATTTGTATATGAAGATATCCGGTCTGATGTTCGCACCGCACTCTTCCCTTTGCTCAGAGGCGTTGGCTACTTAATTGAATGCTGAAAGTTTTGGTATCTCACTAAACTTTTCTCTCATGGTTTTGTTGGTGTTAAAATTATGCAGCATCCAAGTGGGAAGGCAAAATAGCATCATCCAGTATGCATGTTCAATCTGATCAGAGGCCAGACATATTCAGGTTTGTTCTTACCGAGTACTAGTTTTCTGCACAAAGTTACTGTACCCATTTAACTTATTTCCTTTCGATTTTTCGCAGGGGAACAATTAGAAACGAGAATATCCATGCCCATTTTGGTCCTCAACCTACTAGGAGGGATGATTTGGAGTCTCTAGCATACACCCTTGTGTTTTTAGTACAAGGACCCTTACCATGGAAAGACTTTCAGGTAGCCTTTGAAATGCCCAATGGAGTTTTACTACTAGTAATATTTTCTACTTGCTCTTATACCTGCTTAGTGTTGATGGCTTATTAATGCAGGAAAATAACATGAACTCTCTTGTTTGTAAGAAGAAAATGGAGATTTCTCTAGAGAAGCTGTGTAGATTCTGTCCAGTTCCATACAAACATTTTTTTGAGATGGTCACTACTATGAAATTTGATGAAGAACCAAATTACCCAAAACTTGTTTCTCCTTTTTATGACATGATCGATGGACTTGCTTCAAGGCCCATCAGATCGATGGAGCTCTGGAGGTTTCTACTGCTTTATCGATCGGGGGTGGCGGCCTTCGCCATTGTCCATCAATTCAAAATAGGCCAGTTCCTCACCTTCAAGAAGGTGTCTACTCTCGAGCTCAGTGTGATCATATTTTACCACACTTGCACTGAGGTGATGAGCAGGTGCCCGAACCATGGCGATGCCACCAGGTGTGTCGTCTTCGAAGAAGATGTCGGAAGCTCTGGTGGTATTGTCTCGCTGCTACTATGTCTGTCTAATGGCGTTTGAACAAGTGTTGTGTCGTCTCGTGAACTATGGTTAATGGTGTCTGAAACTATTTCGTAGCATCTATGATCTTTCAAGTCTGATCTTGCATTGTGTGTTTGCTTGTGCGTTATTGATCACTGGTAATCTCACCAAATAACAGGGGTGCCGTTCTGGACTGCTACTTGGCCTTAAAACCGATCTACCAAACGGACATAGCTTAAATCTTCACGGAACCGAAAAAACTCTACACATGCGACCAAATGAGAGGCTTTCTAGCTTGCGGCTCGTTTGGAACGTGCAGGGGTTATTCTCCCTGACGCTGGTGCAAGAATTTGACTTAAGCTACCAAACACGTCCTAAATAACCCGTTTCACTTGTCAGCTCATGAAAAAAATCCCTGAGCATTTTACTATAAATAATTGTATGTACGATGCCAGTGGGGAGACTCGAATCTGGACGGGTGAAGATGCATCAGCCCATCCCAACACCGGGCTATGCCTCGGTTCACGTTCGCGGTCTGTAATCGACGAGTAACCTGGGCATATCATATATATTTTTCCTTCCTTCAGGTCTCTTGGCCGTGGAGAGCTATTCGGGTAGACATCTTTTTTCTAAATAGGAAAATATCGCTCCAGCTTCTGCACACACGGTTTTTTTTATTAGATTATTCATGAAACCTTATAAAAAAAACAATATAAAAGATTAATCTCAAAACAACCTTACTATACCTACCGTCAGAGTGGGAGTGGCAGTGCTGCGACAGAAGAGTACAAAGAGAGAGCGAGAGATTGTAGAGTGTCATCATGGCCAAGTGCATGCTGTCATATCCGTGCAGGCTAGCCATGTAGTAGGCGTGTAGGTTCACTTGGCATTGGGCAAATTCCTGTTCTTTCGCGACCTATCAAGTGATACGGGCGAATCTCCAGTACCCGACCGATATCGGATTCTATCGTCAAAGTTGAGTTTTGTGCTTCATCGTGCCGGTGCCGGGCTGCCGGAGCGTACGTGATCCTAGTCCTAGTCCAGACTTTGGCTATTCCGTGATGGCGTGATCGCACAAGGGTTCCGCTTTCCGTGGCAAGATCGATCCGTGTCTTCGCCCCCTCTCCTCGTTTCTTGCTAGCTAATTAGTCCATGAATGGTCGACTCACCGTGCATCTACGTCGATACGCACGGTCAGCCGGCGAGGCATGAGTTGCACTAGTACAACCTAGCTCCATCCCGTAGCCCTGAAACTACACAGTAGCCTTTTGACTTGGCGTAAAGTATAGCAGCTCATGCTGGGAACATCGGCAGCAGATGTTCAGAGGAGTACCCGAGCCGGCAGCTCCTTCTTCTTATCGGGACTACAGTACTTTTTTTTTCTCTCCCTTTTTTTTTGCTAATATATGTGCTAATATATGATCGACACTTCCTAAGGGTATCTCCAACTCGGCGACGCAAACGGACTTTTTTTTGTCTATTTGCGTTTGCACGGATAAAAAACCCGCTCCAGCGGCTAGACGCAAACCGTTCGCAGTGTCCGTCCTGACGCAAACGTGGATTAAATATGCGTCAGGAATACGTCCGTGTGGACGAGTTCGCGCGTCCATTTGCGTCCGTTTAATCTGCATGCAGCTCTCTCTCTCCTCCTTTAATCACGCATGCGGTCATTCCTAGCCACACAAATATAATCTTTCCCCCTATCTCCTCTCTAATCACCCATGTGGTTAAATAAATGCGTCCCTGCCGCTGGAGAAGGGGCAGATGCATACGGACATGCGGATGTTTTTTGTGTCCGTGCCCGACGCAAACGGATATAAATATGCGTCGCTCTGTTGGAGATGCCCTAACACATGTAAGTTGATGGATATTAAAGCTCGTGTAGGAACTTAATTTGGCCACGAAATCCACAAACTCATCCAGAATTTTTTAACTGCCGTACTTTTGAAGATTCCCCCTCCCCCTTTTCAACTATTTTTTTAACGTCACCGTCACCGAATTTTCCCAATTCATCTTATTTTCTTTGGCACATGGATGTCTTATTTTTCACTCATCACTAGTGACTTCTTATATTTCGTTCATATCGAACTTTTTCTTGTTCTTCTTCCCCGTTGTCGTGTGTAGGTACGAGTTTGGTGACCCCGTCTGCATCTCGTTGGAGCTAGGTTTAGCTTCCGGCCCATTTCCGTACAGACTTATATGAAACATCGATTTTTTTTTTTGAGAACCACACATTTCATTAATCGAAAACCAAGTTACATGACGTAATACATGTGAAAACTAAAAGACAAACCGGGATAAAATGATTATCCTGAATTTACAGATAAAATCCTAAAAGATCGAGAAATACAAAACGATCCCTAGGGTTTCCTGCAACCACCGTAGCCAGCGGCCGCCGCCCAATTCCAACGCCCCGAGACGGACGCAAGAAGTGACGCCGAGCCTCCACCATTGCAAGATCCAAAAAAGCACCATCGCCAACGAGGCTTTGTGAGTCGATGAACGGACTCCGCCGCAAGCGGCCGAGGCACATGTCGATGTGGCACGTCGATCGGAGGACGTCCCCGTGCTATCTTGGACCAAGATACGCCGCCTCCCATCGACGAAGTCGGAGAAGAACCGCATACCAACCACCTCCGGACCAACATCTTCGATCCAGAAGAACCACCTCGCCCCGGCCCCCAGCGCCGTCGTGGATAACGACAAGCGCCAGTGACACGTCGAGAAACAGATCTCGCCAGATCTGAAGACCGATGAGAAAACCAAGCTGCCAACCTGAAAGATCGACAAGCACACGTTGCCAACAACTCCGAGACGCCGCCATGAAGGTCGCCGCCGGTGTGGGGGTGGTGGGAGCGACGCCCGGGCAAATCGATCTCTTGAGATAGGGGTCATCATCATGTTCTGGTTTACGCCAACGACTTACCGGTGGTTGCTTTGATCTACAATCGTTTGGATTTTTTCAACCTTTCCCGACACGAGGTTTGCTACGCAGGAGGCCCATAGGCGGCGTCAAGATTTGCTCACGGCTCACCGTTGAGGGGTGTAGAAGGAAAATGGTGCTAAAATTTTCATGGGCTTGTGTGTTTTTTCCTTGTAAAAATGCTCTTGTCGGGCTGGTTTCAGATAAGATTTTGCCTTAGGCCTTTCCCGCCAAAAATAGAAGAAATGAGAGCTCATCGACATCCACATTTGGCATATTCGAGACAATAACGAAGGTGGTCACGTGGCGAGATAAGGATATTGACAACATTTCGCTAGAGACCATAGGGCGATGTCGCAATGGTGAACACCAACATCTCAATGGTTTGGCGAGGAACGAAGTTGAATCACGGATCTTGAAGCAAAATATATATGTTGAGAAATTAACCTAGGGTTATAGATTTCCGTTGATAAACTATTTGCCGCTATAAAAAAATTAAAAACAGCGTACCATTTTTTTCAGGCCGATGACCTTAACTTTGATTCTTTCATCCAACTTATATTGGGTATTTGACATTCAAAACTTTGTATATAACGTTGTGGAATTGGGAATAAATACCTTTTGACTTTAAAAAGTTGGGTATATTTTTGGGGCATTCAGGGGAGGAAGAAACCGTGGAGTACAGTGGTGGGCCATGGCTCTAGCAGCAGATCCAACCGTTGTCTAGACTTGAGCCGACGACACCCTACGCGGCCACAGTGCGCTATTCCTTCCTTCCGTAGCTAGTTCCCTTCGTCCACAACTTCCAAGGCAGCCGGTCATGTCATCCCCCTCTTTTGCCCCCGCTCCGCCGCCTGCTGCTCTCTGCTCCGCAGTCTGCACCATGCTGCAGCTCCTGCTCCCTCCTCGCTGCGTCTCCATCAATGCCGCCCTCCCACCGCCCACCACCCAGCCGCTATATCCCTCCCCCCAGGCCCCCTCCTCCTCCACCACTTCACGTCCCCGCTCATCAACCCCTCTCTGCCGACCCGGTGCGCTCTCATGGAGGCTGCCGCCATTCTTTTCTCCATGCGCCACCCCGGCGCCGTGCCGCCTGGCGAGGTTCCCGCGCGGCCGGACATTGATTTGAACAGGGCGGCTAGCGACGACGAGGGCGGCGGCGGGGCGGCCGATCACTCGACAAGGGACGGCCGTGCAACTGCCGCCGACGGATCTGCACCGGCTGCGCATGGTGATTCCAACACGAAGGCGCTGCCTGAAACGGTACGGTTTCCCCGCTCCCTCTTTTTTTTTTCCATAGTGACATTACTACATTAGCTACGCAAGCTTCTCTTGTTGATCACGACGACCCAGTAGTTTGATCCGTGGTGCTCATGCCGACGGCTGCGAGGTTAATTATCTGAACTTTACCCACTGCCGCCGCCTGCCTGCTGCAATGTCGTGTTCAATCGATGTGTCCAGTAACTCTCACCATACTGATCATATCTCCGCTTGCCCAGGCCCGAGTGTAAGAGTGTTTAATTTCTTTTGGTAGGTTCAGCACAATCAAAATGGCAATGCGGATCCACGGGGGAGTGCTGGAGTTCGTGGCAGCTCTGCCGATGGAAGAGCTTCCAAGCCACGGGTTGGCGCTGCCAAGGGAACAGGAAGGCCGACGTCCAAGCCTAGAGGCAAGGGGTTCAGGGTTCCAGTTGGTGTGCAGGCTGACCTGCCTCAGCAGGACCTCCCTGGAGAGGCAGCCGGTGCAGGCAGAGTCCAGCAAGACCACTGTCTGAACAAGGAACGTGAGAGTGAAGCCATGGTAAGGCCACTGCCTGAGAGAGGATGCATGGCTTTGTTTTCTTCTGTGCATCTCATTTTTTTCACACTGATTCATCAAGAAATTGTTTGTATTCGTAGGCTGTTAATCATTCTGTTATATGCGCCACTGACCGAAGTGAAAGCCCAGCTTCGAAGCCTAAAGGAAATGAGCCAAATGACCTCCCACAAGCTATCGCTGAAGACGCCCAAGACACGGCAGTACCGCCAGTGCCGGAGAGGGTATGCTTACCCAATTTTTCTTTTGGACCTAGCTAGTTGTGGTCAGACTTTTGCTGGAATTGGAATATCTGAGGAGTCCTATACTCTAGAGTCATTGAGGGTTCACCAAACCAGGTGTATGCTGCTCTTCAACAAGTAGGAGAACCATGCGCTATTTTGTCTCAGTCCCTGTACATTCTATGTCTACAATGCAAAGGCAGAACACCTGCCACTAATCCTAAAAAAAAAGGGATATCTCAATCCTGCTCCGCCCTGGCTCTTTCAGAAAACGAGTGTGGACTTTTGGCTATACCATTTCGGGCCCTGCTTTGAGTTTCACATATTTTATGTCTCCACACTGCAAAAAAATTCCAATCTGTAATTAGCTTATACTAATTCATTTGTATATGCATGTTAGGCATGTAAATGAATTAATGATTAAGTGATAGTCGAGTATAGACCATATTTACTTTGTTTTAGGCATTTTGGCATAAAACTGTAGAATTAGTTTATTTAGGTGAAATGAGAATGTGCTACAAGAAAGATGATGAAAATATTTGTAATCTCAAAGCACGAGATGACGCTAGGTCTAGGGGTGGTTGAGTGCACCATGGGTAGCAACTAGCAAGATATTTCTCATTGAAAAATTAACACTGGATGTCCATATTTCATTGAAACAGCTTTCGTAAGTCGTAATCTATATGGCAGAGCTAGACACATTTCCCAATTTCCCAACTTTGCTGATGAATTCTGGAAATTTTTGCAATATTCTGTTGGATAAAATTTCACCACTAAAATAGGTTTGTTATATTTTTCTCTTTATATACTTGGCTTTTAGATGAAAGTATGATGAATTTGCCTCTTGTTTGTTGATACTATTACTGATCTACCACTAGCAGTGTATATGCTAGAGTTTTTACTGGCAAGAATTAATCCCCATAAATCTTATCTGAACTATTCGATGCAGGTTGAAGTTGGCGATTCCCTAATATATGTAACTGGTAGGAAGTTAGGTAAGGGTAGCTCTTGCAAGGTCTATGTTGGCAGACGACTAGGTATGCCTACTGGAGGCTACAAGGGTCTAAATGCAATGGAGGTTTGTCTCTTCATTTTTCATATTCAAATCTTGTCTCAGAACTTCACTAGCCTTGGATTATGTTCCCGTTGTTGACTTGTAATTTGTAAAATATTTGAACCGATTAAGGCTCTTGTTGATTTTGACTAAAGCTGTGACAAGTATTTAGGGCCAGAGGGAATATTTGAATTTGAACTACAACTTTGCAAGACACGATAATATGCTCAAGAACAGATCTGTACAAATTTTGTACTCCCTCTGTTCCATATTATTTGTTGCTGATTTGCATGTAGACACATTTTGTAAGTACATACATCAGAATCTGTGACAACTAATATGGAACGGAGGGAGTACTATTTATTTTGTATATGCACTAGAAAAGAATGCAGTAAATATGTTGATATAGGGAGGAAATAATTTTAGTTTTGTTTCTGTGATTAATGTATTGGCTCTCTATATCCTGATGCATTTTGGGTACCGATTGGGCACTAGTAAAGTGTACAAATTGGAAATTGTTTGGAAGATTACTACACGTACATATCAGCTCGATATTGGCATAAACACGAGTCGAGGATCCTTGTCCCTTTGAGTTGCATCAGTACAACATCAAACACCAAAAAGGCAATTAGAGACGTACAGCTGAAGGAGGCTGAATGGCGTTAATAAAAGGTGGAGGGTGACGACAGCATTGACGAGGAACGATTGGTACCGGGGATGGCAGAACAGCGGATGGACGGCCCAGGGAAGACGGCATTTGACTATGGGAGGAGGGCACCGGGGCCAAAGCGTGAACATACCTCCTTTGATCGATATAATCTATCGCTATATTTTTTTATACTGGGGTATTCTTCTCTTTTCGTGTCTCTACAGAATTGGAGTGGCTCCTTGTCAAAAAAAATTGAGGTGTTTTGTCTTGATTTATACTATTTGTATCCAACCCCCTCATGTGTATTTTTCCAATTGCCAGTCAACTATGGGTACATAATCGAATGCTAGATCGTGTAAATAACCAATTTTACCAACAGGCAAGATCCTCCTGTATCTGAAAAAGATCTCCTGTATCTAAAAAAGATCTTGCCTGGACCAATATCATGTAGGTTGCACTAAAATTTGAGCATCGGAGGAACCAAGCAGGTAGCTGTGACCCCCCACTTGAGTGGCAAGCCTATCAGTAAGAACTATACACAATCATACACTTTTACATATAAATAGTTCCCTGAGGGGCTTGTCATTTTATCGTTTTCTGAGCAGGACTCTCAATGGTTGTTATGGCATACCTCCGGTATACTACAAGGGTCGCCAAGGAGACTACTACATTCTTGTGAGTAACTTTTCGAAAAATAGTATGCACTCAGAAATGCCTATTAACTCATTATGATCTTTTACCTGAACCACCATTTCAGATAATGGCTATGCTTGGTCCTACCCTCTGGGATGTTTGGTATTCACAAGGACAGAAGTAAGTATCTTATTAGTCTTTTCATCCTCTCTGCTAGTTTTCCTTACTCCTTGCTGAAAGTATCAGCACCTGTAACAGGATGTCATTTCAAATGGTTGCTTGTATTGCCGTTGAGGCCATATCAATTCTTGCGAAGATTCACTCCAAAGGGTAACTTAAAGCCATTCGATGTTTTTGAGATGCATTTCCCATAATTTTGAGATGCATTCATCAATGTTAACATGATGCTCCTACTATTATTGCCAGCCTTGTACACGGTAATGTAAAACCTGATAACTTTTTGTTTGGTCAACGTGGATCTGCTCATGAAAAGAAGCTTTTTCTGACTAGTTTTGGTTCAGGTATGCTAGGCATAAGGTAGTTTCATCTGTACATGAAGATATTCAGTCTGATGTTCTCAACGTGCTATATCCTTTGCTCAGAGGAATTGGCTACTTAATAGAATGTTGATGCATGTATGCCTCACTAACCTTTTTTCACATGGTTCTGTTGATATTAAAATTATGCAGCATCCAACTGGAAATGCAAAAGAGGATCATCCAGTGTGCATGTTCAGTATGATCAGAGGCCAGACATATTTAGGTTTGTTGTTGCTGCTATATTTGTACAAAATTATGGTACCAATTTAACTTTTTGTCCTTTTGGCATTTTGTAGGGGAACAATTAGATATGCTAGCGTTCATGCTCATTTAGGTCGTACAAGCAGTAGGAGGGATGATTTGGAGTCACTAGCATACACCCTTATATTGTTATTACGAGGACGCTTGCCATGGGAAGACTGTCAGGTAGTCTTCATTGTGCTCGACAAGTCGACAGAGTTTGACTAATATTTTCTACATGCTCTCTTATACCCCACTTTAGTGTTGCGGCTTATTACTGCAGGGAGATAACCAGAGCTTTCTTGTTTGTAAGAAGAAAATGGAGACATCTCCAGAGATGCTCTCTAGCTCCTGTCCAGCTCCATTCAAACATTTTCTTGAGATAGTTACTACTATGAAATTTGATGAAGAGCCAAAGTACCGACAACTTGTTTCTCTCTTTGATGATTTGATTGAAGGACCTGCTTCTTTAAGACCCATCAGGATCGATGGAGCTCTACAGGTCTGTACTGCTTTAACCACAACGTTAATCTATTATCAGCATTTTAATTTGCTTGTTTTATAATTGGATGTGCATCATTGTAGGGTGGACATAAACGTGGAAGAATGGATGTAAATCTTGAAGAAAATGAGCAGTCTATAAAAAAAGTTCGGTTGGGGACTCCAGCAACTCAATGGATTTCGGTTTATAATGCTAGGCGGCCCATAAAGCAGCGGTAATTGTTTTTAAGTGTGAAAAAGTAGTGAGGTTTTTTTTTAATGTTTGCTCGTTCAGGCATTTCTTCCACGCATTCCTTGCCTTTTTATAAGTGGTCTGTTCTAGTTCTTCAAGTGCCATGAGATCCCGGGCAGCCGCCGTCCACCTCACCTGCTTCCTATATGCACATAGTCATCATAGGCTCTTCATACCTGAGATCAAGGATTAGATGGCCCAGTTACAGTCTTGTGATGATTTTGGTTGAAAAGAAAAACTGCCTCATGATAAAAATTGATGTTGAAAACTTGCGATACCCCTTGGCATGAACTCCATTTTCAAATTTCATCCGCATTAATCATGACCTTCATTGCACCTGATATCCTGGTGAAAGCAATTAAATCGAAAGTATACAATTATGCTTTTCTGTAATCTAACCATTCATGCTAGTTGTCAGTGATGTAGGGGTTTGGTTTCGTTCATTATGATCTAAGCTTAAGTAGCTCTTGTTTGTCTGGCTAACACTCGCTTGCTCGTTCCTGAGTTTGAGAGATTTAAGGCCTCCATAATTCACTAGTTAATGATCAATGTTTTATCTCCTTCCTGAATTAAATATGGTGCTAACTAATGTAACTGTAAATATATTGTTCTGCCTTTTATAGCTACCACTGTAATGTAGCTGATTCAAGGATGCACCAACATATACAAAAAGGTAATGAAGATGGCTTATTCATTAGTTGTGTAGCTTCTTCAGCAAATTTGTGGGCTGTTGTCATGGATGCTGG
This sequence comes from Lolium rigidum, assembly GCF_022539505.1. Lineage (NCBI taxonomy): Eukaryota > Viridiplantae > Streptophyta > Magnoliopsida > Poales > Poaceae > Lolium > Lolium rigidum. The sequence continues at coordinate 391,558,269 of NC_061510.1, forward strand.
TACTGGCTTTGCTAATCAAGTTATCAAGCTTTCGCAAAAATTCCTGGACAAGGTGTGCTATGGTCTCCCCGTGTCTAGTCTGTATTTTGATGAATCCGGAATCCTGACACTATCTTGTTGCTAACTTTGTGTAGGATTGGATAATGGAGAAGTGGGATAATAACTTTTACATAACAGCAATAGCTGGGGCAGCAAATGGAAGTTCATTGGTTGTAATGTCCAAAGGTTTGTAAATCACCTGTTTCCTGTCGACAACTACTGTTCTCACAGGCCTGTTGTTATTGCTGTAACTGCCCCCTTGTGAAGTTCTTGTAAGAATACTGTTATACACATGACCCAAAGTAGCATGCTCTTAGTCTGATGCATCACAACAACGTTGGATCACACAACTTGCATGGGGTCACAGCAGGAGGGATTACCATATTATATCATTGTACCAAATTTATATCTCATTTTGCTATATGTGTAGTTGTTCCCTTCCGAAAATTAAACGAAAATGTAGCAGAACTACTTGTACACCAAGGTTACGTATAGGTCAACATAATTGATGCTTGGATGTTGTACAGTGGTCATTATTGTGATAACTAGTGATCTACTGATGCTGTTACCAATTTTCTGGTTTTAGTATTTACATGACGTTTCTACAATATACTAATTAAATAAAATTGGCATTTGTCTACTGTCTGTGACCCTGATGTTTGTATAGACTGTTGGCTCTTTTCTTTCCATGATAAATCCTTAGAATCTGATCGTTGAAATCATTACAGGAACTCCATATACACAGCAGAGATACAAAGTGAGTGAACATTTTCCATATAAGTGGATCAATAAAAAGTGGAAAGAAGGTTTTCATGTAACATGTATGGGTACTGCTGGGAATCGTTGGGGAGTTGTCATGTCGAGGAACACGTGCTACTCTGACCAGGTCAAAACACATGCTTGCACTTCTTTTTTTGCAACAAATCATTTATAAAAAGATCTTTTCATGAATTTGGTGATTCCTCATCGATCTGTTATATAACTTAATCTGCTGTAAACACTAATATGCACATATACACTCAGTGCCTGCATATGTCATCTCAAAAGACAAAACGTATATGTCTTCATTTGCCGAGCAATCTAAAATGTTTCGAACATGTAGATGATAAATGCGTTGCAACCAGTAATTTGAGCATTGCGTGCGAAATATTTATATTAGACATATTCTGGTTCAAAAATGTTTTCAGATAATCATAGAGAATTGCTGCTCTGCTACAGTTTTCAGGAAAAAATAATAATCAGTGTGGAGTTGTATCAAGCCTGAAGTTTCGTGTACATTTAGTTCAGTGTCCTAATGTTATCAATGTGGTGTTGCCGCTTGGCAAGTGAAACTGAATCTGTGGTGCATTCTGCAGGTTGTTGAGTTAGATTTTCAGTATCCAAGTGAAGGGCTCCATCAGCGATATGGCGCTGGTTACAGAATTACCTCCTGTGCAGCCACGCCTGACCAAGCTGCTTTTATCCTGAGCATGACCAAGAAGCCAAAGATGAAACCTATGGACGAAACTCTTCTAACTTCTGATTTCCCCAGCAAGCATATAAAGGTACATCTGCATGTTCTGCTGACCCTGGATGACCGTTCAAAATCACACTACACATCCATGCTTACGCAATGCCTTCTTGGTTTACATGCGTGAACGTAACCTTGACACGTCCCAAATTTCAGGAACAATGGGAAAAGAACATGTACATCGCGGCGATCTGTCATGGGCGAACAACATGTTGACATGGCCGTGTTTGTTTTTCGAAAGGCGGTTTCACTCGAGCTATAAAGTTGGTCGTCTTGGTAGGACTGTTTTGGGATTTTGGGTTACAAAATGGCTGGCTGGCTCTGGCCTCTTGCAGTGTGCTGCTCTAGCTGTAAAGAATCACGGGTTGTGTTCAGTCGTTAAACTTGTCTGTAAGCTAAGGTATCTTTAGGGGATTTGCCAAATGTTGTTTTGTTTCGATCTCTGAGAAAGTATGAGCTGGTAGTACGGAGTAGTATTTTTACGAGCTGCATTTTCCACAGTTGTTGTTTTTGAAAATCCACGGGGGAATGGCAGGGTTTTGTCTGTCCACTGTCCAGTCTACAGACTACAGGGCATGCTCGGCTGATTTTTCTTTTTTTGTTTGTTGAGCAAGTGGCATGCTAGGCTGATGACCTGATGTGCCTCCGTTTAGCTTTTAGGCCTTCGGAATGACACCCGACCTTGGAAACACCGGCAGGGAAGGCCTTTGTGCTGATAGGCCGTGCCTCACCTAGATGCATGGAGGGCTTAAACCACGGGCCGCTGGTTGCAGGCCCCCGAAGAGGCAACTCGCCCCGTTGCTACCCAGCTGCCGCCATTTCCTATCCGCCGCCCCATTTGTATATGGACGGGTTATTGGTGTATACTAGAACGATACACCGCACGTTGCAGCGGATATCTCTTTAAGAAATATAATAAAAGAACATAAAATTTGGTTTACAGAATATGCAATATTTAGTTGATCATAGTAGCTGAGACACTAAATTTAATAGCCATGAAATGGATAAGTATTTGAAAATTTCTGGATTTTTATATTTCAAAGGTGTACGTGATTGATTTAGATAAGGTGACATTGCTAGTTTAATGATTAAAAATAGATAATCTATATATAAGATATATAATAAATAAGGACTACTCTTAGTGAGATGAGGTGGACAATAATTCACAGTAGAACAAAAATCCTAAAAAAATAATAAAAACACAAATAGGTCTTCAGACCATGTAGCGATGACTATAGAGTAGTGCGAGCCAAAGGCGCACTATCATCCTTGCCCCTCCCGTGCTGGAGTCGGAAAAAAATTTATCGTAGTAGATCTTGTTGTCGTAGACAAACGAGAATTTGTCGTGCTAAGACTCCAAAGTCTCCATAGTACCAGCACACCAAAGAAGCAACCATCTCCGAGGATGAGACATGTAGATTGGAAGAGCTAGACCTAAAACGACAAGAATGAACATGAAAGTTAATCGGATTCCATAAGGTCCGCGAGACGAACAACTCAACGCGCCCTCCAGCGACGCGTCGAGTGACGATAGGGCAGGGAGAACCTTATTCTCATTTAAAGATGCAGCCACCGACGCACCATCTCGAAAAATACACTGAAAATAACCTAAACAAAAAACCGGAACACTCGCGCCGGCGAGGGGTTGTGGTCTGCATCAAGTTATTTTTTCTTGTCATATTGTTTGTGTTATTTTATTTCTGCCTCTTTTCTCACTATCTTGTTTAGCATTCAATTTTCTTTATTTTAGCTTGACTCTTTTAGCTTTCATGATTTTCTACTTGTTAGTTTTCAGTTTTTTTTTTTCAAAATACATGAGCGTATTATAATGACTGAACAACTTTCAGTCAAATATATATGGAGTTATTTGAAAATAATGAATATTTTGTTGTTTGGACACGATATTTTTTTAAAAATGTGAGATGTGTATTTCATGTCAAATATGTGTACAGTTATATTCAAGCTCCACGTGGCTCAGCGGCAAGCATGCCACTGCCACATTGCCACTTGTCAGCAACCTGCTGGCTTAGGGCATTGTCAGTCGCTCTCACGCTCTCACCGGCCCAGGGTCACCCGCTGTTTCGGAAGCAAGAGAGAAGGGTTCGTCCCGACCAGCTAGGGGCCGGGCTGAATATTTCACCTTCTTTGTAGCTCGCTGGGCATGTGCATGGCGGTGTCGCCGGTGTGGGGCGGCCGGCCGGCCGGTGGCAGGATAAAAAACATTCGCCGTGCACGGCGACGGGGGAGAGGGTGTGTGCACGGTCCTCGAGGCCGGCCAGTCAGAGCCAGTGGCCCGCCCTAGCTGCAATGAGAATAGAAAAGCAGGCCGGCTCGCCCCCGCCTTTGGAGCCGGCCGGAGAAGCTCGCTCGGTAGCTTAGCTAGCGAATCCAGGATTCTGCCTGCACGCCTTTCCCAAAAGCCGTGGCGGTAGCTCATGATTAACCGATCCGAACGTGCATCATTGATCGATGCTTGCTTAAGTACTGCTCCACACAGCGTCGCGGCAGCACACCGTCGATAGCTGGGAATCGATCAGCTTCCATCTTTTCCGACCAACCAGAGCCAGCGATGGAGAGAACAACACTCATTCGCGTCTCAACTTGACGGAAAACAATCCTTTCACCTTGTCGATCCGAAGTTACGGGTATGTTTGGTTCATGACATAGCATGGCTTATCAAAATTTGGGTAACCGTTAGCAGCCAAAATATTGGTTAGAGATTCCTTAGACGCTTCTTGGCCAAAAGGTTTGCAAGATTTGTGAAGGAAATGTGAGAAGATTTGGCAATATTCAATATGCAACCAGAAATTTGCACTACGGGAACCCGCCGACGTGCCGACGGCCAGAATCTGTGCCGACGGTCGCCGTCGGCACAGCCTCGCTCGCCGTCAGCCCAGCAAAGTAGCCGTCGGCATAGCCTGGCCGTCGGCACAGAACCACCAGAGCCGACGGCCGCCGTCGGCACACTTTGGCCGTCGGCACAAACCCAGTCTGTGCCGACGGCACGTAGCCTAGCCGTCGGCACATGGACAGATGGTGGGGCCACAGACAGCCACCGACAACGGCGTCAGCAGGTGGCAAACGGCGTGATGTGGGCCGACGGCCAGGCCATCGGCACAGCTTCCCCACCAAATTTTCCTTCTTCCCGCCCTTATTCGCGCCATTCTTTTCGCGCCACTTCCTATGTAGGCCGACGGCCGGGCCGTCGGCACAGTTCCCGCCATTTTTCCCCGCTCCTTCCCTCCCGCCATTCTTCTCGCGCCCATTCTCTCCCGCCAATTATTCCCGCCGTTTCAGCCCTCGTCGTCCTATATATAGCCATGTCTTCTCAACACTAACATCACCAGCAACATTTCTCTCCTCATCAACTCTCTCATCCAAAAAACACCACGGAATCCTCTCGAGCTCAGCCCGCCGTCGAGATGGCTCCTCATCGCCGTAGCAACACGGGCTTCATCGGCGTTCGCCAGCGTGGCTGCGGGCCATTTCGCGTCCGAAATCTCCGCCGGTGGTGTGCGTGTGTGGCTCGGCACCTTCTACACGAAGGAGGCTGCTGCCCGCGCATACGACGTTGCGGCTTGGAGGTTTGGCCGGTCGCGCCACGAATTGAACTTCCCGGAGGTCGGTCTCCGACGGAAGCCGAGAGTCTCTCACCGAGCCGCTACTTCGCTCGCAGGGTGAAGCGCAGCGGTTCGGAGATGGCCACGGCGGATTGATACCACCGAGGCGGACGAGCAGTTCATGGCACGATGGCGCAGAGACCATCCCGGAGACGTCGCGGCCACGCGCGCATTCTCGGAAGGAGAAGCAGTGCGCACGGAGAGAGAGAGGAGGGCGGGAAAGCGGCAGAGGAGGGACGAATATGACGCGGAGTACGCCAAAGGAGAGGCGTCGACATGGGGGAAAATGATGAACGGTGGTTTTCGTACCTCTCAAGTACCGCTTCAGAGGACACCCCTAGCGAGGACGAAGATTTCGAGAACTGATTAGTATGTGTGTGTGTCGAGTCCGTGTGTCTAACGGGTCATGTGTCGACCCAGTGTTAAGTGCTTTGTTCGTGTGTGGGTTTAGTTTTTTAAGTGTTTTGGTTTGTGTGTTAGTAATGTAGTTTTTAAGTGCTTTGCTTCGTGTGTGGGTGTACTTCTTTAAGTGCTTTGGTTTGTGTGTGGTCTAGTTCTTTAAGTGTTTTGGTTTGTGTGTGGGTCTAGTTATTTAAGTGCTTTGTAACGTGTGTGGGTCTCAAGTTCTTAAGTGTATCATTATTGTGTGTCGTCAGAAATCGAGCATCGGAGGGTGAGAATGGTCCCAAAACTCAGGCAGATTATAGACTGTAGGGGTAAAATCCAGGATCTGTATGTGCAAACTCCTGGTACGGCTAAAATGGAGCCTATTTTATGGTAAAGTAAGCCCAACCTATGGTTTCCCATGTACATATGTCCTAAACAAACCAAAGCAAATAAAAAAATCCATTGTTACACCGTCACACGGAGAAAGCTATAGGGGTAGATCTGCGGGGTCCCCGCCCTAGGGTTTCCGAAGATACGGATCAGCGGAGCGTCGGAACCGCTTAAAAACTTGCATATGTCCGTAGCATATGTGCACAAGTGTGATGTAGGGTTTGGCTAACCTTGCATGTACCGGCGTTGACGATTTTCGTGGACATAGGCCAGCACTTGGTGAAAATCCAGGATCTGTATGTGCAAACTCCTGGTACGGCTAAAATGGAGCCTATTTTATGGTAAAGTAATCCCAACCTATGGTTTCCCATGTACATATGTCCTAAACAAACCAAAGAAAATAAAAAAATCCATTGTTACACCGTCACACGGAGAAAGCTATAGGGGTAGATCTGCGGGGTCCCCGCCCTAGGGTTTCCGAAGATACAGATCAGCGGAGCGTCGGAACCGCATAAAAACTTGCATATGTCCGTAGCATATGTGCACAAGTGTGATGTAGGGTTTGGCTAACCTTGCATGTACCGGCGTTGACGATTTTCGCAGACATAGGCCAGCACTTGGTGAAAATCCGGGATCCGTATGTGCAAACTCCCGGTACGGCTAAAATGGAGCCTATTTTATGGTAAAGTAAGCCCAACCTATGGTTTCCCATGTACATATGTCCTAAACAAACCAAAGCAAATAAAAAAATTCATTGTTACACCGTCACACGGAGAAAGCTATAGGGGTAGATCTGCGGGGTCCCCGCCCTAGGGTTTCCGAAGATACAGATCAGCGGAGCGTCGGAACCGCTTGAAAACTTGCATGTGTCCGTAGCATATGTGCACAAGTGTGATGTAGGGTTTGGCTAACCTTGCATGTACCCGGCGTTGACGATTTTCGCAGACATAGGCCAGCACTTGGTGAAAATCCAGGATCTGTATGTGCAAACTCCTGGTACGGCTAAAATGGAGCCTATTTTATGGTAAAGTAAGCCCAACCTATGGTTTCCCATGTACATACATATGTCCTAAACAAACCAAAGCAAATAAAAAAAATCCATTGTTACACCGTCACACGGAGAAAGCTATAGGGGTAGATCTGCGGGGTCCCCGCCCTAGGGTTTCCGAAGATACAGATCAGCGGAGCGTCGGAAACGCTTAAAAACTTGCATATGTCCGTAGCATATGTGCACAAGTGTGATGTAGGGTTTGGCTAACCTTGCATGTACCCGGCGTTGACGATTTTCGCAGACATGGGCCAGCACTTGGTGAAAATCCAGGATCTGTATGTGCAAACTCCTGGTACGGCTAAAATGGAGCCTATTATATGGTAAAGTAAGCCCAACCTATGGTTTCCCATGTACATATGTCCTAAACAAACCAAAGCAAATAAAAAAAAATCCATTGTTACACCGTCACACGGAGAAAGCTATAGGGGTAGATCTGCGGGGTCCCCGCCCTAGGGTTTCCGAAGATACAGATCAGCGGAGCGTCGGAAAATCGAGCGGAGCCGCGTGGCGTCATTTTATGTGTCCTAGTAACCACTGCAAAAGACGGAACTGGGATACGGCAATTATCTTGGAGAACCCTTCACGAACAGGGCTATCTCGTCCGAAGTTCTATGGCTTTTCACTACAACAGGACAAAGCTTTGGTAACACAATCATGTAACACATGTAAAAATGTGTCACAAGTAAAAATGCAGTCACACATCATTTGTGTTCCAGCTGTAGACGGTAACACATATGTGGCAAGATATGGAAAGGTGTTACAACACTATTGGTAGAGTAACATATGAATTTGTGTTACTCAAAATGTATTACAAAATATATTTATAAACATGTAGTAAGGTGAGCAAAGATAGGACAAAACATCTCTCTTGCAACCTCCCCTGCTCCTCCCACCACTCTAGTTTGAGAGTCGATGAAATTACACCCGACTCGCTCCTCTTCTCCTCCCGGCGGCATTCCAGACAGGTGTGGTCAAGGGAGTGTAGCGCGGGGACATGTACATACTAATAGTTGTAATTCTACTTATAGGTTTAGGATTAAACTGGTAGCTTTTGGCTCCATGCCAGTGTTGAGGGAGCTCCGGATGCTTCCAAGCGGCGTCCGGAGCGTGGTGGTGGTGTTGTTGTTGCTGATGCTTGTGGTGTGGCGGTTGAGCAGGCACCATCTCCTCCAATAAGCTCGTCGTAGGTGCTCCTCTTTGCGATTATTTTAAAATGAATCTTCTCCAACCACTAGAGATTTCTACACCATGATTTTTTTTACCAACACATCGACCAACCATCTTATTGCATTTGTTGTTGACATCTTAATCTACAGATTTAAGTGGATAAATTCTTGCCGTGTTAGTGAATCTATATTTAATTAGAGGTTTTTTTCTTATATTTGTCTTAATTGAAAAAAAATCTCTACTTTGTCTTAATTTCACCCGAGTCAAATAATTTTCCCTCTACAAGTAGTATAAAGAATAATGAATAATATGTTTTCCCTCCATCAATGTGGTTATTTTGCTTGAGACGAAAAACTTTGCGAGGGAAAATATTAGTATTCCCGCTATACACACATTTCCCTCTTTCCCTCTATTGATTCCTCCTATTTATAGACCCCCTCTAATTAATCCAGCGCAATACCAATCTTGTCCCGAAAAAAACTCATCGATCTGTTGACCACCGCATCTCCCCCGCTCGATTCACCGCCGCCGCCTCCCCGCGAGATCCCCCCGGCGCCCCGAGCTCGCTCACCTTCCTCGTTCGCTGACTCTTGGGCGGCGCTGCTATATCCAGCCACCGGCAGCGAGCCAGCTGCAGGCTCGACACTCTCACGACCTCACCATCTTCATCCCTGCCCCCCTCTCTCCCAGCAGCACCAGCTCGTGAATTATTGGTCCTCGCCGTCGCCGCCTCCCAGGTATTGCTCACCATCACCCGCCCGTCTCCAAGAAGCAGCGGCAGAGGTCAGAACTTTTATTTCCTCCTCCTGTGTGCTTTACCTGTTCGAGACTACAGAGTTCATGCGTAAATGACTTCGCTTTCCGATACTACCGACTTGTCTAGTTGATTCTCCTTTTCCCTTTCCCCTTCCTTCATTTATCTGCTACAAATTCATAAGTTTTTTATTTGACATTGCTAATCCAGGGTGCGTCGTAGCCATGTACAGATGCACGTGCAGTTTTGCTGATCTCTTACGCCTTCAGATCCGAATGTCTATCCTCTAGTCTGCAGTCGAATTCTGGGTGAATGTATTCCTAATTTCGCACTTGGAGTAGATGTGTAAAGCTTACCCCCTCAGACATTTATATATCTACTCCACGACATAATTTCTTAAATGGTTGCATTTGTTCTAGTATACTACTGTTGTATTTTCTGTTGGGACTCCACAAGATTATAATTTCTACAATTTTACTTTTCTTATTTACAATATATAATTATCATATAGATCTTATGTTGATCACTTGGTTAAATACGATCCTTGAATCTGTGTACATGGTTGTAAATTTCTTAGATATAGTCCTCTCCAAAAGACCTAATGTTTATTACACTGCCATGTCAGTGTTGAGGAGAAAAATATTTCATAATTTGAATGCACTTGCAGTCCTCTTGTCTCAGAAGGATGAGGTGTCTCACTTGATAGGGCTTGCACAAATGAATGAATTGATTGCAGTCTGTTTTGTTCCATGCATATAAGCAAAATAATTCTTCTGTACATGAGGTCGTTCTAATTTGAAAAGAAAATGCGAAAACCAAAAGTTCAGCGTGTTATATAATCATGTTGTGGGAAATTATGAGTTGTTCTTCAGTATATTTTCCGGTGTTATGCAATGTGCACAACAGTCCCTTTCATATTTACGTATGTAAATGAATATGCATTTTCGTAAGCAAAAATATTACCAAAAAGTAGTGGTTTCAAACATGGTTTCAAAAAATATTCTCATAAATGTTGGAAATAATTCACAACCTCCAACTTGTGTTTGTGTCTCAAACATGGTTTCGCTTCCAGGACATAATAGTTGGCAATAAGGTGATGATTTATGTCCTGCTGCTTTGTAATGCGTGCATAGGCGTTGATGCAAGTTTATCTATTACTTGGGTTTTCTTAAATTTTATGCATGTGTGCTATTGTTCATTTAACTGCCACTCTCTTTTTGTTGTGTGTGTTTACTTTCTTCCATTTCCTAGAATACGTATATAATTTCCATTGCAGCTTTGAATGTAATTATTTTCTGTTTTTCTCTTAGCAGGTTAAAACGACAATCTAATAGTGAGGTCCAATAGTTGGATGAAACGACAATCTAATAGTGAGGTCCAATGGTTGGATGTTTTGCTCGCGCAAGAACAATTTTTTCTATGGAAGACTAGAAGTAGCAAATACAGTTAGTGGATTGAATAATGTATTTTTTAGAGTGTGTCCAAATAATTTAAATGTAATGAATGCTCTTTTAGTGGTGTCGTCCTTTATGTTCACTGTTATTTTCATGGTGTCATGCACCACTAAAAATTTGGAATTGTAATAACACAATACTGTGTTATGGCAGCTTTGTACTGATTACCATAATATTGTGATCAATAATTGAAAATTTATTATGTTGCCATACTATTATTTTAGTTTTACTCTTGGTTTTACCATAATTACATAATGTATTACCATAGTGTTACAATATATATGGATCTTATGTTACTAATTGAACCATGAAGCTAAAAAGAATGTTACTAATTATGTTACTGAAGCTGCAAAAATATGTCACCCCAAATTTTCTACGTCTACATAAATATGTTACTGCCGGTGTTACTATAGCTACAAAAATGTGTTACCAACGCACCTAGTAACACAAAATATGCATGTTACTACAATACAAATTGTAACACAATATCTAACATATGGTAACAATTACTATGTGTGACCGTCGACATCACGTAGTAACACGGCCTAATGGAACACATGTCAAAATGTGTGACTATATGGCCTAGTAACACTGTTTTGGACATGTGGTAACACAAGATTGTGTTACCAAAGCTCTGCCCTGTTGTAGTGTTTAGGGGAAATGAGTAGGAAACAGCCCGTTTCACCACATAGTTTGTCGGAACGAGGCCATATTTGGCACGTGCGTGGGCCCTAGGATGGGAAGCAAGGCCCCGGTCGCGGATTTCCAATCCGAACCACGGGCGACGGTTTTTCCATTTTCGGGGTGCCGGAAGGGCTTTTTTTGTGATGCGGCCTACATGGTGCGCATTTCAGTATCGCGCGGGACCTCCGCGCAGCGGTAGGATACCTCCTACGCACCACCTATCACATGCCATATGCGCGCGGAAGCCATCCGGGAATCCCACCCGCTTCTCGCGGTGCCCCGCCGAATCCGCCGGAAACTGACCGGATTTGAACTGGGGCGACACTTTCCTTCGCTCAATAAATGGAGGGAAAAATGATTTTAGGTCTAGGACGCGTCATTTTATGTGCTAAATGTTTTCCGTTTCGCGCGTTGGCGGACGGGTGCAACCGCGCGCCCGGTACGGCCATACCGCATGTCCCGGCGGCCCCGTTTTGCGCAGTTGGCAAAGCAAACGGAGCCAAAAAATCGAGCGGAGCCGCGTGGCGTCATTTTATGTGTCCTAGTACCACTGCAAAAGATGGAACTGGGATACGGCAATTATCTTGGAGAACCCTTCACGAACAGGGCTATCTCGTCCGGAGTTCTATGGCTATTAGGGGAAATGAGTAGGAAACGGCCCGTTTCACCACATAGTTTGTCGGAACGAGGCCATATTTGGCACGTGCGTGGGCCCTAGGATGGGAAGAAAGGCCCCGGTCGCGGATTTCCAATCCGAACCACGGGCGACGGTTTTTCCATTTTCGGGGTGCCAGAAGGGCTTTTTTTGTGAAGCGGCTACATGGTGCGCATTTCAGTATCGTGCGGGACCTCCGCGCAGCGGTAGGATACCTCCTACGCACCACCTATCACATGCCATATGGGCGCGGAAGCCATCTGGGAATCCCACCCGCTTCCTCCGGTGCCCCGCCGAATCCGCTGGAAACTGACCGGATTTGAACTGGGGCGACACTTTCCTTCGCTCAATAAATGGAGGGAAAAATGATTTTAGGTCTAGGACGCGTCATTTTATGTGCTAAATGTTTTCCGTTTCGCGCGTTGGCGGACGGGTGCAACCGCGCGCCCGTACGGCCATACCGCATGTCCCGGCGGCCCCGTTTTGCGCAGTTGGCAAAGCAAACGGAGCCAAAAATCGAGCGGAGCCGCGTGGCGTCATTTTATGTGTCCTAGTAACCACCGCAAAAGATGGAACCGGGATACGGCAATTATCTTGGAGAACCCTTCACGAACGAGGCTATCTCGTCCGGAGTTCTATGGCTTTTAGGGGAAATGAGTAGGAAACGGCCCGTTTCACCACATAGTTTGCTCGAACGAGGCCATATTTGGCACGTGCGTGGGCCCTAGGATGGAAGCAAGGCCCCTGGTCGCGGATTTCCAATCCGAACCACGGGCGACGGTTTTTCCATTTTCGGGGTGCCTGAAGGGCTTTTTTGTGAAGCGCCTACATGGTGCGCATTTCGACATCGCGTGGGACCTCCGCGCAGCGCTAGGATACCTCCTACGCACCACCTATCACATGCCATATGCGCGCGGAAGCCATCTCGGGAATCCCACCCGCTTCTCGCGGTGCTCCCGCCGAATCCGCCGGAAACCGACCGGATTTGAACCGGGGCGACACTTTCCTTCGCTCAATAAATGGAGGGAAAAATGGTTTTAGGTCTAGGACGCGTCATTTTATGTGCTAAATGTTTTCCGTTTCGCGCGTTGGCGGACGGGTGCAACCGCGCGCCCGTACGGCCATACCGCATGTCCCGGCGGCCCCGTTTTGCGCAGCTTGGCAAAGCAAACGGAGCCAAAAATCGAGCGGAGCCGCGTGGCGTCATTTTATGTGTCCTAGTAACCACTGCAAAAGACGGAACTGGGATACGGCAATTATCTTGGAGAACCCTTCACGAACAGGGCTATCTCGTCCGGAGTTCTATGACTTTTAGGGGAAATGAGTAGGAAACGGCCCGTTTCACCACATAGTTTGTCCGAACGAGGCCATATTTGGCACGTGCGTGGGCCCTAGGATGGGAAGCAAGGCCCCGGTCGCGGATTTCCAATCCGAACCACGGGCGACGGTTTTTCCATTTTCGGGTGCCGGAAGGGCTTTTTTTGTGAAGCGGCCTACATGGTGCGAATTTCAGTATCGTGCGGGACCTCCGCGCAGCGGTAGGATACCTCCTACACACCACCTATCACATGCCATATGCGCGCGGAAGCCATCCGGGAATCCCACCCGCTTCTCGCGGTGCCCCGCCGAATCCGCTGGAAACTGACCGGATTTGAACTGGGGCGACACTTTCCTTCGCTCAGTAAATGGTGGGAAAATGGTTTTAGGTCTAGGACGCGTCATTTTATGTGCTAAATGTTTTCCGTTTCGCGCGTTGGCGGACGGGCGCAACCGCGCGCCCGGTACGGCCATACCGCATGTCCCGGCGGCCCCGTTTTGCGCAGTTGGCAAAGCAAACGGAGCCAAAAAAAATCGAGCGGAGCCGCGTGGCGTCATTTTATGTGTCTTAGTAACCACTGCAAAATACGGAACTGGGATACGGCAATTATCTTGGAGAACCCTTCACGAACAGGGCTATCTCGTCCGGAGTTCTATGGCTTTTAGGGGAAATGAGTAGGAAACGGCCCGTTTCACCACATAGTTTGTCGAACGAGGCCATATTTGGCACGTGCGTGGGCCCTAGGATGGGAAGCAAGGCCCCGGTCGCGGATTTCCAATCCGAACCACGGCGATGGTTTTTCCATTTTCGGGGTGCGGGAAGGGCTTTTTTGTGAAGCGGCTACATGGTGCGCATTTCAGCATCGCGCGGGACCTCCGCGCAGCGGTAGGATACCTCCTACGCACCACCTATCACATGCCATATGCGCGCGGAAGCCATCTGGGAATCCCACCCGCTTCCTGCGGTGCCCCGCCGAATCCGGTGGAAACTGACCGGATTTGAACTGGGGCGACACTTTCCTTCGCTCAATAAATGGAGGGAAAAATGGTTTTAGGTCTAGGACGCGTCATTTTATGTGCTAAATGTTTTCCGTTTCGCGTGTTGGCGGACGGGTGCAACCGCGCGCCCGTACGGCCATACCGCATGTCCCGGCGGCCCCGTTTTGCGCAGCTTGGCAAAGCAAACGGAGCCAAAAAATCGAGCGGAGCCGCGTGGCGTCATTTTATGTGTCCTAGTAACCACCGCAAAAGACGGAACCGGGATACGGCAATTATCTTGGAGAACCCTTCACGAACAGGGCTATCTCGTCCGGAGTTCTATGGCTTTTACGGGAAATGAGTAGGAAACGGCCCGTTTCACCACATAGTTTGTCGGAACGAGGCCATATTTGGCACGTGCGTGGGCCCTAGGATGGGAAGCAAGGCCCCGGTCGCGGATTTCCAATCCGAACCACGGGCGACGGTTTTTCCATTTTCGGGGTGCCGGAAGGGCTTTTTTTGTGAAGCAGCTACATGGTGCGCATTTCAGTATCGCGCGGGACCTCCGCGCAGCGGTAGGATACCTCCTACGCACCACCTATCACATGCCATATGCGCGCGGAAGCCATCTGGGAATCCCACCCGCTTCCCGCGGTGCCCCGCCGAATCCGCCGGAAACCGACCGGATTTGAACCGGGGCGACACTTTCCTTCGCTCAATAAATGGAGGGAAAAATGGTTTTAGGTCTAGGACGCGTCATTTTATGTGCTAAATGTTTTCCGTTTCGCGCGTTGGCGGACGGGTGCAACCGCGCGCCCGGTACGGCCATACCGCATGTCCCGGCGGCCCCGTTTTGCGCAGTTGGCAAAGCAAACGGAGCCAAAAATCGAGCGGAGCCGCGTGGCGTCATTTTATGTGTCCTAGTAACCACTGCAAAAGACGGAACTCGGGATACGGCAATTATCTTGGAGAACCCTTCACGAACAGGGCTATCTCGTCCGGAGTTCTATGGCTTTTAGGGGAAATGAGTAGGAAACGGCCCGTTTCACCACATAGTTTGTCGGAACGAGGCCATATTTGGCACGTGCGTGGGCCCTAGGATGGGAAGCAAGGCCCCGGTCGCGGATTTCCAATCCGAACCACGGGCGACGGTTTTTCCATTTTCGGGGTGCCGAAGGGCTTTTTTTGTGAAGCGCCTACATGGTGCGCATTTCAGCATCGCGCGGGACCTCCGCGCAGCGGTAGGATACCTCCTACGCACCACCTATCACATGCCATATGCGCGCGGAAGCCATCTGGAAATCCCACCCGCTTCCTGCGGTGCCCCGCCGAATCCGCTGGAAACTGACCGGATTTGAACTGGGGCGACACTTTCCTTCGCTCAATAAATGGAGGGAAAAATGGTTTTAGGTCTAGGACGCGTCATTTTATGTGCTAAATGTTTTCCGTTTCGCGCGTTGGCGGACGGGTGCAACCGCGCGCCCGGTACGGCCATACCGCATGTCCCGACGGCCCCGTTTTATGTGTGGCGTCATTTTATGTGTCGGAGTCATTTTATGTGTCGCCACCCACAGCTCCTCCACCCCGCGCGCTCAGCTCCTAGCAACCACTGCAAAAGTAAATAAAGAAATAAAAAGAAAAAAAGGAAAATAAAAATAGAAATAGAAATAAAAATAAAAATAACCGCGTGGCGTCATATTATGTGTCGCCACCCTCAGATCCTCCACCCCGCGCGCTCAGCTCCTAGCAACCACTGAAAAAGTAAATAAAGAAATAAAAAAGAAAAAAGAAAAAGAAAAATAAAAATAGAAAGAAAAATAAAAATAGAAATAGAAAAAAAAAGTGTGCCGACGGCCTAGCCGTCGGCACAGATAGGGTTAGTTAACTAAGTTGGTCGGGCCGACCGACCCCGCACGCCCTCAGCTCCAACCCCGCGCGCCGCCACTGCCGACCCACAACCTCGCGCCGCGCCGCGCCGCCACTGCCCTCCCCCAACCCCGCGAGCCGCCACTGCCCTCCCCCAACCCCGCCGTCCCCTCCTCCTCACCGTCGCCGCCGTCGCCTCCCCCAACCCCGCGCGCCGCCGCCGCCTCCCATGCTCCGCCACTGCCCTCCCCCAACCCCGCCGTCCCCTCCTCCTCACCGTCGCCACCGTCGCCTCCTCCAACCCCGCGCGCCGCCGTCGCCTCCTCCAACCCCGCGCGCGCCGCCGCCGCCCGCTCGCCCGCTCCTCGCTCCCGCCCGCCGCTGCCTCCCCGCTCCGCCTCGCCTGCCGCGCCCGTGCCTCCCTCGCTCCGCCCTCGCCGCGCCCGTGCCTCCCCTGCTCCACCCCCGCGCGTCGGCCTCCCCAGATCCGCCCCTGCCTCCCCATAGGTAATTGTTTTTTGCATTTTACTAATTACTTGTTGCAATCTGAAAATTAGCAAATAGAAATAGAAATGGAAAATAGGAGATAGAAATAGAAATGGAAAATAGAAATGGAAAATAGAAAATAGAAATAGAAATGGAAAATAGCAAATAGAAATAGAAATATGATTTTAACAATTTGAATTTGTTGTTGTCTAAACTAGGCCGATGGCGTGACGACCCCGGGTCCCTACTGCTTGACGCGATTCGAGACGGTCGCCGACATCGCCGAGGGTGAGCTAAAACTCCACCTCCTCCATATTTTTTACATCACTAGATTCATTTTTCAAGTAAAGTTGCGTAACCTAGGTGTCACTTCCCGTCCGCGAGCGTTACGCGGATAAATATGCATTAGTGGTCGGCATATTTTCAACCGTAACGCTTGCGGCATTTACGGGACAAGTCGACGGATGCGTAGTTGTCTACGTTTTCCATGTTCTACTCCGGTCCGAGTCAGGATTTCGGCGGCGCCTCCCCATTGTTCTCCGGATGCACATCCTCTCGGTGTTTTGCCGAGACGTGTATCGGGAGAGCAGCGGGGAGGTGCTGCCGAAATTCTGACTTGGACCGGGGTAGAGCATGGAGAACGTAGCCAACTACGGATCCGGCGGCTGCTAGGAGCCCACCTAGTAGAGATGTAGGTTGATGCATGCGTTTCACCCGGTAAAATAAATAAAAATATGATGCATTTAATTTCATGGTACTATTTGTTGTTTGTCTCCCAATCAAGCGCGAGGATGGCCGATAATGGGTGGATGTACAAGTGGCCGTGCTAGTTCGACCGAAATGACGAAGAGTGGGTATGGAAGACCAATTTATTAGTAAAGGAGTTAGCGCGTGGTTCAAAGTCGCGTTCGTCCAAGTTGCCCTTGCGCTGTTGCAAGAGGCGTCATCGTCACGAAAGGATGATATGACTAAACATCTTGGCTGAATGGGTATATGCTCGATTACGCACGTGTGTCGACTTTGCTCGCACGAACGTGCAGGTGAGGTGATGAGGCAGCGAATCGATGGCAATGAGGACGATGGGATTAGATACTTGCTAGATGATCTCCACGATGCCTACATGCCGAATCGCTGTAACAGGAGGAACCGCCGTAACCGGAGGGACCGCCGTAACCGGAGGAACCGCCAGAACCGGAGGAACCCGAGCCTACCGCAAAGGCCTTCTATGATATGATGGCTGCGGCTAAGAGGCCTCTATACGTTGGTGCAAAAATTTCTCAGCTCGATGCCATCGCGCAAGTACTAGCCGACAAGGCCCGGCTCGACAAAGACCCGTGCATGCTTTGAAAAAAATTTGGTAACAGCTTGGTAACATGTTGCCCGAAGGCCATTGTCCGCCTAAAACCATGTATGCAGCAAAGAAAATGTTGAAAGCGCTCAGCATGGATTATGTGAAGTATGATTGTTGTCCCAAAAACTGTCTTTTGTTTTGGAAAGAGTTTGCGGATGACAAATATTGTAGCAAGTGTGGGTCCTCTAGGTATCATGAGATAACCAGAGCTAATGGTGAGAAGGTGCAGACAAAAGTCGCCGTGAAGATTCTTCGTTATCTCCCGTTCATAAAAAGAATCCAACGGCTTTACATGTCCGAGGAGTCAGCCAACAGATGACGTGGCATAAGAACGGGTTGAGATTCAAGGACGCAGAAGGACGACTAAACATGGGGCACCCATCTGATGGTAAAGCATGGCAGAACTTCGATGCAAAACACCCTGATAAGGCAAATGATGCTCGGAATGTCGAATTGCGATAGCAACCGATGGATTCAATCCATATGGTACGTCAGCATCCGCGCACAGCTCGTTGGCCCGTGTTTGTTATTCCGCTCAATCTCCCTCCCGGAGTCCTTATGCAAAGGAAGACCATATTCCCGTCGATGATCATTCCAGGGCCTCGATTACCCGGGAAGAATTTGAGTGTATTCATGCAACCGCTTGTGGATGATTTGCACCACTCTTGGCACCATGGGACCTTGACATACGACCGAGCAACGAAGACAAACTTTGTCATGAAAGTTTGGTTCCAATATTCCATGCACGACCTACTCGGGTACGCTCTATTTTGCGGGCATTGTACAGACTGGTAGGTTTCCATGCCCAGTAGTGCGTGCACCGATTGGAGTTCATTTGGCTGAATGCGGGTCGCAAATATGTCGCATTTGACAAACATCGAAAGTACCTCAAAAGAGGGCATCGGTTCGCAGGAGACAAAAGAACTTCACAAAGGGCAAAGTTGTGCGTGAAGAAGAAACGATACCAAAGTTCAATGGTGAAACTGTTGATGGTGAGCTACGTGCTCTCCAGCCGTAGTAAAGAACCCGGCAAAACATATGTGGGATATGGTGAGACACACAACCGGACTCACGTGCCAGTGCTTAACGCAGCTCGAGTATTACAAGGATCTCGAACTTCCCCATAACATCGATATGATGCACACCGAAAAGAATGTGGGGGAGTCCGTTTTTAACACCGTCCTGAACATTCCTGGCAAGACAAAGGATAATGTCAAGGCTAGAGTCGATGTTGAGAATCTGTGTGACAGGCAAAGACTACACATGCATCCTCCTGAGGGCAATAGAAAAAATTGGGTCAAGCCGCATGCCAACTACGTGCTTGATAGTCGCCAGAAGAAGGAGGCAATGATGTGGCTGAAATACGCCGTTATGTTCCCGGATGGCTATTGTTCGAATATGAGTAAGGGAGTCAATCTTACAACAGAAAAGTAAACGGGCTCAAGAGTCACGACTATCATATATGGATTGAGCGACCGATGCCGGTGATGGTTCGAGGGTATCTCCCCGAGCATGTCCGGCGAGTGCTTGCGGAGTTGAGCCATTTCTTCCGCACGGTCCGTGCTAGCGGATATGTGAGTCGGTGATTGCGAAGTTGCATGATCAAGTGCCGGAGTTGTTATGCAAGTTAGAGATGATCTTTCCACTAGGTTTCTTTACTCCGATGTTACATCTCATTGTGCATCTTGCGAACAAGGCACTCTTGGGTGGACCGGTGCAGTATCGTTGGCGCTTTGTATTGAGAGAGAGTTCAAGTATATTCGAAACAAATGTGGCAACAAAAATAAGATTGAAGCATGCATAGCCGAGGCAACTATCCTCCGAGAGATGGCGGACGCCACGACAACGTACTATGCGGATGATGTTCCCACTATGCATAACCCGATATCTCGGTACAATATCGACGAGCCCAAGCATGACCCCAAGCTCCTCCTCTTCAAATGTCACGGTGGCAAGGCTGGTGCCTCTAAAAAGGGCATCTTGACAAAGGAAGAGAAAGATTGCATAATGTTTTATGTGGTTACGAACATGCAAGAAGTGCTCAAATTCATAAGGTAAAATGGTGAACAAATTACTTTGCAATTAGTAACTCGATTTTGGTCTAATACGTTTTTTCTCCCTTTTAGCCAATACAAGGATGAATATTGGACGAGATCGACGGATCCCTCCGATGCGGAGATGGAGATTCTTTTGAAAGAGAGTCGTCCCGGAAATAAAAAATTCCTGGATTGGTTCTACGAAAAAGTAATTTCTAACAAGTCCCTTTTAGCCAATACTTTTGCAATCCGTGACTTGTCCCTCTTATTACACGTAACTAATGCAAAGAAACAATTTGAACTGAATTTGTAGGGAGGTGATCCCAACGTTGAGATGACGGATGAGCCGAGATGTGTTTCCCGTGGTTGCAACCGTAGAATCTCAATGTATGAGAAGTACGATGTGAATGGGTATCGCTTCCATACGAGAGTATCACCGTAAGAATCGGCCTAACCCAAAAACTATAAATACCGGGGTCTTCACCAAAGGATCCGATGACATAGAATACTACGGAAGGTTAGAGAATGTATACGAGCCGACATTCAATAGGACAAACATACAACTCAATCTCGTTGTGTTCAAATGCCACCGGTTCGACCCACAAGTTGGACAGAGAAGCACTCCTTCCATTGGGTTAGTGGAAGTTAGGCCTTCAACTCCGCTATAGCGGAGCCGATGTCTTTGTTGTGGCTCACCAAGCCAAGCAAGTTTATTATTTGCCCTACCCATGTCAAAAGGAGTACCTCAAAGGCCGGGAAGTCGTGTTCAAGGTATCACCACATGGTAAGCTACCCATGCCCTCCGACGAGGATTACAACAACATTGACCCCGTAACATACGAGGGAATTTTTTATCAAGAGCAAGAGAACTTTGGGGATTTCGAAATAGAAATTGGTCTTGAGGACCTCGAGAACGAGGCACATCTTCATGGTGAAACAAAGGTGGACCTAAAGGACATACAAATGCTCACCAAGTTACATGAGGGCAATGGGTTCAATGATGAGACTCCACCGGACATTCCCACCCAACCTCATTACTCACATGATACCGATAGTGATAGTGAAAATGAGAACCCAATGCCTCGTTATGAGAACCCAATGCCTCATTATGATAGTGATGATTCGAGGTGAGGGTCCTTTATGCCTTTATGCTTAGTATCTATTTTTCCATATGCTTCTTATACTTAGTATTTATTTTTCAATATGCTTCTTATGCTTAGTATCTATTTTTCAATATGCTTCTTATGCTTAGTATCTATTTTTCAATATGCTTCTTATGCTTAGTATCTATTTTTCAATATGCTTCTTATGCTTAGTATCTATTTTTTGCTTAGTGTCTACATTTTATTAAGGCATGACTGCTTACTTGTTTACTCTTTGTCAATGCAGGTGATTGATCAATATGAGCGGAAGCAAGCAATCCATGAACTCCATTTTGAAGAGTATGAGCCAACGAAGTTCACCGGGACCACTAGAAGTGGAAGACCAACGCGTGCCAGCTCGCGTTACGCGGACGATGACACGGGTGGAGTTGGAGGTGGAGGTGTAGGTGGAGGTGGAGGACGTGGTGGAGGTGGAGGACGAGGTGGAGGTGGAGGACGAGCCGGAGGACGAGGCGGAGGCGGAGGTGGAGGACGAGGACGAGGTGGAGGTGGAGGACGAGGACGAGGTGGAGGTGGACCTTTCCTTGGTGACATACCCTCTGCTTCTGGCGACGTGGCTTCCTAGTCCGCTCACACACAGTATACTGAGGGGGAGATGGAGGTGGAGATGGATGTGGAGATGGAGGTGGAGGGGCAGGACGAGGAGGCGGAGAGGGAGATGGCGCCGAAGAAGTTGCGCATTCGTGGTGAAGCGCAAGTCCCTGATGAGAGGAGGGAGCCTACTAGCCAGGATGCGAAAGCCCTCATCATCCCGAACGAAAAAGAGTAAGTTTAATTTTGAACATTTAGATTCATTTTGCTATGTACTAATGTTTTCATTATTGTGCATAACTAATTGGCATACTAATGTTTTGATTATTGTGCAGCAATTGGACATATGACAAGGGGGTTCGCCGACCGTCGAGCATGATTGGAGCTCTTATTAGGCAAGCATCGGCCGGGCTTTTACACTCCGGTCCCCGGCGGCGAGAAGAAGCTAGCCGAGACTTGGGCGGACTATGAGGCAGCTCCTTGCCCGGGCTTTGGGACAGCTTCTGACGCCGTGTACACCAAGTTTTGGGTAAAGCATGCTTCTCGAGTTTACTTCATAGTTGATGACCACACTATGCTAACTCATGTCTCTCTCACAATTATTCTTATGCATGATTGCAGACCCATTATAAGGTGCCTGATGATATGGTTGAGCAAGGGAGGGCGGTATCGACTAGGGCTTGTCGCAGGTTGAAAAGGCAACAATGGTACAATCGAAGCATACCCGCATCGGGCACTTCAAGGCCGAGCAGGGCACGAGGGTCAAGAAAGCCGACAATATCGTGGACGATCCTCACCGACAAAGGAAGATTACTTGAAGGTAAGTAAATATTCAATGAGACTCTATGTTGCCGCATAGTTGGGATTGCATTATGTGTTCTTCAAATGAGTTTTGGTTTTTCAGGTTATGCCCCTATGGTGCGAGAATAAGGAAGACACATTTGAGGCCTTGGTAGCGAGGTGGGTTGGCGAAGACGCCGACTTCAACGCCAAGAGCGCGCGCAACAAGGCAAACCGGGGCACCGGAGGAACACACAGTGCGGGAAGCCGCAAAGACCGAGCGCTACAGGAAGCACAAGGTACATATATACATGGAACAACTTGCATTTATTTCCCCTCATATTACTACTTGATACACATAACATTTATCTTGCCGTGCGTGAGGCGGAACTCGGGAGCCTCTCACCAAGGTGGGAGGGTGGCGAAGATGAAGCCGAAGCAGCCCGATCCGAGCCAGCCTCAGCCCTCGCTGCTCGAGTACTTCGGCTATGCCGAAGAGGAGTTGGAGAAGTACCGCTCGGTGTTCAAGGGTCTTCATCCGGAGGTGGATGATCCTATTGAGCAGGAGACCGACTTGACGGCGATTATGGTGGCGGGGAGCGGCGCGGAGCATGGCCGCACGAAGCTTCTTAGTGGGGTGATCAAGCCGCAGAGGACCCTCACGCGGATCGGGTCTACCCTCACCACCGGCGACCCACCGGTCGCGCCTCCTCGACACCGTCGTACGGATGTAAGTTTTCTCATTTCCATCTTCTTTCCAACATTCATCCCCGAATGGCTAAATTGACATGACTCCTTTTCTTGGAAATTGTAGGCTCACTTTGAGGCCGCCTCACGCGGCCGCTTATGAGAAGTATTTGACGGTTGTAGCAGAGTGGGACCTCAAGAGAGCGGCTTGGGAAGAGTACCGGGAGGCGACGAGTCGTGTAAGTTCCAATCTTTTATGGTTCGAAGACATGACAAGTCCCACCTCCCCTTTTTTATATCCGCGGCGCTTGACATCTAAACTATCTTGCAGGGCGGTCGGGACGTTCTTCCGGATCGGAGAGAGGATCGCACTTCCGGAAGAGGAGCCACCTAGGCCGGGGCCGACTCCGGTGTGCCCATCGAGGGAAGCTTTCGCGGCCACATACTACGCACGGACTCCGTAAGTCCCGTGCCTAACCAGTTCTCACCGCTTTCCTTTCCCATGTGTAAGATGCTAACTCTTGTCAAACATGTAGGGCACGGGAAGTTCGCGGAACCGACCCTCTCCCGGTTCGTCGCGCGAGGGCACACCGATGCACCCCGGCCGCCATTCTCCCGTGCTTCAGTGGTTTTCACCGCCGGCGATGGTTCGGGCCATGGTTCTACTTCGGTCTACCTCGACAAAGGCCGGACGCCTGAATTTACGAGTCGGGAACTTGGTTGGACCCCCTGATCTTAGTTTCCCTTAGCTAGGTGTCTAGCGGGTGTGCGTCGATCGTGTGTGCCATGTGTCGACGATGTATGATGATTGTGTGTGCTACATGACACATATTTGTATCACGATGATGTTGTTGCTACATTTGATGATGATTATGTGATGTGCAACATTTGTGATGCATTTGAATGTATATTACTGCTATATATGCTGTGCGTGCTGTGCTGGGCCAGGAAATGTAGCGGGAAACCAAATGGTATGGTCTGTGCCGCCTGGACGTGCCAAATGGTAGGGGCTGTGCCGACGGCACAGGAAGGTTGTGCCCAGCAGCCGCGCGGAGCGGGCGGCGGCGCGTCTGGGCCGAAGGATCTGGGCCGACGGCTTGGCCGTCGGCACAACAGCAGGAAGGTGGACGCGTGGCAGCCTCTGGTCCTCCAATGGCAGCTCTCGGGCCGACGGCTTGGCCGTCGGCTGACAACAACCAGGGGCGTGGACGCGTGGCGGCCGCCGGTCATCCGATGGCAGTATCCGGGCCGACGGCTTGGCCGTCGGCACAGCACCTTCTCGACCTAACGGCCGCTAGACGCTCCGCGGGCCCCACGTTGACCGTGCCGACGGCCATCGTGCCGACGGCGTCGTTTGACCGTCGGGCTGGAGTCTGTGCCGACGGCAAAGGCTGGGCCGACGGCGAGCCAGTCTGTGCCGAGGCGATATTGTGCCGACGGCGGTGTGCCGACGGCAGGTGATGCTGTGCCGACGGCCGCCGGCCGTCGGCCCCTCGGCTGGTTCCCGAAGTGTTGGTAGCAAACCAAACAATGACCAAAATACCATGGGCTGTCAAAAAAAATGGTAGGGTAAATTTGGGCACCAACCAAACACATATACCCCAACGACTGGGTGTCTCCAGAATTCCGGATGAACCATCCACCCCCTGTTCCATAGATCAGTGACGCCTATGTCGATGGTCCAAGTGAAGCAAGTAGAGTAGTAGATCCTAGTGATATTTTCCTCGAGATGCATGGTAGATTAGCACGATTGCAGATGCACGGTACGCACGGGGACCAGCCATGCATTGGCATGCATGGGAAGGGAGAACAGAAACGCCAAGCTGCCTGCCATGGAATCGAAGAAGTTGAGCATGCACTTACGGGGACCAGCCATGGACTGCGCCTGCCTCAAAGCAAGATCCTATGCTCCGGCTACCGCGCAAAGCCATGGATCGGAGAGTAAACAAACCAGTGGCACTGGGAACTAAGCAGATATACAGGGTTTACGAACGAAGCAAACAGAATGATCCGCGCCTTCGAGTCGAACGCATCGGCGACGCTGCCGTGGATGGCCGTGGCAGGGCAGGGGTCTGGATCGGAACGACGGGGGCTCCATGGCTGTCGCCCGGCATGCACGCAGCCACTTGTGATCCTAGTTCATGGTCACGCGTGCTTGCATGCATGTGCCTCTAGATTACGCATTCGTGATCCACATTATGCGTTGTTTTGCTGGGCCGGTTAGCTTGGCTAGACAGCTTAATTATTGCTCTGCTGCCTAGTGATCATGTCTGAACATGGAGCGAGGGTGACAGCAGCTAGCATCGCATATGCACGATCACAATCCATTCAATTAACAAAACCTCGAGAAAACTAAAAGAAAAAGAGATCTTGATAGGATGCCTGTCAACGGAAAATCAAATCTGATCCCGGGTGCATATGCACCCGGTATGTATAAAACATATTTCTAAACCGTAAAAAATTTAGGAAAAAAATTTAGCATGTAGAGGGACATGTTCTATGTGTGCACGTAAATTTTCACATAAAATAAACATTTTTTGTAACCTATGTAAAAAAGACAAATAATGCCTCAAAAAATAGACTATTTTAGCACCTAAGATTTGTCTTTTTTGCACAAGGCATGAAACATATCGGTTTTTGCTGAAACAACTTTGTAAGCATGTAACATGTCAAGGTATACACAAAGAATTTTTATTTGTATTTTTCTAACATTTTTAAATATATTTAATATGCGTTTCAAATAAAGGGTGCATATGCACCCGGGTGTAGAAACACCCTGTCCGCCTGTCAATCCATACCCAGTATGTCACACGGACACCCGCAAGGCCGCAATGCTGGTACAAGAATATTAGAGCGTCTCCAGTCGCGTCCCCAAACCGTCATCCCCCAAAGAGATTTGAGGCGCGTCAGATAAAAAAAGTTCCAGCCGCGTCCCTAAAAACCGCTTTTTGTCCGACGCACTTCGATACGGTGTCCGGCGCCCGAGCCCGTTCCCGCCCCACAGGGGACGCTCCAGACACGCTGGACAGAACGAAAAGCGAGGCGGGATCCCACATGTCGGCGACTATTTCCATAAACCGTTGGTTCACGTTTTTTTTTTTTCTCGTCGCTCCTTCCCTCCCGCGCCTCCCACCCCTCCGCCGTCACTGGATTTGCCGGCCGTTTCGACGTCTGATCTCTTCTGAGAGTCGGCACCGTCATCACGGCTGGCACTCTCACCGGTCGTTCCGTCGCCGCCGCTTCGCTAGCGCGTCCTAGAACGCGCACCTAATCCGCCCCACCTCCGCGCACACAAGGTGCTCGACGACTTGCCAGGTACGCGCGATTGGCCGTTGTTCGTTGCCTCGTCTGCCGCGGTGCAATTTTAACCATTGATTTTGCTTCAGACATGGGTAGCGACGACGAGGTGCTTGCCCTACTGCTGGAGGACGAGCAAGCCTTCGACGACGACCTCCGGGAGCATTTGCTGATCATCGCGTCCCTTGATGGCGTGTATTTCACACGTTCGTTGGGCAACCCCAAGAGGAAGGTATGATGCGCACAGCAGCAAGTTTTCCCTCAGAAAGAAACCAAGGTTTATCGAACCAGGAGGAGCCAAGAAGCACGTTGAAGGTTGATGGCGGCGAGATGTAGTGCGGCGCAACACCGGGGATTCCGGCGCCAACGTGGAACCTGCACAACACAACCAAAGTACTTTGCCCCAACGAAACGAGTGAGGTTGTCAATCTCACCGGCTTGCCGTAACAAAGGATTAACCGTATTGTGTGGAAGATGATTGTTTGCAGAGAAAACGAGTAAAAACAAGTATTGCGAGTAGATTGTATTTCAAGTAAAGAGAATTGGACCGGGGTCCACAGTTCACTAGAGGTGTCTCTCCCATAAGACGAACATCATGTTGGGTGAACAAATTACGGTTGGGCAATTGACAAATAAAGAGAGCATGACAATGCACATACATATCATGATGAGTATAGTGAGATTTAATTGGGCATTACGACAAAGTACATAGACCGCCATCCAACTCGCATCTATGCCTAAAAAGTCCACCTTCGAAGTTATCATTCGAACCCCTCCAAGTATTAAGTTGCAAAGCAACGAGACAATTGCATTAAGTATGGTGCGTAATGTAATCAACAACTACATCCTCGGACATAGCGCCAATGTTTTATCCCTAGTGGCAACAAGCACAACACAACCTTAGAACTTTCTGTCACTCGTCCCGGTGTCAATGCAGGCATGAACCCACTATCGAGCATAAGTACTCCCTCTTGGAGTTAAAAGCATCTACTTGGCCGCAGCATCTACTAATAACGGAGAGCATGCAAGATCTTAAACAACACATAAGCATAACTTTGATAATCAACATAACAAGTATTCTCTATTCATCGGATCCCAACAAACGCAACATATAGAATTACATATAGATGATCTTGATCATGATAGGCAGCTCACAAGATCCGACAATGATAGCACAATGGGGAGAAGACAACCATCTAGCTACTGCTATGGACCCATAGTCCGGGGGTAGACTACTCACTCATCACTCCGGAGGCGACCATGGCGGTGTAGAGTCCTCCGGGAGATGATTCCCCTCTCCGGCAGGGTGCCGGAGGCGATCTCCAGGATCCCCCGAGATGGGATCGGCGGCGACGGCGTCTCGGTAAGGTTTTCCGTATCGTGGCTCTCGGCATCGGGGGTTTCGTCACGGAGGCTTTAAGTAGGCGTAAGGGTAGGTCAAGAGGCGGCACGAGGGCCCCACACCACGGGCCGCGCGGCCAAGGGGGGGCCGCGCCGCCCTAGGGTGTGGCCCCTCGTGGCCCCTCTTCGTCTCGTCTTCGGTCTTCCGGAAGCTTCGTGAGAAAATAGGCCTCCGGGCTTTTATTTCGTCCAATTCCGAGAATATTTCTTTACTAGGATTTCGAAACCAAAAACAGACAGTAAAACGAAGAATCGGCACTTCGGCATCTTGTTAATAGGTTAGTTCCGTAAAATGCACGAATATGACATAAAGTGTGCATAAAACATGTAGATAACATCAATAATGTGGCATGGAACACAAGAAATTATCCATACGTTGGAGACGTATCAGCATCCCCAAGCTTAGTTCTCGCTCGTCCCGAGCAGGTAAAACGATAACAAAGATAATTTCGGAGTGACATGCCATCATAATCTTGATCATACTATTTGTAAAGCATATGTAAAGAATGCAGCGATCAAAACAATGTGTATGACATGAGTAAACAAGTGAATCATAAAGCAAATACTTTTCATGAATAGCACTTCAAGA
This sequence comes from Lolium rigidum, assembly GCF_022539505.1. Taxonomy (NCBI): domain Eukaryota; kingdom Viridiplantae; phylum Streptophyta; class Magnoliopsida; order Poales; family Poaceae; genus Lolium; species Lolium rigidum. Next base: position 391,586,462 of record NC_061510.1, read on the forward strand.
CAAGCATCAATAAGTCTTGCATAAGAGTTAACTCATAAAGCAATAATTCAAAGTAAAGGTATTGAAGCAACACAAAAGAAGATTAAGTTTCAGCGGTTGCTTTCAACTTGTAACATGTATATCTCATGGATATTGTCAACATAGAGTAATATAATAAGTGCAATAAGCAAGTATGTAGGAATCAATGCACAGTTCACACAAGTGTTTGCTTCTTGAGGTGGATAGAAATAGGTGAACTGACTCAACATTGAAAGTAAAAGAATGGTCCTCATAGAGGAAAAGCATCGATTGCTATATTTGTGCTAGAGCTTTGATTTTGAAAACATGAAACAATTTTGTCAACGGTAGTAATAAAGCATATGCATCATGTAAATTATATCTTATAAGTTGCAAGCCTCATGCATAGTGTACTAATAGTGCCCGCACCTTGTCCTAATTAGCTTGGACTACCTGGATTATCACCGCAATACATATGCTTTAACCAAGTTTCACAAAGGGGTACCTCTATGCCGCTCTGTACAAAGGTCTAAGGAGAAAGCTCGCATTTGGATTTCTCGCTTTTGATTATTCTCAACTTAGACATCCATACCGGGACAACATAGACAACGAGATAATGGACTCCTCTTTAAATGCTTTAAGCATTCAACAACAATTAATTCTTTTCTCATTAGAGATTTGAGGATGTTTGTCCAAAACTGAAACTTCCACCATGGATCATGGCTTTAGTTAGCGGCCCAATGTTCTTCTCTCACAATATGCATGCTCAAACCATTCAACTCAGTGTAGATCGCCCTTACTTCGGACAAGACGAACATGCATAGCAACTCACATGAAATTCAACAATGAGTTGATGGCGTTCCCCAGTAAACATGGTTATCGCACAACAAGCAACTTAATAAGAGATAAAGTGCATAATTACATATTCAATACCACAATAGTTTTTAAGCTATTTGTCCCATGAGCTATATATTGCAAGGTGAATGATGGAGTTTTAAAGGTAGCACTCAAGCAATTTACTTTGGAATGGCGGGAAAATACCATGTAGTATAGGTAGGTATGGTGGACACAAATGGCATGGTGGTTGGCTCAAGTATTTTGGATGCATGAGAAGTATTCCCTCTCGATACAAGGTTTAGGCTAGCAAGGTTATTTGAAACAAACACAAGGATGAACGGTACAGCAAAACTCACATAAAAGACATATTGAAAACATTATAAGACTCTACACCGTCTTTCTTGTTGTTCAAACTCAATACTAGAAATTATCTAGACCTTAGAGAAACCAAATATGCAAACCAAATTTTAGCATGCTCTATGTATTTCTTCATTAATAGGTGCAAAGCATATGATGCAAGAGCTTAAACATGAGCACAACAATTGCCAAGTATCACATTACCCAAGACATTTTTAGCAATTACTACATGTATCATTTTCCAATTCCAACCATATAACAATTTAACGAAGAAGAAACTTCGCCATGAATACTATGAGTAGAAACCAAGGACATATTTGTCCATATGCTACAGCGGAGTGTGTATCTCTCCCATAAAGTGAATGCTAGGATCCATTTTATTCAAACAAAACAAAAATAAAAACAAACCGACGCTCCAAGAAAAAGCACATAAGATGTGGCCGAATAAAAATGTAGTTTCAGGGGAGGAACCCGATAATTTGTTGATGAAGAAGGGGATGCCTTGGGCATCCCCAAGCTTAGACGCTTGAGTCTTCTTGATATATGCAGGGGTGAACCACCGGGTGCATCCCCAAGCTTAGAGCTTTCACTCTCCTTGATCATGTTGCATCATACTCCTCTCTTGACCCTTGAAAACTTCCTCCACACCAAACTCGAAACAACTCATTAGAGGGTTAGTGCACAATATAAATTGACATATTCAGAGGTGACACACTCATTTTTAACACTTCTGGACATTGCATAATGCTACTGGACATTAGTGGATCAAAGAAATTCATCCAACATAGCGAAAGAGGCAATGCGAAATAAAAGGCAGAATCTGTCAAAACAGAACAGTTCGTATTGACGAATTTTAAAATGGCACCAGACTTGCTCAAACGAAAATGCTCAAATTGAATGAAAGTTGCGTACATATCTGAGGATCATGCTCGTAAATTGGCGTAATTTTCTGAGCTACCTACAGGGAGATAGACCCAGATTCGTGACAGCAAAGAAATCTGGAACTGCGCAGTAATCCAAATATAGTACTTACTTTTTTATCAACGGCTTAACTTGGCACAACAAAACTCAAAACTAAGATAAGGAGAGGTTGCTACAGTAGTAAAAAACTTCCAAGACACAAAATAAAAGCAAAGTACTGTAGGTAAAAACATGGGTTGTCTCCCATAAGCGCTTTTCTTAAACGCCTTTCAGCTAGGCGCAGAAAGTGTGTATCAAGTATTATCGAAGGGTGGTACTTCTACAGCGGGGTGTGGGATCTTCTCAACCAGGCATATTATATTAGATACATAAGTTTTAGCATCTACCTTTTCATTAGTCTTAGGCGTGCTACTCTCATCAAACAAATTTTCAGGAACAAGCCAAGCATAATTATTTTCTAGTGCATCATTCATAGCTAGGAGCTTGCATGGTATTGGTGCTTTGATCTCCCCACCATCATCAATATTATTAGTGTATCTTATTCTATCCATATCCATCTTTTAAAGGAGACTAACAAAATTAGTAGGAGAACCAAGCATATTAAATTTAGCAAAGACCTTTCTAGCTTCTCTTGCTAGACCACCAAATTCTCTAAGAAGGGTTTCTAAAACAAAATCTTTCTTTTCCCCTTCTTCCATATCACCAAGTGTGAAAAACATGTGTTGGATTATAGGATTAAGATTAACAAATTTGGTTTCCAACAAGCGAACTAAATGCGCAGCAAGCAATTTCATAAGTAGGCGCAAGGTCTACCAAGTGTCTATCTTCAAAATTCTCAATGGTACTAACATGGTTGAAGAATTCTTCTATATTATTTCTCCCAACTATAGACCCACGTCCTACCGGTATGTTCTTTGTGGTAAAATTAAAAGGAAACATGATGAAATAAGTAAAGTAAATGCTAGTAACTAATTTTTTTGTGTTTTTGGTATAGCAAACAAGATAGCAAATAAAGTAAAACTAGCAACTAATTTTTTTGTATTTTGATTTAGTGCAGCAAACAAAGTAGTAAATAAAACTAAGCAAGACAAAAACAAAGTAAAGAGATTGAGAAGTGGAGACTCCCCTTGCAGCGTGTCTTGATCTCCCGGCAACGGCGCCTGAAAAAGAGCTTGATGGCGTGTATTTCACACGTTCGTTGGGCAACCCCAAGAGGAAGGTATGATGCGCACAGCAGCAAGTTTTCCCTCGTAAAGAAACCAAGGTTTATCGAACCAGGAGGAGCCAAGAAGCACGTTGAAGGTTGATGGCGGCGAGATGTAGTGCGGCGCAACACCGGGGATTCCGGCGCCAACGTGGAACCCGCACAACACAACCAAAGTACTTTGCCCCAACGAAACAGTGAGGTTGTCAATCTCACCGGCTTGCCGTAACAAAGGATTAACCGTATTGTGTGGAAGATGATTGTTTGCAGAGAAAACAGTAAAAACAAGTATTGCAAGTAGATTGTATTTCAAGTAAAGAGAATTGGACCGGGGTCCACAGCTCACTAGAGGTGTCTCTCCCATAAGACGAACAAGCATGTTGGGTGAACAAATTACAGTTGGGCAATTGACAAATAAAGAGAGCATGACAATGCACATACATATCATGATGAGTATAGTGAGATTTAATTGGGCATTACGACAAAGTACATAGACCGCCATCCAACTGCATCTATGCCTAAAAAGTCCACCTTCAGGTTATCATCCGAAACCCCTCCAGTATTAAGTTGCAAAGCAACAGACAATTGCATTAAGTATGGTGCGTAATGTAATCAACAACTACATCCTCGGACATAGCGCCAATGTTTTATCCCTAGTGGCAACAAGCACAACACAACCTTAGAACTTTCTCGTCACTCGTCCCGGTGTCAATGCGGGCATGAACCCACTATCGAGCATAAGTACTCCCTCTTGGAGTTAAAAGCATCTACTTGGCCGGAGCATCTACTAATAACGGAGAGCATGCAAGATCTTAAACAACACATAAGCATAACTTTGATAATCAACATAACAAGTATTCTCTATTCATCGGATCCCAACAAACGCAACATATAGAATTACATATAGATGATCTTGATCATGATAGGCAGCTCGCAAGATCCGACAATGATAGCACAATGGGGAGAAGACAACCATCTAGCTACTGCTATGGACCCATAGTCCAGGGGTAGACTACTCACTCATCACTCCGGAGGCGACCATGGCGGTGTAGAGTCCTCCGGGAGATGATTCCCCTCTCCGGCAGGGGGCCGGAGGCGATCTCCGAGGATCCCCCGAGATGGGATCGGCGGCGACGGCGTATCGTATAGGTTTTCCGTATCGTGGCTCTCGGTACTGGGGGTTTCGTCACGGAGGCTTTAAGTAGGCGGAAGGGTAGGTCAAGAGGCGGCACGAGGGCCCCACACCACAGGGCCGCGCGGCCAAGGGGGGGGCCGCGCCGCCCTAGGGTGTGGCCCCCTCGTGGCCCCTCTTCGTCTCGTCTTCGGTCTTCTGGAAGCTTCGTGAGAAAATAGGCCTCTGGGCTTTTATTTCGTCCAATTCCGAGAATATTTCTTTACTAGGATTTCTGAAACCAAAAACAGCAAGAAACAAAGAATCGGCACTTCGGCATCTTGTTAATAGGTTAGTTCCAGAAAATGCACGAATATGACATAAAGTGTGCATAAAACATGTAGATAACATCAATAATGTGGCATGGAACACAAGAAATTATCGATACGTTGGAGACGTATCATCCCTCCAGGACGTGCTTGATGCCGAGGCGGAGAAGAGGAAGAGGCCGCGCCGCAGAGGATCAAGGCCGGGGAGAAAGAAGTCGAAGCCCCGGAAGAGGATGGAGGGACATACCATGCTGCACAATGACTACTTTGCAGATGAGGCAACACATGCCGACAATTTTCGGCGCCGGCATAGGATGAGCAAGGGTCTGTTCATGAATATCCTTCACGGCGTTCGAGAGTTCGACCCCGCGACGTTGTAGGTGTTGTCGGGTTCTCATCGATTCAGAAGTGCACCGCCGCCATGAGGATGATTTCATACGGAGCACCTGCCGATACACAAGACGACTGCATGAGTGATTCCACTGCCATTGAGTGCATGAGTTTTGCCGAGATGTGGTGGGAAAGTTTGGCAAATACTACTTGAGAGGGCCAACTGAGAAAGAATCTGCAAGGATCATGGCACAAAATGCTGCTAGAGGACTCCCTGGAATGCTTGGAAGCATCGATTGCATGCACTGGTCATGGAAGAACTGCCTGTTTGTTTGGCAAGGTATATACAAAGGGCGTCATGGATATTGCAGTGTGGTGCTTGAAGCTGTGGCAGATTATGATATATGGATTTGGCATTCTTTCTTTGGCATTGCCGAATCCAAAATGACATCAACGTGTTGCAGCAGTCTCCGGTGTTCAGAAGACTAGTGGAAGGGCATGCTCCATCATGCAACTATGAGATCAATGGCCACCAATATACCAAAAGCTATTATCTAGCTCATGGTATATATCCAAAATGGGCCACATTTGTCAAAACAATCTCGAATCCATCAGGTCAGAAGAATTCCCACTTTGCTACGCGATAGGAGGCTTGCAGGAAGGATGTCGAGCGGGCATTTGGTGTGCTTCAAGCTCAATTTGCAATTGTTCGGTACCCTGCTCTAAGTTGGTCTCACGATCAAATGTGGGAGGTGATGCAGGTTTGTGTGATAATGCACAACATGATCATCGAGCATGACCGCAAGAATCATGCCAGGAGACATGTTGGTCCCTATGAGTGCGAGGGTCCTCTTGTGGAGGTTGATCATAAGTTGCCTGCAGATTTTGCTGATTTCTTCACCATGCACGCAGAGATCCGTGACAACATTGTTCATGATCAACTTCAAGCTGATCTCGTTGAACATTTGTGGAGGATCAAAGGATTATCAACAAATGCCACGGCACCTTGATCTAGCCCTATTTATTACATTTGTTTAGTTGTTTTATTGTTATTGTATTTTTATTTGAAAACAATCTCCGCAAACATATTTATTTGTATGCTATATTTGATAATAGTTGTGTTTTCAAAAACCCTTATTTAATGTTTGGGGACGGCGTTTAGGGGACGTGACTGGGAAGCGACGTCCTCCAAACGCGGCACGAACAAAAACATGTCCCCCAAACGCTAATCCAGCGCTGTTTGGAGGACGATTTAGGGAACGCGACTCGAAATGCTCTTAATCTTTCTTGTAACTACTCCCTCCGTGGTAGAATGTAAGATGTTTAGATTACTAAAACCGTCTTACAATTAGGTACGGAGGGAGTATTTTTTTTACCTGCCTACACGTTCCATTCTTGATAGTAAAGGATCAGATACTCATGGCTTTTTGGTTCATAAGATAGAAAAAACATAGGAATAAAAAAAAAGCCATGTTATCTTGTCTTTTGTTAGGCTCAACTGTTGGTGAGTGTGGGTGGTGTATTTGGGTTGGCGTGGCCCTGTTGTTATAGTTTTTATCCGAATTTCTCCTAAAAACGGGTCCTTCTTAATTAATAAACGAGGAAAGCCATAGCTTTTGCCTCTGTTTAAAAAAAGAGATATCATGCCTACTTAAATCCTACAAGAACATGAAGTGTGTTTTACTGTAGCAAAAGAAATTTTCATAAATTATAACCTAATATTACTTTTATAATATCAACACTACAATATTCCTATATAATAAGTATGTTGCTATGGATCATAAGATTTTTTTTTTCGTAAGACCTAAATCCTACATAATTTCTATATAAATCTTATGCATCAAAGGAGCGCACAGTGTATATTTCTGTACGCGTTCGATCTTTGGAAAAACCAGTAGGTTATCCATGGTGTGTTCTGAATGGTATGAGCTGACGCGACACGTGATTTGTACATGGCATGCAGGACGGACGTGCGTGAATGTCTGGGACCAGATGGGTACGTAGGAGTATGTACACATAGGCTTAGCTTAGCTGCTCCTGTTTGGCTAGCTACCTAGCTACTCCTAGAAACCTAGATTTGTTCTTGCATGATCCGATCGATCCCAGAGATTGATCGTGCAATTAAAGCCGATGGATCGATCGGCCATGCCATGCTAATGCTGCAATGCATGCCCCATTTGCATGCTACCCATTACTACTATAGTCCCATCAATGGTGCCAATACACATCAAACGTGTTGCAAATATATCTACTCCAGGAATACGGTTCAAAAGAAATCTTAATATTCTTCTCCTTCTAAATTTAGCACATGTTGTTATCTCTTCGGCGCATGCTCGACCGCTTCAAAATTTATGTGCCCGCTACCGAGGAAGTAAGCTAGGCAGCTCACCCGAGAACGGTGCATCGATGCACACGTGCAATTTGTATACAAGTTCAGCATGGTTCGTCGATCTCGTGCATATTAGTGATTCGTTTGATCGTTTTAGTCGTGTCTTTCTTGCTCTTCCTCTTGCTTCCCTCCCGCACGATGTCATCGATGTGTTGCGGCGGCTGCCACTGCAACTACCAAGGTTAGCCCCAACGGTGATGGGTACTTCGATGTGTCGCATATAGAGAGATGTGATCATTCCCATTTCCGTCAGCTTTTTGTACTAGCTTTAGAGTTAGTGTTTGAACTAATCCTATGTATTTGCCAAGTACAAAAATTCTAAATTGATATCTATATGTGGCTAAAACTCTGAACTATCAAAGCACATGATATAATACTAGCTAAATGTGAGGTCCAACAAGGCTAATATGAAAATTTATTAAACTTGGCACACCCCACCATTAGATAGTAGAACCTCCACTGCAAGTAGTGAATGGTTGGTTACTTTAGATACACTTATCACAAAAACACATAACACAAGGTTTGTCCGGTCACTAGTTTGTACCAAACTTTTGTACCTTTTGATATCTCATTCTATTATTTCTTAATATATTAGTATGCATGTTGTCTTAGTCGATACATTTTTAGACTATAAGAAATAATTGACCACGTAATTGCTCAAATATATTTTATGATACGGTGTTGTCTACAAGATTTAATTTGAAACATGGAAGAGAATACATTTTGGCCTACAACTTTAGCCTGTACCGAATCAAAGTGAAAACACCCACGTCTCCACAAAATAATCTAGGCCACTTTATAAATAATATTGTGGTCTACATGTTGATATCCACAATGACTTGATATCTGAATATATAGGCGGGGTGTTTTCTAGGGTAAGGGTCTTCCAAGTATCTTAACCATTGGTGAAAATATATAGATTTATAGAACATATGATATGTCAACAAGTTGTTTCCCTCATATCTCATCCTTCCACTCTCGATCAATAGTTATGTGTGTTTCTAAGTATTTTTGTGCAACCCGTCATGATTTCATATTTATAGGAGTTCAACTGTTGACAATGTGTGATTGCATGTTTCAAACTTGGTATCGAATTATCACAATTTTGTAATAGCATTTTTTGTTTAATATTTTCCAAAAAGCAAAACTAGTGCATATTGTCAGAAAATAACATTTTGAACAAATGTACATATGTAGCTATTTTTTAAAATTTGGCAAAATACACATTCGTAAGTATTCAAAAAAATCTAAAAAGGGTCACACATGAGAGTTAAGTATTGAAAATAGGACCATTTAAAACATTAAAATTTCTAAAACTTAGTGCACATTTGACAAAACTTTATTTAATAAGTATTATTGGTATAGTTTGGTTTACAAAATTAAAAATACTATAGTTTAACTTTGAGATGTTTTTCTCTAAAAAATATTGCAAATTTTAAAATTATATTATCCTCAAAAATGTTTTCTTAGTACTAGAAAACATGGTACACCCTTCATTTTTTCTTTAACTAGGCCTTTATTTGCAACAACAGATTATTTTGTCGAGAGCCTAAGAAGTTGATTTGTATGTATTGATTTGTATTCAACATAGGACTATTTCAAGGTATAGGCCTATCCTTAAAAAGAATCATAAAAGCGAGCTGTAAGTATTGAATATTGGACCAACGAAAACTTAAATTTTTCCAAGAGCTCATTTGGCCACAATCATTTTGTGATAGAATCTTGGAATGTTGGAGATAAGCCCGAGAAGCAATAATAAAGTGGTTATAATTATATCTTTATATTCATGATAAATGTTTACATCCCATGCTATAATAGTATTATTTGGAAACATCGATAGATGTGTGTTTTATAAACAAACCAGAGTCCCTAGAAAGTCTCGTGTTTAACTAGCTTGTTGATTAATTCATGATCAAGGTTTCCTGGTCATGAACATTTGATATGGTTAGTAACAATATTGTATCATTAGGAGAATGATATGTACACACACCCATGGTAAGCATAGCAATAAGATCAAGTCATTAAGTTCATTTTGTTGTAGCTCTCAAATGCATAGTAACCTAATCATTCGACCATGACATGATGTTAATTACTAACACCGGAGGAATACTTTGATGACATCAAACACCACTTCGTAACAGGGTGGTTATAAAGGTGGCATTGGGTACTTTGAAAGTGAGAGTTGAAGCTCATGGATCAAGAGTGGGATTTGTCCATCAAAATAACGGAGAGATATACTCTGGTCCCTCTCAGTGAGATGGCAACCAATTAGCTTGCAAGCATGTGACTAGGTCAGAACGGATGTCATATTAGGGAATGAGTAAAGAGTACTTATCGGTAACAAGATTGAACTAGGTATAGAGACACCGATGATCGGATCTTGAATAAGTAAAGTATCGCGCGACAAAGGGAATTTGTATCGTATATTTATGGTTCTTTCAATCACGAAATCATCGTTGAATATGTAGGAGCCATTATGGTTCTCCAGGTCCTACTATTCGTTATTGGTCGGAGTGGTGTCTCGAGCATGTCTGCATAGTTCGTGAACCGTAGGGTGACACACGTAAGGTTCGATGTTGTTGAAGTAGACATGGAATATGAGATGGAGACCGAATGTTTTTGGGAGTCTCGGATGGGATCCAGGACATCACAAGAAGATCCGAAATGGTCCAGAGAATAAGATTCATATAAGGCAACTCTCATTCCGGGTTTCGGAAAAGTTCGGGATTATTTCGGTGGATGACCGGAGTACTTCTAGAATGTTCTGGAGGGGCCACTGGTGGGCCCATGATCCCGGGAGGGGCCACATAAGCCGAGGGAGTGCATTCCAGCCCTAATGGGCTAGGCACACCATGCCCCAAGGACCAGCCGGCCAACCTCCCAAGGGATAAGGGAGAATCCCTATTCTCAAGGGGGGACTTGGGGGCAAGTTCCCTTCCCCCCCTTTGTGCGCTGGGCCTAGGGGTAGAGGAGGGGCCAAGGAAACCCTAGCCGCACCCTCTCCCTATATAAAGAGGGGATGAGGCAGGGGTGCAGCCAACCCCTTTTCCCCTAACCCTAGCCACCACCTCTGTCCCTCCTTCCTGTGCCGGCTTAGCGAAGCCCTGCAGGATTTCTCCTCCTCCACCACCACCATGCCGTCGTGCTGCTGTGGTTCCGATGGGATGTACTACATACGCTGCGCTGCTGGAATAGGGAGATGTCGTCTACATCGACACCGTATGTGTGACCGAGCACGGAAGTGTTGCCCGATCGCAGCACCGGAAAGGACTTCAACACGAACCGGAGTTCGTCAAGTGTGTACATCTACATCAACCACGTGATTTGATCTCGTTAACACTTTGGATCTACGAGGGTTAGTTTCTCATCTATATCGTTGCATAGATCTCATAGATTGTATCTTGGCTCTTCCATATATTGGATCTTGGTTTTGTTCATTCTTGCGGTACATTTTTTGTTTTCCATGTGACGAACCCTACAGTGGTATCAAAGCCGTGTCTATGCATAGATCTATTGCACAAGTAGAACACAATGTTTTCATGGGCATTGATGCTCTTGTTGTTTCCTCTCTCACGTGTACTTTGCATCTCGCGGGGATGGTGGGATGAAGCGGCTCGGGCTAACCTTACATGTCCTCGCACATGAGACTTGCTCCACGCTTGACGTGTAACTGGTATTGCACAAGTGGTTTTGCGGGTGTCTATCTCTTCCACCATATTTTAGATCCAATTTACAATTGGTGGTTTGATAACAATTGTATCAACCGTTGTGGTTCTTGTTCGTTGGTAAGAACGGTTCTTATTCAAAAGCCCCAAGGTACGTAAAACATGAAAAGAAAATTAGAGGCGGCTAAATTCTTTTGCAGTGGCATGTGACGTGATATGGCCATTATGTGATTGTGACTATATTTGATGTATGAGATGATCCTTATTGTACTGTTGCAACCGGAAGAAGCCTAATGGTTGTCTTATTGTTCCATGGCCTGCATGTCAATCACCATGTAATAGCTTTAGTTCATTACTATGAGTTAGTAGTTGTAATATTTGGTATGGATGGTAGACAAACATGAAGCGGCGCCATGAACCTTGGCGCAATGATGGTGATGATGGAGATCATGCTCGTGTGTTTTGTAGATGGAGATCAAAGGAACAAAAAGAAAATTCCATATCATATCACATTATCCATGCATGTGATGTTTATCCTTTTATGCATCTTATTTTGCTTAGATCGCAATGGTAGCATATAAGATGATCCCTCACATTAATATCAAGATAATAAAGTGTTCTCCTGGCTTGTGCACCGTTGCAAAAGTTCATCGTTTTGAAGCATCTCGTGGTGATCGAATGTAATAGACTCTAAGTTCACATACAATGGGTGTAAGCCATGTTGCATATGCGAAAATACTTGGGTTTGCTTGACGAGCTTAGCATGTACAGACATGGCATCAGAACATAGGAAACTAAAAGGTTGAACATGAGTCATATGGATGATATGATCAACATGTTGATGTTCACCATTGAAGCTACATCAGCTCACGTGATGATCGAACTTGGTATAGTGAATTTGGATCATGTTCCACTAAGCAACTATGAGGGATGTTGAATTCAGTGGAAGTTCATTAGTAATTTGATTAAACTTGAACTAATTATCCTGAAAATAGTATAAATTGTATTTGAATTAAATTTTGTACAATTGGCATCTGTTATCTACCTTACACTAGGCTTGTGTGATTGAGATAGAGAAAACTGTTAAATTTGAAAGAAACTTTATGAACTTTAACCATATTATTAGAAAGGTCAAGAAATGATTAGTTTCGTATTGCAAACTTTCGGTAGCCCTCAAGATGCTCCACTCGATTCAAAATCTATGAGAGCAATGGCTTCAATTAGTGTCTAAAATTAGCTTGTTTCCGTGAAACCCTCTTTTCAAATTTGTTTGAGAAGTGTGGTGACGTAAGGATTTGAAAAGGTTTTGTTTTCATAAGTTAGCAAGGTGTGAGATATATTCGATATCTAAGACCTTTTTTTATTACAAGATGATATAATGTGATTTGGTGAGACTACATAAATTCATAAGTTGTATGAGAATGTACGAAGGTCGAAGACAGTAGACGTCCCAATCCTCCAACTAGTTGAGAACTAAAATTTGTCGTATCTAATCCATATGAGCCATAGTAGCTTCATCATAAAGTTGTCATGATGGTATGGATAAAAACATGAGTTAATTGTTCATCACATTAAGATATTGCTAATAGTGAAATCTAGAAGAACGCTTGTCATGTGTTGATCAACTTTAAAATATTGAATTCAAGGGTGTTAGTATTTGACTGACACGCCTAGAAGTTTGTGCCAGTGAAAAACTGGCACCACTATTGGTGTTGAGTGTTTTTTATGAAATAAAGGAAAACCAAAGGAGAAACTACAAAAGTATTTGGCAGAAAGAAAGAAAAGACTAGAAAGTCTAGCTCACGTGTATATAGATAGTATACATGTTATGAATGTATTATTTGTTGATCACACAATGTAATTCTTGGGTTTTTGTACCAGATTGGTTCGTGTGAGATGTCACACAATGCAACACAATGTAAGAATACAATGGCCTAAGTGATTGTAATGCACGTCTAGAACGAAATAAATTGTTTTTGTGTTCGTCGTTGGCATTCTATCTAGGCGTTGAGATTTGTTCTAAGAACTCAATAATGGTTATTTTGTTTCGGTCTAATGAAAGCAATGAGTTGTTAGAATTATAACTATACTCCATGTATGATGGATAATTTATAATAAAATTTTAATGGTGAAACACACACCCGTAACACTAATGCTAATATGTCATTAGGCAAATGATTTGAATTCCACTTAAATATGGAACATCTATTTAAGATATATTAGGAAGGAACGCATGAAGAAACTCCATGCATATGTACTTTTGGAGTCATTCTAAGTTTGAATCGTTTGACACTTGCAAACCCTTTCTAAAATAAAAATGACGAAAACACCGTTCATAGGCCAAAAGTTGAACGGGCGACTAGCTTGTTGGAAACACACATGTTGATGTATATGTTCCACTGGGCATAGTCGCGTGCGGAAGATTATTCTACTTCATAAAACTTCTGACAATGAATCAAGAAGATATATACAGAAATATTTGGCTGATTAGAAAGGAGTCTGAAATTTTTGAGTAAGTTCAATAATTTCAACATGAAGTGGAAATCATCGTAACAACAAAGTCAAATATCTATGACTGGATCATAGCGGAAATATTTGAGTTACGGTTTTAGCGAACATCTAGGAGTTGCAAAAATTGTTATACAACTTGCTCTTTGCGGAACACCATAGATATGATGGAGTGTCCGAGAGACATGATCCAAATCTTGTTGGATCAATGATGAAATTAAATACTGCCATTATAATTTTGTAGATTATACTTTAGACTACTGCTTTACACTGAGAGCGCCATCCTAAATCCGTTGAAATGACACCCTAATAGTACTTTCTTAAATTTCCGTATGCATATCATAAGTAAATGAGTTCACAACCAAAATCGAATAAATTTCTTCGTAGGTTATCCCAGGGTTGAAATTAGGTAATCCTTCCACAAAAGAACCAAAGGAAAATTTGTTTATCGCCCTTAGTGGCATATTTTCGAGAAGGAGTTTCTCGCAAAAGGTTTAGTGGAAGGATAATGGAACTCAATATGATTATTGAATCTGAGTAGGATGAGCAAAGTAGCGCAGCGTCGAAAATGGTTCTGAAGTTGGCCACGACACTTATTCGTTTCCATGTCTACAAATTGTGGTAGCATCGGAGATCAAAGTACCTATTGAACCTCATAGGTTTGGTTGACATTGTGATCAAATAAATGATTTGAGGACAAAATAATTGTTATTGAACAATGACAAACTGACTACATGCAAAGAAGCTATGATGAGCTCTGGCTCTATTAAATGGCTAAGTGCCATGAAATCCAAGATATTATCCATAACCAAGCTTGCAACTTGGCACAACTTCCGAAGGTACAAAGCTCTTTGAAAGTAAATGGATCTATAAATATACATGGATGCGATATCCTTTAAAGAAGCTCAACTTGTTGGAAGGTTGTTTACGACAAAGTTCAAAGAATTGACTATGATAAGACTAGATCTTTCATAGCGATGCTTGCGGTCTATATGAATTATTCTACTAATCACTACATATTTCTTTTATGAGATATGGTAGTTGGATGTCAAAATACATTACTTAAAAGAAGTATATATTAAGGATGTATACAAGATACAATCAAGAGTTTTGTTAGTCCGCAGATTGCTAGATAGGTATGCAAACTTAAATGAATGAAGTAAGCATCACAGAGTTGAAATCTTCACCAGATGAAATAGTCAAAGAGTTTTGATTTCATCAAGAAAGGTGAAGATGCTTGCACTTGCAAGAAATTAAGTGGGAGCGTTGAGACACATTTCTAACACTTTATGTAGATGGCATATCATCAATTATAAATGATGTATTTTCACTTGACATAACTAAAATTTTCAATGAAAATATTTTTCATTGAAAGGAGCTAGAAAAAAACATACTAAGTATCAAATTTATGGAGATAAACTGAGACATCTAATAAGGTTAAGTCAAAGTACATAAAAAAAATATTGAAGTAGTTCAATATGGAAACGTTAAGAAAGTGTTCTTGTCCTGTGGAGCTTTAGCAAGACATGATTGTGTTTTGACGCTCAATGAGTAAAAATGCATGAGTGATTACAAATCATGAATGCCATGATGTACACAAACAAATGTCCTGTGCTCAAAAGTGTTACAAGCATATACCAGAGTGATTCATGTGATGATCATCGGTCAACAGTAAGAATATCCCAGAGTGCTTTGGAAGAACTAAGGATATACATAGTTTTGTATGCGGCAGTAACAAACAATTCTTTGTAATGTGTCGCACCGATATTAGTTTGGTCACATATACAAATGAATTTCAATCTCAATTAGGCAAAGTGTTTATTACAATGTATCACAATGGGTTAGAAGAAGTCTATGTTAGATTTAGACGAGTTCTAAATATTATAACGGATTCTGCAAACTAAGGTTGGGTACATCATTGTTTGACAATGAATAAGGAAGGTGTTTGGGTCAAGGAGTTCTTTTCGAACATGGTATAGTTTCGATAATGTTAGAACTGTGAAGCTATATTGTGTGTGATAATATTGGTAACATATTTCAGACCGTGAAACTAAGGTTCCACCAGAAGACCAAACATATAAAATGCCGAATCATTTGAAAAATGTGTGATGTATGGAGACGCAAATGAATTGCAAAATAAATACGTTTCTGAGGGTGTCAGATCCGTTGACTGAAACCTCTCCCATGAGAAAAACACGGTGTTAGATCTTTACAAATGTGAACTAGATTATTGGCTCTAGTGCAAGTTGGAGATTATTGGAGATATAACCGAAAGGCAATAATAAAGTAGCTATTATTATATCTTTATGTTCATGGTAAATGTTTACATCCCATGCTATAACTGTATTAATTGGAAATATTGATACATGTGTGTTTTGTAAACAAACCAGAGTCCCTATTAACCTCTCTTTTAACTAGCTTGTTAATTAATTCATGATCAAGGTTTACTGGTCATGAACATTTGATGTTGTTAGTAACAAGATCGTATCATTGAGAATGATATGATGGACACACACTCGTAGTAAGCATAGCAATAAGATCAAGTCATTAAGTTTATTTTGCTGTAGCTCTTAAATGCATAATAACCTAATCCTTCGATCATGAGATCATGTTAATCACTAACATCAGAGGAAGACTTTGATGACATCAAACACCACTTCCTAACTGGGTGGTGATACATTCCAAACGTATCTATAATTTTTTTATGCTCCATGCTTGTTTTACACCAATTGCTATATGTTTTGTTTACACTTCGTGGCATTTTTATGCATTTTATGGAACTAACCTATTAACAAGATGCCACAGTGCCAGTTCTGTTTTCTGCTGTTTTCGTATTTCAGAAAAGTTATTCTAGAAATATTCTCATAATTAGACGAAACAAAAGCCGAACTTCCTATTTTTCTGTCACGAAGACGGAGTCCAAAGGGAGACGGAGACGAGCCGGGAGGCGCCCACACCACCCCTAGGTGCGGCCCCCTGGCCGCGCCTAGGTATAGTGGGCCCCCGGGGCATCCACCAACCTCGCCCTTTCACCTATAAATTGACATCCTCGGGAAAACCCAAGATACCCAAGCCTCCATCCACAAAAAGTTCCGTAGCCGCCACCATCGTTAACCCTAGTTCGGGAGGGTTCTGAAGCTCTTCCCGGCACCCTGCCGGAGAGGGAGATCATGACCGGAGGCCTCTTCATCACCATGCCCACCTCCGAAGTGTTGTGTGAGTAGTTCATCTTTGGACTACGGGTCCATAGCAGTAGATAGATGGTTGTCTTCTCTTTATGCTTCATGTTTAGATCTTGTGAGGTTCCTAACATGATCAAGATCATCTTTATGTAATGCTACATGTTGTGTTTGTTGGGATCCGATGAATATTGAGTACTATAATTGAGTTGATTATAATCTGTTTTATATGTTATTTGTGATCTTGCATGGTCTCTGTTGCTGGTAGATGCTCTGGCCAAGTATGTGCTTGTGACTCCAAGAGGGACTATTTATGCTCGATGGTGGGTTCATGCCTCTAGTAATCTGGGAAAGTGACAATAACTCTTAAGGTTGTAGATGTGTTGTTGCTACTTGGGAGAAAACAACAATGCATTATCCAAGGATAATTCTATTGTTTACTTTACACACTTTACTTAATGCAATAATCTGTTGCTTGCAACTTAATATTCAAAGTTGTTTGGATGATATGTGATACGTCCCAAACGTATCTATAATTTTTGATGCTCCATGCTTGTTTTGTTACAATTCTTATATGTTTTATGTGCACTTTTCCACACTTTTTAGCATTTTCTAGGACTAACCTATTAACGTAGTGCCGCAGTGTCAGTTCCTGTTTTCTGCTGTTTTTGTGTTTCAGAAATGTTGTACATGAAAGTTTCTCTGGAAGAAACAAAAGCCCAGAGTCTTACTTTTCCGGGACGAAGACGGAGCCAGAAGGACATGCGCATGAGAGCTGCCACGTGGCAGTACATAGGACATGCGCAGGAGAGTCTCTCACTCTCAACTCTTTTATTTTGTTATTGTGTTTTGCTTGCATACTTTATTTTTATCTTGTTTGCATTTTATATCGAAAATCCAAAAAAAATTAGTATATTTTTTATTTGTGTTGTTTACTTTACTTTGCAAAATGAATGTCCCTGAAGTTGAGGTTCGTACTTTGAAGCAACATGGGGGTGAAAGTTTGAAAGATGCTTGGTATAGAATATGTGATGCTCATCATAGATGTACTAAGAAATATTCTACTATGATTCTTCTTAGGATTTTTTATGTTGGTATTTCTACTTGGAATAGATATGTTCTAGATACTCTTATTGGTGGTAATTTCCTAGGTGCTCCCGCTTCGGAAGCCTATGTTTTAATTGAAAGTTTAGTAGGAAGTTCTCCCATTAATGTTGCTAAAACTGAGATCACTTTAGAAGAGGTGGTAAAAAGACTAGATTATTTAGATAAAAGTTTGTCCAATTTACTTTTTGATGCTATCCATACTAATGAGTTGATAGGAGGAATCAATAAAAAAAAATTGTTGTTTTGGAGGGTAGCATTGCAAATGATGATAGAACTATTAGAATTGGTAAACTTGAAGAAGCTATGGAAACTTTGAGTTCAATTTTTTCCTCTCTTGGTTCAGAAAGGAGAGAGCTTTTGTTGGGAAAGAACAAAAATTTATGTATGTCCCTAAGGCACCCAAACCAAAAACCCGTGATATGTTTAAATTTGATAAAACTTTTAGTGCAACTAAGAGTAAATTGCATGTTGAATCTTCAGAGGTGTCTAAGGTACTTATGATACAAATGGTGTTTTGGAAGAGGTAATTGATCTTGATGTTTAACCTCTTTACAATACTTGATTTGCACTCTTTCTGCGCCTAGCTCAAAGGCGTTAAAGAAAAATGCTTATGGGAGATAACCCATGTTTTATTTCTGTTATTTTTGCTTTGTTGAGTCTTGGAAGTTATTGCTACTGTAATAATCTCTCCTTATCTTTTCTATTTCGTTTCTGTGCCAAGGGTAGCCTCTAATAGAAAGAAAGCAGTGTTTGGGGTATTTGCAATTCTGAAACAGATTCTCTGCTGGTCACGAAAAAAATTCTGAAAAATCGCCAGGACGTTATTTTGAGCTGAAAATGTTTGTGATTATGCCCCAGTATGTTAGCTAACTTTAGTTAGTTTAGCATTCTTCGATTTGAGCAACAGAACTATTTCTTTAATTTCGATCTCTGCCTACTGGTCTGTTTTGACAGATTTCTGCCATGTTTTGCATTTGCGTCTTATGCTTCGTCTTTTTGAGTTCTTTTGTGAAAAAGAGCTTTGGGAAGAAGTAGCTACAGTATCATATGTTAAAATGAGTGTTTGATATTTGCCATTACTGAAGCCTTGCTGGTTTGATATATTTTTATTTGCACTAATGTTGATAATCAATTGTGCAGAGTTTTGTGTGAAGAAAGTTTTCAAGTGTAGGGAGAGAAGAATGATGCTATAAGATGAAGCATGGACAAGAGCTCAAGCTTGGTGATGTCCCCTGAACCCCCCAAGAAATACCCAAGAAGTAAACGTGTCAAAGCTTGGGGATGCCCAAGGCATCCCCTCTTCATCAACAAAAAGCATCAGGTGATTTTTCAACACTCTATATTTTTATTCCTTCATGTGATATGTGTTATCCTTGGAGTGTCTTTACTTTTTGCTGTGTGTTTACTTTCAATAAAGTTGGATCCCATCATTCATGTTTATTTTGGAGTGAGACACGCTCCACCGCTTTGCATATTTACTTTGGAGTGAGACACACTCCGCTGTTTTGCATGTTTATTTTGGAGTGAGACACGCTCCACTGTTATGCATTTTGCGTTGGAGAGAGACACGCTCCACTTTTACAATTATTTGAGTTTCAATAGCTCTCTGGACATTTACTTTTTTTCATATATGAGAGTTGTTTGGTTTCATTTGGTTGGCGTTGTAAGCATGAAAAAAGTTTTATGTGTATGTGATGCAAATGGAAGCATTTTTAGACTGTGGCATAGTTATTTTTGCATATCTTGCTAGATGTTATTCTCATGATGAGTTTGTTAATTATGTTTTCATTATGATTAGTCTCAAATACTGAGAGTGTTTAGTGTGCCATTGAAGGTTTCATGCATTGTTTTTAGCATACAATAGAAAAGCATAATATTATGGTATATATTCTAATGCGAATGTTTTTATTTGGGTCGACTTGGCACATGTTTTGCAACACGTTATGACTACATTCCAGTCAATTCTTGCCTCTATGATCATTTAGTTTGCAACTTGTGTATCACTTTATGCTTTGATTAATATATTTTGTCGTTGTGCATGATTATGACCATTATGCTCTCTTAGTTGGTCGCACCCGGTCTTTTTCTAGCCTCCATTTGTATGAGTATTTTATTCATGCATTCAACCACCAAAAACCAAATATTCCAAAGTGTCCACCATATCTACGTATATGTGGTATTTCATTGCCATTCCATAGTAGTTTGCTCGTGTGCTACCTTTAAAACATTCAAACAGTTCCTCATTTTGTGACATTGTTTTTAGCTCATGAGGAAGTAAATTAAAATTGTGGTTGTAGTCTTCCATACTAGTTAAGTAACTCAAAGACTCGCGAGCTTCATCTTTCTTGTCACATAAAAAAATAAAAAAAAGAAGAGCTGGTTTGACCACAACTTTCAATAGGGGAAGAAAATAGGAAAATTATCAGAAAAGGGCACTCCTTCATGGTTTGTGATTGCTTGGTCGGCACCCGAGAATTCGGTTAGCCATGGTATGTGTAAGCAAAGGTTGGGAGGAGTGTCACAATTTTATAAGTAGTATAAATGATAAGAGGCTTCGCCCAAATATTTCGGAACCGCTCTCAAACTTGCTTAGTATGGAAGACGACAATAGCTCTTTTTACTACTTGTTGACATGAACAACCACCTCTCAAAAGTGCATTTTATACTCTTGTTGTTTCAATAAAAAGCTCTAGCACATGAGTGATCTTACTTGCCTCTTGATACGTCTCCGACGTATCGATAATTTCTTATGTTCCATGCCACATTATTGATGTTATCTACATGTTTTATGCACACTTTATGTCATATTCGTGCATTTTCTGGAACTAACCTATTAACAAGATGCCGAAGTGCCGCTTGCTCGTGTTCTGCTGTTTTTGGTTTCGTAAATCCTAGTAAAGAAATATTCTCGGAATTGGACGAAATCAAAGCCCGGGGCCTATTTTTCCACGAAGCTTCCGGAAGTCCGAAGACGAAACGAAGAGGGGCCACGAGGCAGCCGCAGCATAGGGCGGCGCGGCCTCGCCCGGCCGCGCGGCCCTATGGTCCGGGCACCTCGCGCCGCCTCTTAACCTACCCTTCCGCCTACTTAAAGCCTCCGTGACGAAACCCACGCACCGAGAGCCACGATACGGAAAACCTACCGAGACGCCGCCGCCGCCGATCCCATCTCGGGGATCCAGAGATCGCTCTCCGGCACTCCGCCGGAGAGGGGAATCATCTCCCCGGAGGACTCTACGCCGCCATGTTTCCCCCATCCATGTGTGAGTAATTCCCCCGCTGTAGGCCGAGGGGATGGTAGGGATTGGATGAGATTGGTCATGTAATAGCATAAGATTGTTAGGGCATAGTGCCTAGTGTCCGTAGATGTTACTTTTATGATATTGTTGCAACTTGTTATGCTTAATGCTTGTCACTAGGGCCCGAGTGCCATGATCTCAGATCTGAACATGTTATTGATTCATGAAGATATTCGTTGTTTATGATCTTACCTGCAAGTTGTATACACATGTCGATTCTGGAACCAATGGCCCCGAAGTGACAGAAATCGGGACAACCGGAGGGAATGGCGGTGATGTGAGGATCACATGTGTTCACGGAGTGTTAATGATTTGCTCTCGGTACTCTATTAAAAGGAGTACCTTAATATCCGATAGTTTCCCTTGAGTCCCGGCTGCCACTGGCTGGTAGGACAAAAGATGTTGTGCAAGTTTCTCATTGCGAGCACGTACGACTATAATTGGAACACATGCCTATTGATTGATTAGTACTTGGATACCGTTTTATTATTATCCGCAAATGCCCTGCTATGATTGTTACATGAGTTTCTCTCATCCATGCAACGCCCGTCATCCGTCCCCGTGCCTACGGTATTTTAATCCTGCTGTTTACTAAAATCACTCATCGCTGTTTCCGTTACTCTGCTCTGTTATTTCACTATGCTACTGCTATAAAACTGTTACTGCGATAAACTCTTGCGAGCAAGTTCTGTTTCAGTGCAGCCTGAATTGACAACTCACGGTAAGGCTTTCAAGTATTCTTTGTCTCCCCTTGTGTCGAATCAATAAATTGGGTAATACTTCCCTCGAAAGACTGTTGCGATCCCCTATACTTGTGGGTCATCAAGACTATTTTTCCGGCGCCGTTGCCGGGAGCATAGCTTTATTTGGAAGTTCACTTGGATTGATATTGTTCGCTGCAAATTCTCCATCATGGGTAAAACTCGCGATACTAAGGTCGCCATATTACCATCCACTACAAGAAAAGGTACAACTCCGAGTACCTCTGCTTGCTCTTGATTCACCATCTGTGATTGATAAACTTGTTTCACCGCCACATGCTTCAAATGCTGGTACTTCTGCCGAATCTGAAAACTCTCATAATACTGATAATATTTCTGCTGTGCTTGATGATAGTGGTTCATTGGGAACTTTTCTAGATACTACAATTGCTAGGTCTAGACAAATTGAAAGTGCTGAAACTCCTGATGCTACTACACCGGTTAATTCACCTGAATACTCTAGTGATGATCTTGATGAAGATTATGTGGAACTTGATGATGATTTTATTGAAAAATGCAATGCTACTACTGATGCAAGAAAAATTAAAAAGCTGCTTGCAGAACATACTGTTAGATATAAACTGTCTCCTGATCCTAAATTTGCCACATCTCCTATAAACATTAAGGATAAAGATTATGATTTTTCTCTTGATCTATCTCATATAGCTATTGTTGAGAAAACACCCTTTTGTGGTACTGAAAAAGAAAGTGCTGTTGAACACATGACTGAGTTATCTACTCTGAGTAGCTTGTTTTCTGATGATGTTAAGAAGCGTACTTACTTTGTTGCTAAAATCTTTCCATTCTCATTAAAGGATGACGCTAAAACCTGGTATAATAGTTTGCCACCTAGCTCTATTAAAAGTCCAAAAGAATTGCTTGCTGTTTTCTTCCGGAAATACTTTCCTGCTAGTGCTCAACATGCTGCTTTGCAGAGAGTTTATAATTTTGATCAGGGAGATGGAGAGAAATTGCCTGAGGCTTGGGCGAGATTTTGCTCTCTTATTAGAGCTCTGCTTGACCATGATTTGGAAAAGCATGATTTACTTGATATATTTTATAGTGGACTAACCATTGAGTCTAGGGCATACCTGGATAGTTGTGCTGGTTGTGTTTTCGGAAAAGAACTCGGACGACGCTGAAGAATTATTGGCTAAAATAGGCCGGAATTATGATGATTGGACTACGCCTGAACCAACTCCAACGCCAATAGTGAAGAAGAGGGTTTAATTAAATTGAATGATGAAGATATGAGGGAAGCCAAGAAGTCTCTCAAGGAGAAAGGTATTAAATCTGAAGATGTGAAGAATTTACCTCCCATAGAAGATATATGTGAGATAATTCCCCCTTCATCCATGATTGAGGTAAATTCCCTTCAACGCTTTACTAAGGAAGATATTCCGTATTCAAAACCTCTGCGCAATGCTTAGATGAGTTTGATAATTATATTGTTAAGCAAGAAAATTTTAATATGAGAGTAGAGAATCATCTAATGGAAAATTCTCAAGCTATTAGTGAATTGCATGATATTGTGGAGAGAACCTCCAATGATGTTAAGATGCTTGTTAAACATTTTCATATGGTTCAAACTCAAATTGATCAACTCACTAAAGTGCAAAATGACTTGTTAGGAAATAATTCTAAAGAAAAACATGCTTATAAAGTAACAACTAGAGGTGGTGTCTCTACCCAGGATCCTCTATATCCTGAAGGGCATCCCAAAAGAATTGAACAAGATTCTCAACACATTGAAACTAGTGCTCCATCTAAGAAAAAGAAAAAGAAACATAAGAATGTTGTAGAATCCTCTGAACCTGCTAATGATCCTAATAGTATTTCTATTTCTGATGCTGAAACTGAAAGTGGTAATGAACATGATAAAGATAATGATAAGAATGATACTCCGATAAAGAAGAGGTTGAAAAAGAACCCGAAAAGCATGCTAAAAATAAAAAGTATACTAAAGAAGATTTTATTGCTGAGAAACATGGTAATGAAAGAGAACCTTGGGTGCAAAAGCAAATGCCTTTTCCTGCTAAGAAACTAAAATCAAAGGAAGAAGAACACTATAATAAATTCTGTGATTGGATGAAACCCTTATTCTTGCAAATCCCTTTGGTCGATGCTATTAAATTGCCTCCTTATTCAAAGTATATGAAAGATATTGTTACTAACAAAAGGAAAATCCCCAATGAGGAAATTTCCACTATGCTTGCTAATTACTCTTTCAATGGCAAAGTTCCAAAGAAGTTGGGCGACCGGTATACCTACTATTCCTTGTTCTATTAAGAATAATTATGTTAAAACTGCTCTATGTGACTTGGGAGCCGGTTTTAGTGTTATGCCTTTTTCTCTTTATAAGAGACTTTACTTAGATAAGTTGATACCTACTGATATATCTTTGCAAATGGCTGATAAATCTACTGCTATTCCTGTTGGTATATGTGAGGATGTTCCTGTTCAAGTTACTAATAACTGCTTGATATTAACTGATTTTGTTGTGTTGGAAATGCTGAAGATGATAATATGTCTATTATTCTCGGGAGACCTTTTCTTAACACCGCAGGGGCTGTTATTGATTGCAATAAAGGAAAGGTTACTTTCAATGTTGATGATAAGGAACACACCGTCTATTTCCCCAAGAGGATTGAAAAAGCGTGCGGAGTTAATACAATTTCTCATATGAGAACTATCAAAGTTGGAACTATCAATTGTCCTATATATGAGCTTAAAGAAGAATATCAAACTCTTATGATTGGATCCATATCAATACAATTCAAGGTAACATGATTGATTTGAGGTTTATGTCTTCTTATGCTATGTAAAATTTATTTGGTGGCAAGACTTGATCAACCTTGTTAACAAATACTTTTTATATGCATAGAGGAGGTAAACAACATCTCTTTCTTCCTCCACTTGCTCTGTTTGCTGTAGCATTTTTAATTTGCAAAGTTCCTTAGTTAATTGGAGATTTCAAAAAATTTCCTGGCCAGTAATAATAAACTTAATACCTAGAAATGTGCATTTTTCAAAGTTTTCAAAAATTCGCGAAAATTACACCGTTGGTACTATTTTTCGACGAGGCACTTGGGAGCACCAGAGGATGACCTGTGGGGCACCACAGGGTGCCACACCACAGGCCGGCGCGGCCAGCAAGGGGCGCGCCACCACGTGGTGTGGGCCCCTCCTTGCCCCACTTCTTCATCTCTTTCTCCCAGCATCTTCTCTCTCCCGAAAAAACTCGAACCAACTTTCTCTCACTCGCGTTTTTGCTCAAGAGCTCAGGATTTTTCGATCTCTTCGCTCAGCCCAGATTTCTGTTTGAAATTTGGCACATTTGCTCTCCGTTATGTGACTCCTTCGATTATCCAAGTAGAATTTTGTTTGGTGAAGTATATCTTGAATATTTTGCTGCTGTAGGTAACATGTTTAGTGAGCTTGCATGCTTGTTCTAAGTGGTAGAAACTAGTTTTGATGCATGATTAGTACTCTAGCAAGTTCCTATGGTAGTTTCCCTCAATTAAATGTCACCAAATCAAGTTTTGTATTGTTTGTTGAAAATTTCAGAAAATGAAGAAGTTCAAATTTGGAGAATTGTTCAAGAAAGGAACAACCAGCACCGGGAGGCCTTCTAGGACCGCCACCCAAATTAGGCGATCGTACAATGAGGACATCATCGCGCCTAGCTTCGCGCCCGAAGAAGACAATGGGGCTCCTAATGCCTCATCCTTCCCATGTTATGATTTTCTGACAAATGCAGGGATATTGGATGATTTCTTTACCCTTGTCAACAGGGCGGGCTTAGCCACCTACGTTGGAGATGAAAGGGAGCAATACTACATGCTCACCAAAAATTTTGTCGAGAGTTTCAAGTTCCAAAACACGCAATATGATCCGACGAGTTGCATTCAAGATCTATGGTACTCCTGTTACTATGGAATTGGAAGAATTTTGTCGTGCATTGGATATTGCTCCTGTAGGTACAGCAAGGAGGATTGATGACAACCCCGGGACTTGTTGGAGCTCTATCGAGGGATTACCAACGATGATTGCCGCACCATTCGGCGGGGCAAGATAAGGAACATTCAACTCCCCGCCATTAAATATTTTGCATATTACGTTGCTACTAGCATACTTGGTAGGGAGAACACTAGCAATATTTCTAGTTACCATCTTGCCTTCTTGAATATTGCACTTACTGGACGGACATCTTATCATCTTGGTTCTCTTAGTGCTCGCCGCCTGTCTACCAGGGGGCCCATATTTGGAGGGACTATTGCTTCACGCGTTTTAGCATATTTAGAGCTTCCTATTGATCCTAATGATGTGCCATTAACCCCTAGGAGGCTTGATATCATTGCTATGAAAAGCCATCATTTTGTTACCACCGAGTCCACTTTAGATAATATGGTCTATAGAATGTTGTTTGCTGACGGGGATGAGAAAGAAATCCCTCTTCCCCAGCCAAGTTTGTTCGGTATTGACAGGCAACCATGGTCGCGCACTAAGGAGGAGTTGGATGAACATATGAAGATACAAGATTTCCACCAGCAGCATGACTCCAAGGACGCCGAGCCCTCCTACGACTACACCGTCACGTATCCGGGCGCTTCTTCTAGCACATACCCGGAATATGATCCATCTTCGTCGTACCACGGAGATACTACCTCATGGTCTCGATGGGATTGAACTCCACTTAGGCCAAAAGCCTAAGCTTGGGGGGAGGTATACCGGCATCACTCATTCTTTGCATATTATGGTTGCTGGATACTTGTATATACTTGTTTAGTTTGTTTGAGTGGTTTTCTAATGAGAGGAAGATGATATTTGGGGAAGTGCTGCCTGAAAACAGATTCTGGACTGTTACCGTAAAAATTCGTGCGCACAGCCAGAACGTTATTTTGAGCTGCCAATTTTTGTGCATGTTCCCCAGCTTGTTATCTAACTTTCATTAGTTGAACACTTTTCGAGCTGAGCAACGTAAGATTTTTGGAAAAATCGATTTCTGTACTGCTGTCAGGTTTTGGCAGATTTCTGCCATCTCGCTTTTCTGTGTTTCTTTTAGTTTGCTATTTCTTGCTTTCACTTTGTTTCTTTCCCAAAACATAAAAAGACCAAAAATATTTCTGTTGTTTCTCTTCACCATTTGTTTATCTTGGTTTCTTGCATTTGTTTCGCTTTATTTGCTATTGCTAGTTTGCTATAAGAAAACCCAAAAAGATTTTGCTTTGTTTGCTTGTTTCCTTTTGTTCTTGTTCTCAAATTCGAAAACACCAAAAATATTTGCTGTTCTTCTTTGGTTTGTAAAGTTCATTATGAGTTCAATGGTCTTCGGTGGCTGGAGCGTGGTTTTCATTTCATATTATCCAAGCTACACAAGTGAAAAGGCAATAATGACGATCTACGACAATCTGATTGTGGTAAGAGGCTGGTATGAACTCTATTTGTTTTCATTTTTGTACATATACTCATCCATGTGAGCATGTTTAGTTGGTTCATGTGAGGTATTTTGACGAAAGGGCCTATTTTCCCAGAATACTGACGGAGCCAGAAGGACAATTCAAGTGGAGGCCCGAGGGCCCCACACCATAAGGCGGTGCGGCCTAGGGGGGCCCGCGCGGCCCTATGGTGTGGCCCCCTCGGCTGGCCTCCGTCGCCCTCCTTCGGACTATTTATCGGCCTCGACCTAAAAACGCACGGGGAGAAGTCGAAGTCGCCAGAAACCCTCCAGAACGCCGCCACATCGCGAAACTCCGTCTCGGGAGCCAGAAGTCTCCGTTCTGGCACTCCGCCGGGACGGGGAATTGGAGGAGATCATCACCACCATCACCGCCAACGCCTCTACATCAACCATCCATGTTTCCCCCATCCATGTGTCAGTAATTCCCCCGCTGTAGGCCGAAGGGGATGGTAGGGATTGGATGAGATTGGTCATGTAATAGCATAAGATTGTTAGGGCATAGTGCCTAGTGTCCGTAGATGTTACTTTTATGATATTGTTGCAACTTGTTATGCTTAATGCTTGTCACTAGGGCCCGAGTGCCATGATCTCAGATCTGAACATGTTATTGATTCATGAAGATATTCGTTGTTTATGATCTTACCTGCAAGTTGTATACACATGTCGTTGTCCGGAACCAATGGCCCCGAAGTGACGAAATCGGGACAACCGGAGGGAATGGCAGTGATGTGAGGATCACATGTGTTCACGGAGTGTTAATGCTTTGCTCCGGTACTCTATTAAAAGGAGTACCTTAATATCCGAGTAGTTTCCCTTGAGGCCAGGCTGCCACTGGCTGGTAGGACAAAAGATGTTGTGCAAGTTTCTCATTGCGAGCACGTACGACTATAATTGGAACACATGCCTATTGATTGATTAGTACTTGGATACCATTTTATTATTATCTGCAAATGCCCTGCTATGATTGTTACATGAGTTTCTCTCATCCATGCAACGCCCGTCATCCGTCCCCGTGCCTACGAGTATTTTAATCCTGCTTGTTTACTAAAATCACTACTGCTGTTTCCGTTACTCTGCTTGCTGTTATTTCACTACTCGCTACTGCTATAAAACCGCTACTACTGATAAACTCTTGCGAGCAAGTCTGTTTCCAGGTGCAGCTGAATTGACAACTCCGCTGTTAAGGCTTTCAAGTATTCTTTGTCTCCCCTTGTGTCGAATCAATAAATTGGGTAATACTTCCCTCGAAGACTGTTGCGATCCCTATACTTGTGGGTCATCACCGCACTGGAAACGAGACTTGCTCGCAAGAGTTTATCAGTAGCAATCAGCTTTATAGCAGTAGCAGTAGTGAAATATAAGCGGCGTGTAACAAAGACAGCAGTAGTGATTATAGTAAACGGCAGGATTAAAATACCGTAGGCATAGGGATGGATGAGCAGGCGCTGCATGGATAAGAGAACTCATGTAACAATCAAGGCGAGGCATTTGCGAGATAATAATAAAACAAGTATTCAAGTACTAAACAACCATAGGTATGTGTTCCGTATATAGTCGTACGTGCTCGCAATGAGAAACTTGCACAACATCTTTTGTCCTACCAGCCTGGCAGCCGGGCCTCTAGGGAATCTACTGGTAATTAAGGTACTCCTTTTAATAGAGCACCGGAGCAAAGCATTAACACTCCGTGAACACATGTGATCCTCACATCACAGCCTTCCCCTCCGGTTGTCCCAATTTCTATCACTTTGGGGCCTCGGGTTCCGGACAGCAACATGTGTATACAACTTGCGAGTAAGATCATAAAACAATGAATATCATCATGAAACAATAACATGTTCAGATCTGAAATCATGGCACTCGGGCCCTAGTGACAAGCATTAAGCATAACAAGTTGCAACAATATCATAAAAGTACCAACTACGGATACTAGGCACCATGCCCTAACAATCTTATGACTATTACATGATCAATCTCAGCCTACAGCGGGGGAATTACTCACACATGGATGGGGGAAACATGGATGGTCGATGGAGAGGCGTCGGTGGTGATGATGGCGATGATCTCCTCCAATTCCCCGTCCCGGCAGGGTGCCAGAACGGAGTTTCTGGTCCCGAGATGGAGTTTCGCGATGGCGGCGGAGTTCTGGATGTCTTCTGGCAGATTGGTCGAACTCCCGTGCGTTTTTAGGTCAAAACCCTTAAGTAGTCCAGAGGGTAGCGTCGGAGGCTGGCCGAGGCGCCGCCACCATAGGCCGGCGCGGCCCAGGGGCCCACCGCGCCGCCTTGTGGGGTGGGCGCCTCGTGGCCCCCCTTCGTCTCGTCTTCTGGCTCCGTCAATCTTCTGTGAAAATAGGCCCATTGCAATTATTTCCGGGGATTTTCCTGAAAGTTGAGTTTCTGCACAAAAATAAGACATCAGGGCAATTCTGCTGAAAAGAGTGTTAGTCCATGTTAGTTGTATCCAAAATACACAAATTAGAGGCAAAACAATAGCAAAAGTGTTCGGGAAAGTAGATACGTTTTGGACGTATCAACTCCCCCAAGCTTAGCTTATTGCTTGTCCTCAAGCAATTCAGTTAACAACTGAGTGCGATAAAAGAACTTTCACGAACACATTTGCTCATATGATGTAAATATTCTCATGATATGGACAAGTACTTAGGCAATTCATAATAAGATACATGCAAATAAAGTCATCTAATAGTTATGCCAATCATGAAAAGGATACCAACAAACTAATAATAAGCATCATGAATCAGGTCTATTAGCAGGATTGCAATGTTCATAGAAAGATATGATAAAGTGGTATCTCGCTTGCCCGTATTTGTACAACAAAACATAAATGCCCAGGCACCTCTGAATTTCATGGAGAGATTAGAAGTAAAGATTATCAAAGATAAAAGCATCAAAGTTATACCACAACTAATAATATTTTGGGACAAGCATATTACATTAAGAATGACAATTATGCTCTCAAGAAGGTGCTCAAAGAAAGGATGGAGACTCAATGTAAAAGTAAAAGATTGACCCTTCGCAGAGGGAAGCAGGGATTAACATGTGCTAGAGCTTTTCATTTGTAAAACAGGAGTAATATTATTTTGAGAGGTGTTTGTTGTTGTCAACGAATGATAGTGGGTACTCTAACTAGCTCATCAACCAGACTTTCAAGAGCGGCTCCCATGAAGGACGTTATCTCTACCAGCAAGGTAAATCATCCCTCTTCTCTTTTGTTTACACATATAATTTAGTTTCATTATGGAGGACACTCCCCCCAACCTTTGCTTACACAAGCCATGGCTAACCGAATCCTCGGGTGCCTTCCAACATTCACATACCATGGAGGAGTGTCTATTTGCAAATTAAGTTGCTTACCGATAAATCAAGGCAAAACATGTGAAGAGAATTATCGATGAAAGTTGATTAATTGGGGCTGGGCACCCCGTTGCCAGCTCTTTTTGCAAAATTATTGGATAAGCGGATGTGCCACTAGTCCATTGGTGAAAGTCTGTCAGGAGTAAATGACAAGGTTGAAAGATAAAACACCACATACTTCCTCATGAGCTATAAAACATTAACACAAATCGAGAAGTACTTTGAAGGTTTAAAGGCAGCACATGAGAATTTACTTGGAATGGTTTGAAATGCCATGCATAGGTATTTATGGTGGACACTTTGTAATAACTTGGTTTTCAGGGGTCTGGAAGCACGAGCAGCATTCCCGCTCAGTACAAGTGAAGGCTAGCAATAGACTGGGAAGCGACAATCGAGAGAGCAATAATCTGTCATAATCATGCTTGCGACAAAATAAAATAAACGGAGGCATAAAAGTGATACAAGAACTCTGAAGCAAAGTAAATCACCGAGGCTTAATTGACTTTTGTTTCAGTCATATGCATGCGTGACCATGTGCCAAGTCGATTCAAATGAATTACTCAGAGGAGGATACCACGATGTCATACATATCTATGAATAAAACAATGCAAGCAAATATTTATGGCATGCTACTCATATTAATAAATTGGAGCTAAACATGAGAGATCATGAACTACTAGACTTCATTAAATGACATATACCTCACATGAACCAACTAAGCATGCTCACATGGATGAGTATATGTACAAAAATGAAAACAAATAGAGTTCATACCAGCCTCTCACCACAGTCGAATTGTCGTAGATCGTCATTATTGCCTTTCACTTGTGTAGCTTGAATAATAGGAAGTGAAAACCAAGCTCCAACCACCAAAGACCGCTGAACTCCATAGTGAACTTTACAAAACCAAAGAAGAACAACAAATATTTTTGGTGTTTTCGAATTGGAAACAAGAACAAAAGGAAACAGGCAAACAAAGCAAAATCTTTTTGGATTTTCTCATAGCAAACTAACGGTAGCAAATAAAACAAAATAAGAATAAGAAACCAAAATAAACAAATGGTGAAGAGAAACAACAGAAATATTTTTGGTCTTTTTGTGTTTTAGGAAAGAAACAAAGCAAAAACAAGAGAGTAAAAACTAAAAGTGTCATATAGACACAAAGTGGCAGGAATTCGTCAAACTTGACAGCAGTACAGTAATCATTTTTTTACGAAAATCTTCCGCTGTTCAACTCGAAAAGTGCTCTACTAATGAAAGTTAGATAATAACCTGGGGAACATGCACAAAAATTGGCTTCTCAAAATAACGCTCTGGCTGTTTTTAGGAATTTTTTTAGTATCAGCCCAGAATCTGTTTTTAGATAGCACTTCCCCAAATATCATCTTCCTCATATTAGAGGCAACCATAGGAAGTGAAACAAGTATATACACATATCCGGCAATTGTAATATGCGATGAATGAGTGATGCCGGCATATCTCCCCCCAAGCTTAGGCTTTTGGCCTAAGTGGAGATCAACCCCAGCGAGGGTCAGGGTTCCACGCCGGTGGATCATACATGGCGTGGTCATAGTAAGGTCCCTGTGCAGAAGAGTAGGAGGAAGGCTCCACATGCCCGAAATGCTGATGTGAAGAACTCGCTGCGTCGGATGACAAGTCGAGGGGTTCCTCGGCATCCTCCGTACCGTCTCCTGCATGATGGCCGCCTCCCTCTATGTATGCATCAAGTTCCTCTTCTGTGATCGACCAATTTTCCCTGGAAGCAAGGTTAAACAAAGCAGGTGCAGGCAATCCAATTAGCCTTTCAGTTTTAGTTGTTCTCCACTTTTTCTTGAAAAAGGTTATCTCATAGGATAGGTTACTCAAATTAGACCAATTAGAAACAAAGTCATGTTTTATCATGGAAACAATAACGAGTTTCTCTATAGAGAGCTGAACATCAAGAGGGTGAGGTTCTACACCATGCATGGCTAGCAAACGAGAGGCAATGAGACCTCCACAAATTCCTCCTTTATCACGGTTAGTAGCAAGCCTAAAAGCTATCAAAGCACCCAAATTATAAGTTCTATCACGTTGCAATGCAGCAGCTAAGAAAGCCAAATCATGGATGGATAACTTATTTGCATTCTTTCTAGCAAGAACGCACTTGGTGATAAAGTAAGCAAAATAGCGAATAGCTGGGAGTTGAATACTCCGAATTTTACCACTCTCCTCTGAGAAGCTTCTCCCTTGACAGATCATCTTGTATAGACTCAAGAGTTCCTGCGGCAGCCCCCTAATCTTCTCACAAGATCCCCATTGTGGCACTTTAATAGCTGCACAAAAATCATCAAAGGGAAAGTTGATAGTTTTATTGTAGATTTTATATCGCACCATGGGGTTAGGTTGGGACCAATGGAATTCAAAATCCTGCACTACTGACATGGTAAGTTTTGCATATTGGTAAGGTTCATCAACAACAAAACCTTCCAACCCTGCATTAGAAATCAGATTTTGAACATCATGAAAGATTCCTGCACTCCTCATGAAATCGATGCATGGGTAGTAGGAGGGGTATACTCCCTCTTCACGGTGGACTCTCATAACTTCATGGACCTCCAATTCATGTTGGTTGAGTTGGTGTCTATTCCACTCCATTTTCTGAAATTTTTCAACAATCATTATAAAAGTTTATTTTGAGACATATCAATGAGGGGAACTACTATAGGAACTTGGTAGAGTACTAAACATGCATCAAAACTAATTTTTACAACTTAGAACAAGCATGCAAGCTCACTTAACATGTCACCTACAGAAGCAAAATATTCAAGATATACTCAACCAAACAAAATTCTATTTGGATAATCGGAGGAGTCACATACCGGAGAGCAAGTGTGCCAAATTTCAGACTGAAATCTGGGCTGAGCAAAGAGATCGAAAAATCCCGAGCTCTTGGGCGAAACGCGAGTGAGAACGAGGCTGGTACGAGTTTTTCGGAGAGAGAGTGGAATGAGTGGAAGGGATGATTGAGTGGGGCCAGGTGGGGCCCTCACCACATGGTGGCGCGCCCCCCTTGCTGGCCGCGCCGGCCCATGGGGGCCAGCCCTGGGGTGCCCCACTGGTCAGCCCCAGGCACTCCCATGTTGCACTTCGAAAAATAAGATCAACGGTATAATTTTTGTAAATTTTTGAGAACTTCGAAAAATGCACATTTCTGGGTGTTAAAATTACTATTTCAGGACAGAAAAAGATTTTCAAACTTCTAACAACTAAAGCATCTTGCAAAACAAGTGGTACTACAGCAAGTAAAGCAAGTGGAGAAAGAAAGAAATGTTGTTTAACTCTTATATGCATATAAAATGTACTTGTTAACAAGGTTGATCAAGTCTTGCCACCAAATAAATTTTACATGTCATAAGAAGAAATAAACCTCAAATCAATCATGTTACCTTATATTGTATTGATATGGATCCAATCATAATACTTTGATATCCTTGTTTAGGCTCATATATAGGACAATCAATAACTCCCACTTTGATGGTTCTCAAATTAGAAATTTTATTAACTCCACATACTTTATCAATCCTCTTGGGAAAATAAACAGTATGCTCCTTGTCATCAACATTGAAAGTAACTTTTCCTTTATTGCAATCAATAACAGCCCCTGCAGTGTTAAGAAAAGGTCTCCCAAGAATAATAGACATATTATCATCTTTAGGCATTTCCAACACAACAAAATCAGTTAATATTAAGCAATTATTAGTAACTTGAACAGGAACATCCTCACATATACCAACAGGAATAGCAGTAGATTTATCAGCCATTTGCAAAGATATATCAGTTGGTATCAACTTATCTAAATAAAGTCTCTTGTAAAGGGAAAAAGGCATAACACTAACTCCTGCTCCCAAATCACATAGAGCAGTTCTAACATAATTATTCTTGATGGAACAAGGGATAGTCGGTATACCTGGGTCTCCTAGCTTTTTTGGAACCTTGCCATTGAAAGAGTAATTAGCAAGCATAGTGGAAATCTCCTCATTAGGAATTTTTCTTTTGTTAGTGACAATATCCTTCATATACTTTGAATAAGGAGGCAATTTAATAGCATCAGTTAAAGGGATTTGCAGGAACAAAGGTTTCATCCAATCACAAAATTTATTATAGTGTTCTTCCTCCTTTGATTTTAGTTTCTTAGCAGGGAAACGCATTTGCTTTTGAACCCAAGGTTCTCTTTCATTACCATGTTTCTTAGCAATAAAATCTTCTTTAGTATACTTTTTATTTTTAGTATGCTTTTCAGGTTCATCTTCAACCTCTTCTTTATCAGAAACATCATTCTTATCATTATCTTTATCATGTTCATTACCACTTTCAGTTTCAGCATCAGAAATAGAAATACTATTAGGATCATTAACAGGCTCAGAGGATTCTACAACAGTTTTATGTTTCTTCTTCTTTTTCTTAGAAGGGGCACTAATTTCTTTAGTTCGTTGAGAATCTTGTTCAACTCTTTTGGGATGCCCCTCGGGATATAGAGGATCCTGGGTAGAAACACCACCTCTAGTTGTTACTTCATAAGCATGTTTTTCTTTAGAAGTATTTTTTAACAAGTCATTTTGCACTTTAGTAAGTTGATCAATTTGAGTTTGAACCATATGAAAATGTTTAACAAGCATCTTAACATCATTGGAGGTTCTCTCCACAATATCATGCAATTCACTAATAGCTCGAGAATTTTCCATTAAATGATTCTCTACTCTCATATTAAAATTATTTTGCTTAACAACATAATTAATAAACTCATCTAAACATTGATCAGGAGGTTTCGAGTAAGGAATATCTTCTCTATCAAAGCGTTGAAGACAGTGTACCTCGATCATGGATGAAGGGGGAGTTATCTTACATAAATCTTCTATGGGGGGTAAATTCTTCACATCTTCGGATTTAATACCCTTCTCTTTAAGAGATTTCTTGGCTTCCCTCATATCTTCATCATTTAATTTAATCATACCCCTCTTCTTCAATATTGGTGTCGGGGTTGGTTCAGGTGTAGTCCAATCATCATGATTTCGGCCTATTCTAGCCAATAATTCTTCAGCTTCGTCTGGAGGTCTTTTCCTGAAAACACAACCAGCACAACTATCCAGGTATGCTCTAGACTCAATGGTTAGTCCACTATAAAATATATCAAGTAAGTCATGCTTTTCCAAATCATGTCCAGGCCGAGCTCTGATAAGAGAGCAAAACCTTGCCCAAGCTTCAGGCAATTTCTCTCCATCTTCCTGGTCAAAACTATAAATTTTCTGCAAGGCAATATGTTGAGCACTAGCAGGAAAATATTTCTGAAACAAAACATCAAGCAAACCTTTTGGGCTATCAATAGAATCAGGAGGCAAACTATTATACCAAGTTTTAGCATCATCCTTTAATTACAAAGGAAAAAAATTAGCAACAAAATAAGTACGCTTCTTGATATCATCAAAAAACAAGCTACTCAAAGCAGAAAGCTCATTCATGTGTTCTACAGCACTTTCTTTTTCAGTACCACAAAAAGGTGTTTTCTCAACAATAGATATATGAGATAAATCAAGAGAAAAATCATAATCCTTATCCTTAATGTTTATAGGAGATGTGGCAAATTTAGGATCAGGAGACAGTTTATATCTAACAGCATGTTGTGCAAGAAGTTTTTTAATGTTACTTGCAGTAGTAGTAGCATTACATTTATCAATAAAATCATCATCAAGTTCCACATAATCTTCATCAAGATCATCACTAGAGTATTCAACAGACTCAGGTGAATTAGCAGGTGTAGCAGTATTTTCATTAGGAATTTCAGTATTTTCAATTTGTCTAGACCTAGCAATTGTAGCATCTAGAAAAGAACCTAATGAACCATTATCATCAAGCACAGCAGAAGCATCATCGAAATTATAAGAGGAATTTTTAGATTCAGAAGAAGTACCAACATTTGAAGCTTGTGGCGGTCAAACAAGTTTACCTATCACAGATGGTGAATCAAGAGCAGCAGAGGTACTCAGAGTTGTACCTTTTCTTGTAGTGGATGGTAATATGGCGACTTTAGCATCGCGAGGTTTACCCATGATGGAGAATTTCCAGCGAACAATATCAATTCAGGTGAACTTGCAAATAAAGCTATGCTCCCCGGCAACGGCGCCAGAAAATAGTCTTGATGACCCACAAGTATAGGGGATCGCAACAGTCTTCGAGGGAAGTAAAACCCAATATATTGATTTGACACAAGGGGAGCCAAAGAATATTTGTAAGCCTTAACAACGGAGTTGTCAATTCAGCTGCACCTGGAAACAGACTTGCTCGCAAGATTTTATCAGTAGCAACAGTTTTATAGCAGTAGCAGTAGTGAAATATAAGCGGCAGTGTAACAAAGACAGCAGTAGTCATTATAGTAAACAGCAGGATTAAAATACTGTAGGCATAGGGATGGATGAACGGGCGCTGCATGGATAAGAGAACTCATGTAACAATCAAGGCAGGGCATTTGCAGATAATAATAAAACGGTATCCAAGTACTAAACAACCATAGGCATGTGTTCCGTATATAGTCATACGTGCTCGCAATGAGAAACTTGCACAACATCTTTTGTCCTACCAGCCGGTGGCAGCCGGGCCTCTAGGGAATCTACTGGTAATTAAGGTACTCCTTTTAATAGAGCACCGAAGCAAAGCATTAACACTCCGTGAACACATGTGATCCTCACATCACAGCCTTCCCCTCAGGTTGTCCCAATTTCTGTCACTTTGGGGCCTCGGGTTCCGGACAGCAACATGTGTATACAACTTGCAGGTAAGGTCATAAAACAATGAATATCATGATGAAACAATAACATGTTCAGATCTGAAATCATGGCACTCGGGCCCTAGTGACAAGCATTAAGCATAACAAGTTGCAACAATATCATAAAAGTACCAACTACGGATACTAGGCACCATGCCCTAACAATCTTATGACTATTACATGATCAATCTCATCCAATCCCTACCATCCCCTTCAGCCTACAGCGGGGGAATTACTCACACATGGATGGGGGAAACATGGATTGTCGATGGAGAGGCGTCGGTGGTGATGATGGCGATGATCTCCTCCAATTCCCCGTCCTGGCAGGGTGCCAGAACGGAGTTTCTGGTCCCGAGATGGAGTTTCGCGATGGCGGCGGAGTTCTGGATGTATTCTGGCAGATTGGTTGAACTCCCGTGCGTTTTTAGGTCGAAACCCTTAAGTAGTCCAGAGGGGAGCATCGGAGGCTGGCCGAGGCGCCGCCACCATAGGCCGGCGCGGCCCAGGGGCCCACCGCGCCGCCTTGTGGGGTGGCCGCCTCGTGGCCCCCCTCCGTCTCGTCTTCTGGCTCCGTCAATCTTCTGTGAAAATAGGCCCATTGCAATTATTTCCGGGATTTTCCTGAAAGTTGAGTTTCTGCACAAAAATAAGACACCAGGGCAATTCTGCTGAAAACAGCGTTAGTCCGTGTTAGTTGTATCCAAAATACACAAATTAGAGGCAAAACAATAGCAAAAGTGTTCGGGAAAGTAGATACGTTTTGGACGTATCAGTAAGCGTAGCTCTTTTAAGTTGCTTGTTGTGTGATAACCATTGAAATACTAGGGACACCTCAGCGTGCTTTGCCGCTGAATATCATGTGGGTTGCTATGCATGTTCATCTTGTCTGAAATGAAGGAGATTATCCATGCAAAATAGGTTGAGTATACATTTTTGTTAGAGAAGAACATTGGGCCGCTAACCGAAGCCATGTATCATGGTGGAAGTTTCAGTTGGACAAATCCTCAATCTCTTATGAGAAAGCTTCTACCAATAAAAAAAACAAGAGGAGTCCATTTATCTGTTGCTCGTGTCGTCCCGGTATGGATGTCCCAAGTTGAAGATGCTTTATAAATGAGAAATCAAAAGCAATGCATCTTCTAGGACCTTTGTACAGGAGGCATGGGGGTACCCCTTTGTACTTTGCGAGATTTAGCGGATGCGCCAAATTCAGAGATAGATCATGATCATGGTAACACAATTTTCAATGTAATGATGATTTGATGTTGCACTCGACCTTGAACATAAGTACTAGTACGGTCTCGCAATTTTGTATCATTATACTTTGCAAGTTTTAGCGGATGCGCCCATTTTCAGAGGTAGATTATGATCATGGTAACAAATTTTCAACGTGATGATGATTTGATGTTGCACTCGACCTTGAACAGAAGTACTACTACTGTCTCACAATTTCTTTATCATTATACTTTGCAAGATTTAGCGGATGCGCCAAATTCAGAGATAGATCATGATCATGGTAACAAATTTTCAATGTGATGATGATTTGATGTTGCACTCGGGCTTGAACATAAGTACTAGTACGGTCTCCCAATTTTTTTTATCATTATACTTTGAAAGATATAGCGGATGCGCCAATTTCAGAGATAGATCATGATCATGGTAACAAATTTTCAACGTGATGATTATTTGATGTTGCACTCGGCCTAGAAGAGAAGTACAGTATGGTCTTACAATTTTTTTTATCATTATACTTTGCAAGATCTAGCGGATACGCTAATTTCAGAGATAGATCATGATCATGGTAGTGACCGATATTCAAGGTGATGATGATTTGATTTTGCACTCGGCCTTGAACAGAGGTACTAGTACGGTCTCACAATTTTTTATCATTATACTTGGACCTTAGCCAAATTCAAAATCTCATAGCGGCAAAACTTCCCGCCCACAAAATACAAATATTTCACACGCTTCCAAATTCCCATTCTACCCCTGGGGAGATGACAGCAAAGTCGGTTGGTGGGGGGGTCTGCCCGTCATTTTTTCGATCACCACCTCCCTAGCCCCGGAAACCCTCCA
Source organism: Lolium rigidum (assembly GCF_022539505.1). NCBI lineage: Eukaryota > Viridiplantae > Streptophyta > Magnoliopsida > Poales > Poaceae > Lolium > Lolium rigidum. The sequence goes on from NC_061510.1 coordinate 391,626,166, forward strand.
AAAAAAAATCATTTCCCTCAGTCTCTCCTCTAGGACCACCCACCGGAACTTCTCAAGTCCCTCTCTCTCCCACTTCCACGACCACCGCACCGGAACATCCCCGCCGGACTTCCCTGGCCTACCCGAGGCCTCGCGATCCTCGTCATCCGGCCGCCTGCCGGAGCCGCTTCATCGACGCCGTCATCAACCGGACCGGATCATCCCCGCCGAACCTCGAAACCATATACTCATCCAGCAGTCTACCGCAGTCGCTTCAGCTGCGGTATCGTCCACCCCACCGGAGCCGCTTCGCCGGATCCGTCGTCCACCGCATCGGATCTTGCTCACCGACACCGCTGTGCATGAACCGGATCTGCTTCACCGGCGCCATGCATGATCCACACCTATCTAAACTCTTGTACTGTCGCTTTTCTATTGTTGCCTGCAAGTTCTTGTTTAATCATGAGGGAACCTGTTTGTGCTAACAACGCGCCGTTACGTTTTTGCAGATGAGATGAGTAACCATGAATGGTAATGGCCGTCTCTCCAACCCCAAGTAGCACATGTAGTGTACTTCATCACCGGATCTATCAACCTCAGGAAGATTGACTCCCACGAAGTGCTTCTCCTAATGTAAGTCCCTTGTTTTAGCGTCATGTTCTGGGTTCAGATGCTTGTTTGTCTGAAGCTCTTTTAGTTCATTCCTAGCTATGACAGTAACACCTTGCTATTTTCTAGTTCATTGCTAACTTTAAGCGATTGAACATTATGGTTTGCATTCCCTGCTCTGTAGATGTAGCCATCATAACTTCTATCTTGCTCAGTCGTTGTTACAAAAATTATAGGTCTGCTACTATTTTGTTCATGCCAATCTTGTTCTCCCCGAACATGTTGGTTTGCATTCCCTGTACTACAGGTGATGCCATTGTTATTTCTATCTACTTCATCGTAAGCTAACAAAGTAACTGCCTGCTATTAGTTCCTGCATGCTATCGCTCTGCCATCATGCAGTACAAATTTATTTGAACTCATCACAGCAACTACTTCCATCATAATTTTGTCTGCCATCTGATTCTTCAAAAGCTGCAATATTAACTTGTTTCTCTTACTTGGCATGGCGCTCACATATAGAATGCTGAATATATTGGTGTGCATTCCCTCTTCTACAAGTTCACATGTGATCCCACTATATTCTGTTTCTGGTCCATCCTAAGCCGTAGCATTAATTATCCTCTATGTGTTGCTCATTACAACTTTATATCCCGAAACAAATTGATTTGCATTCCCTTATCTACAAGTTTATGAGTGATGCCATTATAACTCCTATCTATTTTATTCCTAGCTATTATAGTAACATCCTACTATTATTTAGTTCATGGCCAATTTTAAGTAATTGCACATGTTGGTTCGCATTCCCTGCTCTATAGCTTTTGGTATCGTAACTTCCATATTTTGTTTACATTCCCTACTCTGTAGATATAGCCATCATAACTTTATCTTGCTCAGTCGTTGTTACAAAAATTATGGCCTGCTAGTATGTTGTTTGTGCCAATTTTTTACTCCATGAACATGTTGGCTTGCATTCCCTGTACTACAGGTGATGTCTTTGTTTTGTATCTAGTTCATCGTAAGCTAAAAAATTAAGGACTTAGTTTGGCATGCTATCACTCTGCTATCTAGCATGTAGTACAAATAAACTTGTCATACTACTAGATAATAATTTTGTGTGTCATCTTGTTCTTCAAAAGCTGCATTATTGACTTGTTTCTCTGACTTGGCATGCCGCTCACATATGGAATGCTGAACATATTGGTTTGCATTCCCTCTTATTCAAGTTCACAGGTGATCCCACTATATTCTGTATCTGGTCCATCCTAAGCTCCAGCATTAACTATCCTCTACGTGTTGCTCATTACAAGTTTATATCCCGAAACATCTTGATTTGCATTCCCTTCACTATAAGTTCAGGAGTATTATTTAGTTCACGGCCAATTTGAAGTAATTGCACTTGGCACATGTTGGTTCGCATTCCCTCCTCTTTAGCTTTTGACATCGTAACTTCTATTTTTGGTTTACATTCCCTGCTCTGTAGATGTAGCCATCATAAGTTCATCTTGCTCAGTTGTTGTTACAAAATTTATAGCCTTCTACTGTGTTGTTCATGCCAATTTTGTACTCACTGAACATGTTGGTTTTCATTCCCCACACTACAGGTGATACCATTGTTAATTCTATCTAGTTTGTCGTAAGCTAACGAAGTAAGGACTTAGTTGGCACACTATCACTCTACTATCTGGCATGTAGTACAAATAAACTGTTCATACTACTAGATAATAAATTTGTGTGTCATCTTGTTCTTAAAAAGCTGCAATACTGACTTATTTCTCTTAGTGTGGCGCTCACATAGGCATGCCCGTGTGTATATATGCATGAACACACATTCTAGGGAGATTCATGCCACATCGCTCACTATTTTTGGTGTTCAATGCATGAATACCACCGGGACGGAGGGAGTGCATAATTCTGTTTATCATGCTGAAACTCGTATGTATGACCGATCGTGTCTTGATGCAGAGTAACAAATAAGTCCCTTCAGAAATAAGGGCAACATTGGACAAGTTCAAGTGCAGCAACCAGGTGAGCTGCATGGGACTCGATAGTAGTAAGTTTGCTGTTTCATTCTAACGTGCTCTGTTATATTGGCTGTTGGTATGCGGCATGCACTCTTTGTTTGCTTATTGGTAGTCTATATTAGCCCCATACCGGTAGACAATCTGTGCGCATTACAATGATCTTGTTATAACGATGAAATTATGAGTTCCAAATTCTTTGGCAAACAACATTGTAGTGTCTTTGCCTTTCCATTGTTGTTGTCTTAACTTGTAATGTCTTTGTTTCAGATATAGGTGGTGCACAGACAACTTAAAAGATTGCTGAATCCCTTCATTGTATTGCTAGGTTTAATTGCCATTCAATTTCTCTGGGTTCTGTAATATTTTTTCAAAGCCTTGCAGCTGATGTAATATTTAGTTAGTTTCTATAGTTCTTTCGCGCATTCTTTCTATGGTGCTTGTGGTAAGTGAGGCTATCCGACAGAAATCATGTGTTGCGTCAATATTCCCAGTATCTTTCTATGTTCTGCCCCAATCTAAATTACAAATTCCCATCCCTTCAACGGCCCAATTAAGCGAAATCACATATGGGCCGGCCCGCAAAATCCTAAAGCGCCTATCAGGCCGGCATATAAATAGCACCTAAACGGGCTGGCCCACTTACTTATTGGGCCAACCAACTTGCTTTAAGGTGGACCCCACTCACTAACTGGGCTGGCCCTGTAACAGGAAAGTGGGCCCCACGTGCTTATTGGGCCAGCCCATTTTTGGTAACTGGGTCGGCCCGTTAGGAGGAAAGTGGGCCCCATATGTTTATTGGGCCGTCCCACTAACTTGTTGGGCCAGCCCACCTGCTCTATGGTGGACCCGGCTTACTAACTGGGCCGGCTCGTTAGCACGATAGTGGGCCCCACAAGCTTATTGGTCCGGCCCACTAACCTGTTGGGCCAGCCCACTTGCTTTTTAGTGGGCTGATGTCTACGCACACTCCTTTTCCTGTAGACAGTGTTGGGCCTCCAAGAGCAGATGTTTGTAGAACAGCAGCAAGTTTTCCCTTAAGTGGATCACCCAAGGTTTATCGAACTCAGGGAGGAAGAGGTCAAAGATATCCCTCTCAAGAAACCCTGCAATCACGATAGAAGAAGTCTCTTGTGTCCCCAACACACCTAATACACTTGTTAGATGTATAGGTGCACTAGTTCGGCAAAGAGATAGTAAAACACAAAGGTATGAATGAATATGAGCAGTAGTAACGGCACCATAAAATAGCTTGCTGGCGTGCAGTTGATGGTAGTAATATTGCAGGAAGTAAAGATGCAATAAAACAGTAAATAAGCGATGATTGCAGTAATTGGAAACAAGGCCTAGGGATCATACTTTCACTAGTGGACACTCTCAACATTGATCACATAATAAAACCACTCTACACTCTCTTGTTGGATGATGAACACCATTAATTGTGTAGGGCTACAAGAGCACCTCAATGCCGGAGTTAACAAGCTCCACAACATTCGATGTTCATATTTAAATAACCTTAGAGTGCATGATAGACCAACGCAATTATACCGAGTACTAACATAGCATGCACACTTGTCACCATCAAGCTATGAAAGGGGCAATAGATCACATCAATACTATCATAGTAATAGTTAACTTCATAATCTACAAGAGATCACAATCATAAACTACGCCAAGTACTACATGATGCACACACTGTCACCATTACATCATGGAGGAGGAATAGACTACTTTAATAACATCACTAGAGTAGCACATAGATTAATAGTGATATAAAGCACATTACAATCATAAAGGAATATAAATAAGCACTTCACTATGCGATTCTGAATTACTCTTTGGCAAGATAACGAACACTAATACATCATGTAGGCAAACCTTAAAGATGTATTCCCAAGTACTAATAAACACCACACGCTGTCACTGTGAGCATTCATAGGAGGTACTAACACACCACAATTTCATAGAGACATCCAACTCAAATCATAACTCAGTGAATAAGTATTCTCGTGAAATATAGCCTAAGAGACCCACACGGTGCACACACTCGTCACCTTTACACACGTGGGACAAGGAGTCTCCGGAGATCACATAAGTAAAATCCACTTGAATAGCATAACGACATCTAGATTACAAGCTCATCATATGGATCTCAATCATGTAAGGCAGCTCATGAGATCATTGTATTGAAGTACATGGGAGAGAGAGGTTAACCACATAGCTACCGGTACAGCCCTTAGCCTCGATGGAGAACTACTCCCTCCTCATGGGAGACAGCAGCGTCGATGGAGATGGCGGTGGTGTCGATGGAGATGCCTTCCGGGGGCACTTCCCCGTCCCGGCGGCGTGCCGGAACAGAGGTGACACAATCATTCTTAACACTTCTGGACATTGCACAAAGCTACTGGAAGTTAATGGAACAAAGAAATCCATCCAACACAGCAAAAGAGGCAATGCGAAATAAAAGGCAGAATCTGTCAAAACAGAACAGTCCGTAAAGACGAATTTTTATGGGGCACCAGAATTGCTCAGATGAAAATTCTCAAATTGAATGAAAGTTGCGTACATATCTGAGGATCATGCACGTAAAGTGGCAGATTTTTCTGATTTACCTACAGAGAATCATACCCAAATTCGTGATAGCAAGAAATCTGTTTCTGCGTAGTAATCCAAATCTAGTATTAACCTTACTATCAAAGACTTTACTTGGCACAACAATGCAATAAAATAAAGATAAGGAGAGGTTGCTACAGTAGTAACAACTTCCAAGACTCAACAAAACAGTAGCAAAATAAAGACATGGGTTATCTCCCAAGAAGTGCTTTCTTTATAGCCATTAAGATGGGCTCAGCAAATTTAATGATGCACTCTCAAGAAATAGTAGTTGAAGCAAAAGAGAGCATCGAAAGGCAAGTATGAAACAAATTTAAGCCTAACCCACTTCCTATGGGAAGGAATCTTGTACACAAATAAATTCATGAGGAGCAAAGTGACAAGCATAGGAAGATAAAACACGAGTAACTTCAAGATTCTCAACATAAAGAGGGGAAACTTAATATTATTAAGATTCATATAACCGTGTTTCCCTCTCTCATAATAATATCCAGTAGCATCATGAGCAAACTCAACAATATAACTATCAAATGAAACATTCTTATCATGAGTCTCATGCATAAAATTATTACTACTCCCAACATAAGCATAGTCATTTTTATTAGTAATAGTGGGAGCAAATTCATCAAAGTAGCTATCATCAAATATAGGAGGCATATTGTAATCATAATAAAATTTACTCTCCATAGTAGGCGGCACCAAAAGACCACTATCATTATAATCATCATAAATAGGAGGCAAAGTATCATCAAAGAAAATTTTCTCCTCAATGCTTGGGGGACTAAAAAGATCATGAAAACCAGCCTTCCCCAAGCTTAGAACTTTCTATATCATTATCAACAATGGTGTTCAAAGCGTTCATACTAATATTACTACTAGCATGCAAATAAGGTTCCATAGGTTTTTTAATTTTCGCATCAAACAATCCATGTCTTAACTCAGGAAATAGAATAAGAAAGCTCATTGTTGTCCATTATACCTTACTAGTGTAAAACAAGAAACAAAAAGATGCAATTGCAGGATCTAAAGGAAATAGCTTCGAGCACACGCACAACGGCAACAGAAAAGTACTTAGTTACCTGGGACCGGAGTGTGAGTGCCTTTTACCTTTCCACTATTACCTGGGACCGGAGTGTGAGTGCCTTTGATGAATTTGCTCCCACTATTACTAATAAAAATGACTATGCTTATGTTGGGAGTAGTAATAATTTTATGCATGAGACTCATGATAAGAATGTTTCATTTGATAGTTATATTGTTGAGTTTGCTCATGATGCTACTGGATATTATTATGAGAGAGGGAAACACGGTTATATGAATCTTAATAATATTAAGTTTCCCCTCTTTATGTTGAGAATCTTGAAGTTACTCGTGTTTTATCTTCCTATGCTTGTCACTTTGCTCCTCATGAATTTATTTGTGTACAAGATTACTTCCCATAGGAAGTGGGTTAGGCTTAAATTTTTTTCATACTTGCCTTTTGATGCTCTCTTTTGCTTCAACTACTATTTCCTGAGAGTGCATCATTAAATTTGCTGAGCCCATCTTAATGGCTATAAAGAAAGCACTTCTTGGGAGATAACCCATGTCTTTATTTTGCTACTGTTTTGTTGAGTCTTGGAAGTTGTTACTACTGTAGCAACCTCTCCTTATCTTTATTTTATTGCATTGTTGTGCCAAGTAAAGTCTTTGATAGTAAGGTTAATACTAGATTTGGATTACTACGCAGAAACAGATTTCTTGCTGTCACGAATTTGGGTATGATTCTCTGTAGGTAACTCAGAAAAATCTGCCACTTTACGTGCATGATCCTCAGATATGTACGCAACTTTCATTCAATTTGAGCATTTTCATCTGAGCAATTCTGGTGCCCCATAAAAATTCGTCTTTACGGACCGTTCGTTTTGACAGATTCTGCCTTTTATTTCGCATTGCCTCTTTTGTCGTGTTGGATGGATTTCTTTGTTCCATTAACTTCCAGTAGCTTTGTGCAATGTCCGAAGTGTTAAGAATGATTGTGTCACCTCTGAATATGTGAATTTTTTATTATGCACTAACCCTCTAATGAGTTTGTTTTGAGTTTGGTGTGGAGGAAGTTTTCAAGGGTCAAGAGAGGAGGATGATACAATATGATCAAGAAGAGTGAAAAGTCTAAGCTTGGGGATGCCCCTGTGGTTCATCCCTGCATATTTCAAGAAGACTCAAGCATCTAAGCTTGGGGATGCCCAAGGCATCCCCTTCTTCATCAACAATTTATCAGGTTTCTTCTCTTGAAACTATATTTTTATTCGGTCACATCTTATGTGCTTTACTTGGAGGGTCTTTATGTTCTTGTTTTTGTTTTGTTTGAATAAAATTGGATCCTAGCATTCATTGTGTGGGAGAGAGACACGCTCCGCTTGTTCATATGAACACTAGTGTTCTTAGCTTTACTTTTAATGTTCATGGCGAAGGTTGAAACTGCTTCGTTAATTGTTATATGGTTGGAAACAGAAAATGATGCATGTGGTAAATGGTATAATGTCTTGAATAATTTGATACTTGGCAATTGTTGTGCTCATATAGATCATGTTTAAGCTCTTTCATCATGTACCTTGCACCCGTTAATGAAGAACTACATAGAGCTTGTTAAAATTTGGTTTGCATGATTGATCTCTAGAGTCTAGATATTTTCTGGTTAAGGTGTTTGAACAACAAGGAGACAATGTAAAGTCTTATAATAGTTACAATATGTTCATATGTGAGCTTTGCTGCACCTTTTATACTTGAGTTTGCTTCAAACAACCTTGCTAGCCTAGCCTTGTATTGAGAGGAATTCTTCTCGTGCATCCAAATCCTTGAGCCAATAACTATGCCATTTGTGTCCACCATATCTACCTACTACATGGTATTTCTCCGCCATTCCAAAGTAAATTACTTGAGTGCTACCTTTAAAAATTCTATTCTTTGCCTTTGCAATATATAGCTCATGGGAAAAATAGCCTCAAACACTATTGTGGTGAAGAATATGTACTTATGTGTCTTATTTCTTAATAAGTTGCTTGTTGAGCGGTAACCATGTTTCTGGGGACGCCATCAACTTTTACCTTTGTTGAATATCATGTGAGTTGCTATGCATGTTCGTCTTGTCTCGAAGTAAGGGAGATTTTCATGATCAAATGGTTTGAGTATGCATACCGTTAGAGAAGAACATTGGGCCGCTAACTAAAGCCATGATTCATGGTGGAAGTTTCAGTTTGGACAATCAATCCTCAATCTCTTATGAGAATATTAATTGTTGTTGAATGCTTATGCATTAAAGAGGAGTCCATTATCTGTTGTCTATGTTGTCCCGGTATGGATGTCTAAGTTGAGAATAATCAAAAGCGAGATATCCAATGCGAACTTTCTCCTTAGACCTTTGTACAGGCGGCATAGAGGTACCCCTTTGTGACACTTGGTTGAAACATATGCTATGCAATGATAATCCATGTTAATCCAAGCTAATTAGGACAAGGTGCGAGCACTATTGGTAATCTATGCATGAGGCTTGCAACTTATAAGATGTATTATGTATAACACATATGATTTATTACTACCGTTGACAAAATTGTTTCTATGTTTTCAAAATGAAAAGCTCTAGCACAAAAATAGTAATCCATGCTTCCCTCTGCGAAGGGCCTATCTTTTACTTTATTGTTGAGTCAGTTTACCTACTTCTTTCTATCTTAGAAGCAAACACTTGTGTTAACTGTGCATTGATTCTTACATGTTTACTTATTGCACTTGTTATATTGCTTTATGTTGACAATTATCCATGATATAAATATGTTGAAGTTGAAAGCAACTGCTGAAACTTATATCTTCCTTTGTGTTGCTTCAATACCTTTACTTTGAATCTATTGCTTTATGAGTAACTCTTATGCAAGTCTTATTGATGCTTGTATTGAAAGTACTATTCATGAAAAGTCTTTGCTATATGATTCCGTTGTTTACTCATTGTCCTTGCCATTGCTTTGAATCACTTCATTCATCTCATATGCTTTACAATAGTATTGATCAAGATTATGATAGCATGTCACTTCAGAAATTATCCTTGTTATCGTTTACCTACTCGAGGGCGAGTAGGAACTAAGCTTGGGGATGCTTGATACGTCTCAAACGTATCTATAATTTCTTATGTTCCATGCTACTTTTATGATGATACTCACATGTTTTATACACATTATATGTCATTATTATGCGTTTTCCGGAACTAACCTATTGACGAGATGCCGAAGGGCCGCTTGGTGTTTTCTCGCTGTTTTTGGTTTCGAAATCCCGGTAAGGAAATATTCTCGGAATCGGACGAAATCAACGCCCAAGCATCTTAGAATTCCACGAAGCTTCCGGAACACCCGAGAGACACCGGAGGAGGGCCACAGGGCCACCGGACGCTAGGGCGGCGCGGCCCAAGGGGGCGCCCCCTATTGTGTGGCGCCCCGTCAGCCTTCCGACTCCGCCTCTTCGCCTATTTAAAGGTCCCCGACCTAAAACCTCGACACGGAAAAGCCACGGTACGAGAAACCTTCCGCGAGCCGCCGCCATCGCGAAGCCAAGATCCGGGGGACGAAGTCTCGTTCCGGCACGCCGCCGGGACGGGGAAGTGCCCCCGGAAGGCATCTCCATCGACACCACCGCCATCTTCATCAACGCTGCTGTCTCCCATGAGGAGGGAGTAGTTCTCCATCGAGGCTAAGGGCTGTACAATGATCTCATGAGCTGCCTTACATGATTGAGATTCATATGAGTTTTGTATCACTATTCATCTATGTGTTACTCTAGTGATGTTATTAAAGTAGCCTATTCCTCCTCCATGGTGTAATGGTGACAGTGTGTGCATCATGTAGTACTTGGCGTAGGTTATGATTGTAATCTCTTGTAGATTATGAAGTTAATTATTGCTATGATAGTATATATGTGATCTATTCCTCCTTCATAGTGTGATGGTGACAGTGTGCATGCTATGTTAGTACTTGGTGTAATTGCAATGATCTATCATGCACTCTAAGGTTATTTAAATATGAACATCGAATGTTGTGGAGCTTGTTAACTCCGGCATTGAGGTGCTCTTGTAGCCCTACACAATTAATGGTGTTCATCATCCAACAAGAGAGTGTAGAGTGGTTTTATTATGTGATCAATGTTGAGAGTGTCCACTAGTGAAAGTATGATCCCTAGGCCTTGTTTCCAAACATCGAATCTCCGTTTATTTACAGTTCTGTTGCATGTTTACTCGCTGCCATATTTTATTCAGATTGTTATTACCACTCATATACATCCACACTACTTGTATTTCACCATCTCTTCGCTGAACTAGTGCACCTATACATCCGACAAGTGTATTAGGTGTGTTGGGGACACAAGAGACTTCTTGTATCGTGATTGCGGGGTTGCTTGAGAGGGATATCTTTGACCTCTTCCTCCCCGAGTTCGATAAACCTTGGGTGATCCACTTAAGGGAAACTTGCTGCTGTTCTACAAACCTCTGCTCTTGGAGGCCCAACACTGTCTACAAGAATAGAAGCACCCGTAGACATCAACGAGTCCGGTGAGAACACCCTAAGATACTTTAAGTACTATTACAAACCAACATAAAGATAGAAGAGAGCTCAGCAACTTATTTAAGTATGCCACTACGCTGCTCGGCTCTATGATCACTATGGTAAACTACTACTCCTCGACTTCTGTGTTGTCATCTCCATAGACTATCCCATAGTCTACTCCTTCAACTCCTCCGGTCAGATCAGGTTCCTCGTAGACCAGCTCGTAGTCTCCTTCCGGTGCTCCATCGGTGATGGCCTCCACTTCGATATCACGGTCTAGCAAGGGTGTCGAAAGAAAGTGAGTACGAGAGGTACTCAACAAGTTCAAAAGAGTAAAAGGTGTTTGATGCACTAGCTACGACCGTTGATCAGGAAATCTCAGGTCAATGCATGTTTCGAAACATTTCTTCAAAAGGTTGATTTTATTCTGAAAACTATGCCCGTCAGTCTTCACAGGTTGAACAGAACTTCACGGAGTTCCTTTCCTGCTGCATTCGTAGTTCCCTTCCCGGAGCAGGGAGTGACAGCCACAATTTGATACACTGTGCAGAGGTGCGTTACTTCTCCCATAAGAGACCTCATCCTTTTTGCCAACCGCGAGGACCTGCCCCGTTCACACTTCCTTGGTGTGAGGCCAGGAAATAAGATCCAAGCCCACACCACCTTCTTCACGACCCTGCAAACCCACCCTTTTGTCCATCCGTACACCCCCGGTAGACATCTCCCGATCATACGGCTTTACCCACGGTGTACTATGGACAATCCTTCATAGACGGTAGAGCCTCTCATCCACACGGATGGGGATTTTAAAGGATTTCCCAACCTACGACAGTGGTCTCCCAACACCCCGCCAGGCTCTATAAAGTCCGTTGGCGTGCAGGAGGGAAAAGATACAGCTGGCTTCCCTAGAGCCATTATAGATCTTATGGTCAACGCGATATGTACGGCGCTAGAATTACTGGACGACATTGGTACTTATTCCTAGGTTAATAAAACCCATGCAATGGAACCTCCACCATATCAACACATACCATGGTTCCATTGCCAGCCACATAGTCATATTCATAATTGGAAAATTAACATTTTATTTTCAATGCAGGAATGATAAGTATATAGATTTGCGGTAAACTGGTAGAAATTGCTCAAGATGACATGAGCAAGGGTGAACTTGCCTGTGGACTGCGAGATAGTGCAGTTCAATGTAGTGGATGGAACCTGGACCTCGGGTTCTGTAAAGAAGCATCATTTTTCGGTAAGGATAAAGTTATAAAATCCAAATAATGCATGCATGGATGTATTATTTTATGTTGAATCCCTTACCCCAATATTAAAATTTAGGGTTACATTAAGAGTTTATGCCTTTGGCAGTAATTTGCAATTAGTTTTAAGTTGTCACATCACTTTCCTTTTAGAAAGGAACTAATTTAAAAATAATAGAAGTTTCCTTTTGGGAAAATGTTTATTTCAAAAATAGTTTGAAATAATAGGGTTTTCTCTATATTTAAGGAATAAAAGAAATAGAGTATTTTTCTTTGGAAAATATCTTTCTTAAAGGAAATGACTTGGATTATTAGAATTTCCCTTTTAAATATTTGAAAACAAATATTTAAACTCATTTGAAATTTTCCTTTATTTTTAAATACAAGGAAAATTATAAATTAAAATTTCCAAGGTTGAATTTAAATTCAAAAATTTCAAAATTTGAATTTGTTTTCTAAATTCTATTTCTTATTTTATTTTTGTTAAGAATCATTTTTCATTCACTTATCCAATTTTTCTTGGATTTTTCGAGGTATATTTAATTAATTAAAATTTGGTTAAAATCTAGGGCTATTTTCAAAATAGAAAATGACTAAAATAACCCCCTGGCCCCAATTGGGCCAGCCCACTTATTTGGCCTGTTTGGACAGCCCATTAAGGCATGTCCAATCTCGGTTTGGTGGAACCAAACCGGTTCGGCCCGTCTCACTCTCTCGCTCACTTTTCTCTCTCCCGAAACCCTAGCTCTCTGGCGATTCGTGTGGCGACCGTGTCGTCGCCATGGCCGCTGCCATGCTCCGGCCAAGTCCGGCCGCTCCTGACCTCGCCGCCGACACCGCCTGAACTGTCGTGCGATCTATCGATCTGTCCTCGCGGTTTCGTCGATTCCTTCCTCCTCCTCAAGATCGACTCCCGGCCAGATCTGGAGACGAATTGCCTCCGGCGATTGGTGGTCTCCGGCAAGCTGTGGTCCTCACCGTCGATGCTACCGTGCTCCTGGGACCATCCTGGCGTGGTTGCTGTGCTAGCAGCGCCCGTGCCGTCGTCCCAGGGATGTTGTGCTGTTCGAGGTGCTCGTAGGCGTAACGTCGGCGTCTTCCCTGGCTTTGCAGCTGTTACGGCCGCGCGGGCACTGCCTCGCCATGCTGTAGCTTCTGCTTCCAGGCGCAGGTAAGCCTTTCTTCTCCTCCTCCTTCTCGTCATCATCTCTGTGCGCCTCCCATGATACTGTGCTTCTTCTACCTCTGGCTTCCAAGCCTCTTGATGATCCAATGATCATACAGGGCCTTGTTGCTGCCTATGCATCCTACGCCTCCTCTCTGCAAGCCCTGGCCAGTTCACCAAGCTCTGGTTACTGGCCAAGTGTGTACTGCTTGCTGTTCATGGCCATTGTTGCCCTCTCACTGCTTCTGCCATGCTATGCCATGCTCATCATGCTATACCATGCTATCTAGGCTTACTGGAGTGCCTTGCTTGCTTGTGTAGGTATTTTGCTATGCATTACTATGACACTTGTATGAGCCAATGATTCATTGGATAAGTAAATCCTGATGGCTAGACTCTCTGTGTTGCTTGACTTGATCTAATCGATCCATTTGATCAGTTAAATGTCAGTGACTGGTTACTGATGGATTCTTTTGCTAAATAGATGGTTTGCTTGTTGATCCTGCTACTCAAGCATGCTTATGCTACTGTGTGTGTGTGCTGTTGCCATCCATAGCTCCCTGGACTTGATCCAGTAGCTAGGATGCAATGGTACAAGCTTATGTTGCCTTTCAGTGATGCTACTATATACTTGTGCATGGATTGATTATGTATTCATGTCTGGACGAATTATTTATTGGTGAACTGCTTATGCAGTGTTGATTAAATGACTTGTTAAACATGTTTTGATATTCCCATGATCAATTGGGAAATAAAAGAAGTCTGAATTCATTACTAGATAATGATGACTTAATGCTTTGCTTTAATTTGGATTATTTTGTGTTTTTTGTGACCTTAGTAGCATTGCTACTGACTGGTTGCTCACACAATTGAATGGATCTTATTGGATACTCATCTTTGCTTGCATAGTTGGGAATCATAATTAATATGAATGCCATTATGCTTGCCTGTGAAGAAAATCTAGGGTTTTCCTGATGGTTATTTGCTTAGGATCTCACTGTGTAGTCCTTGGTAGCTACTATTCCTAGTAATCCATCTACTGGTGCTATTTGGGCATGTGTTTTTGCTTGTGTGCACATCTGTGCATGTATTCTAGCTTATGTGCACAAGATCTGTATCTGGATGGCTCTAGATTTAGTGGTTTTCCTCTTCTGCCAGTGATCCTTCGTGAAAACCAAGTGATGATCACCCATGAGCATCTGCTCATACCCAATGACCTGTGTCATGCATGAAAAATGGATTAGATCCACTGGATCCAGTCCTGGAAGTTGGTATACATTGTTCCAGCTCCTAAAAAGAAATATTGTGTTGATGCAAACTTCTGGTTTGTTTGTTCACAGCCCTTCACCTCCAGCTCTTGGTTGATCTCCTCCTTAGGTCACCATGTTTATCTGGTTGTTTGTTTGGTGGTTTTTGGATGAATGATTGGTCCTGTGATGGTTGGTGTTGTTCTTGAGCAAGAACAGGATGAACTCTATCATTTTTCTCTCTCTGGTTACCAGGTGAATGTTTATCTGGTCGACTATGCATTGTTTCTAGGGTTTGTGCCTCTTTTATACCCTTACTACTTCTCCTCTGGCCATGCCACACAAGCCTAGCTCTGCTTGATGACTAAGCTATGCATTTCCTTGTTGTTGCTTGCACAGCAACACATGAGCAATGTGCTCATATGCTGAAACTTGAGCCCCTGAGTGTGCTCAGGTTTGGTCTGCTCCATCTTATCCTTGTGCTGTCCATGGTTTTGGACAAGCACAAGTGTACATGACACTTGGTTTCTGTCAAAACTGAATATGTGCTGATTACTTAACCCCTGGCTAGTATTGTTGTTTTGTTTTGCAGGTTTTGAAGATGAATATGACTACAGAAGCATTTCTTCCAAGTCATTAGTCTAGGATCATAGTTTAGGATCAAATGATGTAATCTTCCTTTTATTTCTGTTTATTTTCCATTAAATTCTTGTATCAATAATATTGTAAAGACAATGTATGTGTGTGTATATCAATAAAGCTCAAGGTTTATTTATGAGCTTGTTTGTATTTGTACTATTTCTATTTCTAAATGTTTGTTGTATTTAAATTTCAATTTGAAATTCAAAGTCATTTGAATTTATGAGTTGTATTAAATTATGAATTCATATTTCATATTCTCTTTTGCTTATTGTTTTAAACTTTGATTTATCAATTCAATATTACTTGTCAAATGAAATCAAATTCCAAAATTCAACAAGATACAAAAGAGTTCATGTCAAAATTCATAACTCAACTTGCCTAACCCTAATTGCAATTGAGAGAGAACCTCGATCCCTCTTAGGTTTAGTTGCAATAAGGCGCGAAAATTTCCCTCGTTTTGCGATGAAATGCACATCCCATTCCTAAATCTACCCTTCGGTGTTCCTATGTTCTGGGTTAGTACAAAGATCTCCCCCTTAACAGAAACTTCGTCCCAAAGTTAAGATTGGTACCTAAATAGCTCGGGATAAGACTTCCTGAGCTCGGCTTCTGTCTCCCATGTTGCTTCTCGTTCAGGGTGATGTTGCCATTGAATCTTGCAGTATTTGATTGCCCTATTTCTTAACTTCTTCCGTTGTACCTCCAAGATCTTTTCAGGCTTCTCCACATAAGTTAGGTCTGATTGCAACTCTATTTCTTCATGTGTGACGGGATCATCTGGTGCCTTCAAACACTTTCTAAGTTGTGATGCATGAAATACATTGTGAATCAGACTTAGTTGCTTGGGTAATTCCAATTCAAAAGCTGTTCCTCGATTCTGGCTGAGTATTTTGAATGGTCCTACGAGGACTTAACTTTCCTTTTACTCCGAACCTCTTGAGTCCTTTCATTGGGCTAACCTTCAGATATACTATGTCTCCCACTTTTGGCTCCCAAACTCTTCTCCTTTGGTCGTCATAACTCTTTTGTCGACTCTGAGCTATCTTGAGTCTATCCCGGATCACCTTGATGACTCCTTGTCTCTCCTTAATGTAGTCCGGTGTAAACTCCTTGTTCTCCCCTGTTTCAAACCAACAGATTGGAGATCTACATTTCCTCCCGTACAATGCTTCATATGGTGCCATTTGTATGCTACTCTGATAGCTATTGTTTTATGAGAATTCTGCGAATGGTAGATGATCTTCCCATGAACCTCCAAAGTCTAAAGCACAAGCTCTAAGCATGTCTTCAAGTATTTGATTGGTTCTTTCGGTTTGTCCTCCGGTTTGTGGGTGATATGCGGTGCTAAAATCCAACTTTTTCCCAAAGCTTCTTGGAGTTGTTTCCAAAATGATGATGTGAAGATCGAACCCCGATCCGATACTATCTTCTTTGGTACTCCATGTTTACTAACTATTTCTTTGACATATATATCCACAGGCCTTTCTGAAGTATCCTTCTGGTTTACGGCTATGAAATGAGCACTCTTGGTAAGTCTATCTACTATTACCCATACCATATCCTTCTTTTTACTAGTCGTTGGTAGACCAGTAACAAAATCCATTCCGATTTCATCCCATTTCCACTCTGGTATCTCTAATGGTTTAAGTAATCCAGCATGACTCTGATGTTCTGCTTTCACTCGCTGACATGTATGGTATTCTGAAACATATTGAGCTATTTCTCTCTTCATGTTGTTCCACCAGAACATTTCTTTCAAATCCATATACATCTTAGTACTTCCCGGATGTATTCAATAAGGGGTTTCATGAGCTTCCTTCAATATGATTGCTTTCACTTCTGGGTCATCCGGTACACACATTCTCTTCTGAAAGTATAGAGAATCAAACTCTCCGAGATTGAATTCCGATGGTTTACCTTCTCCAATCCTTTTGATTTCTTCTTGGATGAATTGATCATCCACTTGCTTTCTAATGATCTCATACTTCAAATGCGAATACATCTCATCCATAATCCTCATGGTTGCTATACTTCCCACGGTATCACCTTGAACAAGTAGAATCTAGGATTCTTCTAGCTCTTTCCGAAGTTCCTTTGGAATTTCCCATTCTGTAGGTTGATTCTCGGTACTCTTTCTGCTTAAAGCATCTGCTACTACATTAGCTTTGCCTTGTGTATAGTTGATTGTCAGTTCATAGTCCTTGATCAACTCTAACCATCTCTTATGTCTCATGTTTAATTCCTTTTGGGTAAAGAAATAATTTAAACTCTTATGATCTGTGTATAACTCACATTTGGATCCATACAGAAATTGTCTCCAACTCTTCAGAGCATACACAACTGCCGCCAACTCTAAGTCATGTACTGGGTAGTTATGTTCATGTGGATTTAGCTGCCTTGATCCATAAGCTATCACTTTACGATCTTGCATTAGAACACATCCAAGTCCATTCTTGGAAGCATCACAATATACTGTGTAATCCTTTCCTGGTTCAGGAACTGCTAACACCAGTGCTGTGGTTAACTTCTCCTTGAGTGTTTGAAAACTTGCTTCACACTCATCAGTCCACACAAATGGGGTGTTTTTGTTGAGTAACTTGGTCATTGGTCCTGCAATCTTCGAAAATCCCTAATGAATCTTCGATAATATCCTGCCATACCAAGAAATACTCGTATTTCCTTAGCATTTTTAGGTGACTTCCACTCCAATACTGACTGAACCTTGCTTGGATTCACCGCTATTCCTTCTTTGGTTATGACATGTCCAAGAAATTCAACACTATCTAACCAAAACTTGCACTTACTGAACTTTGCATATAGCTGATGTTCTCTCAAAACTTGTAAAACTATCTTCAAATGCTTTGCATGCTCTTCTTTATCTTTGGAATAGATTAGAATGTCATCGATAAACACTATCACGAACTTGTCCAAATACTTCATGAATATCTTGTTCATCAAATTCATGAAAATAGCTGGTGCATTTGTTAGTCCGAATGGTACAACCAAATATTCATGGTGTCCATACCTTGATACGAACGCTGTTTTTGGAACATCTTCCTTCTTGATCTTAATTTGATGGTATCCTGACCTTAAATCTATCTTCGAGAAGACTCCAGCTCCTTGAACTTGATCAAAAAGATCTTGTATCCTAGGTAAAGGGTACTTGTTCTTGATTGTTACATTGTTAAGATTCCTGTAATCTCCACACATCCTCTTACCTCCATCTCTTTTGTCCACAAAAATAACTGGTGTACCCCATGGTGAAACACTTTCTTGGATAAATCCCTTCTGTTCCAGTTCATCTATCTGAGCTTTCAGTTCTACTAGCTCTTTTGGTCCCATCTTATATGGTGGTTGATCTATTGGTGTCGTGCCTGGAATCAAGTCTATTGTAAACTCTATCTCTCTCTCAGGTGGCATTCCTGGTAGTTCCTTGGGAAATACATCTGGAAACTCATTTACTACAGGGATATCTTCAATCTTCACCTCCTTCAGACTGTTAAGCTCCAATCCTATCTCCAACTGAGTATACTTGTCTCCTTGGAACACTATCTGACCTCCCATAGAATTGCGAAGTGATACTGTTTTATCTCCACGAGCTTGATCACTGCTCCATTCTCTGTCAACCAGTCCATTCCTAGGATGACTGATATATCCTTCATAGGAATGATGAATAGGTCCGCGAAATACACACTGTCACATATGGTGATGACCTGTGCTTCTTTCACGTGGGTTACTAAGATCGTTCCCCCTGCAGATAAGACAGTTAGGGGGGTTTCTAACTTAGAACATCTAAGCCCGTATTTTTCCACAAACTCCCGTGAAAGAAATGATGTGGTTGCTCCAGTATCAAATAAGACTTTGCCAGGATGAGTAAGAATGCTGAGCGTACCTAAGACTGCTTGATCTGACTCTCCCGCTTGTTCCAAGGTTGTTGTTGTTGTTGTTGTTGTTCTTGTTTCCACCTCCAACTCGTCCTCCCCACGAGTTCTGTCCGCTCCATGATGCCTTGTTCGGACACTCTGGCTTGATGTGTCCATCTTTCCCACAACCATAACATATGATCCTGGGCTTCTGACAGTCCTTCTGTACATGTCCCCTCTGTCCACAACTGTGACAGACAATCTGGTTCCTTGGGTTCTGATTCTGACCTCCCCGGTTGTATTGATTACCAGTCGGTCGGAATCGGGGTTTGAAAGTCCGGTCTGGTGTTGGTTTACTGAGTGGGTACTTTCTTGGCTCGATACGAGCCCTCTTCCTCCTATCCTCCTGGACCTGCCTGTAGTCATCCTCGAAAGTGATTGCCGAGTCAATCAGTTCCTGGAATTCTGCAGTCCGTGCCAACCTCAGTTGCATCTTCATGTATGGATTCATGCCTTTCATGAATCGCTTCTTTCTTTTCTCATCTGAGTCAACCTCTTCAGGTGCATATCTTGACAGCCGGTTGAAATCACGAACATACTGCATGATTGGTGCAGTGTTCTGATGTAGTTCGTCAAACTCTCTCTTCTTTAACTCCACCACGCTCTCTGGAACATGGGCATCCCGGAACTTCTTCTTGAATTCCTCCTAGGTGAACACCTTTTCTGGAGGGTATACTGCCACAAGGTTCTCCCACCATGATGTCGCTGGTCCTGACAACAGATAAGTGGCATACCGAATCTTCTCCTCGTCGTTGCATCCGACAGTCTTCAACTTTCTTTCTGTATCCATGAGCCAGTCTTCTGCATCCATTGGTTCTGGAGCTGATGCAAAAGGTAGTTGTATTGCATTTTGAAAGTCTGATAGGGTTACTCCTTTGCCTTCATTACCCCTGTCATTAATGACATGAGTAAAGAAGTCTTGCATGTTCTTGTTTTGACTTTCCTGGTACCTCCTCATGTCTTCTTCCATGGCTCTCATGTATTGGTGGAAATCTGGATGCATCATTGGATGTGGTGGTGGTGCATCATCCCTTCTGGATGCTGCCTCTGCTTCCTCTTTTTCTTTAGCCTCTCTCTCTCTTCGAGCATCTTCGGTTTCCACTAACGCCATGTTCCCCCTAGTCCTGTAACAAAGAGCGATTACTCATAATTACACCATGCAAATGTTTTCTGAGCTCTACTCATTGCCCAGAACTAATCACACAATAAAATCAAGAAGCAAATCCAACACCAACATTTATTATGTATATACACTGTATATAACATAACATTACACACATATCTTACATGTGGTATTTATATGACCACTTATTTGGCTCAAAGCCCAAGCCAACGGAAATTTAAAATACGTTCTATTACAATACCACCTATATTCCATTATTCCTTCCTCGAGCACTACTCCTCATCGTCATAGCTCACCTCCGTGTACATTCCTGGAGTCCATCCGGTACAGCGACTTGTCTTTCGAACACCGTCCGGAACGAAGGTCCTTCCAGTAGGTATGTAGTCTGAATCGGACGAAGTGCCGAGACAGAGATCTGTCATGCCAAAGTAACTGGGCAATGACTTGTATGTATTCCCAGTAGGATACATACCTCCCTCATCCGCCATCCATGAAGGGTTTCTATCCACCTGCCCCCTCATCTTCTTCTTCTTCTTCACTCCAGAACTCTCACCTACCTCGTGCTGAGATATTTTGAGTATTCCCATCTCCAAATCAAAAGAAATGGAGTTGGTATCTTTCTCTTCCTATCCATAGCTTTGGTTAATATCCTGGTTAACCTCGCCCCCTTCATCCTCCGTATCACAAGTGATGGGTTCTCCTACATCACCAAATGGTTCCCCGAAACGCCAGCCAGTCGAATTCTCGATTGGTGACTCCGAGCAGTTTACGTTTCTGGAATCGTCTCCCCTATATCATGAGCCATATGATGCTGACACTTGTGGATAATGTGGAACGAAGTTGGGTGTGAGTGGTTCTCTTTTTGGTTCCTGGTCACTCAAATCTACAAAACTGTTTAACTTAAAGAAAGGTGTAGTGTGTTGTGGTTGTGCTCTAAGGTCATGCATTCGAGCCTGGACTTTGTCAGGGTCCGTGAACTCATCTAGCATGTGGGTGACCTCCTCCACCATCTTCATGTGCAGTAAGTACATAGAAGTCAATAAAGACTTACAGCTATCCATGTGTTGGGCTGCTACCTCAGGATGTTTGTGTGCCATAACTAGGTGATTCAAGGATGGATCCTCATCTTCCTCGGCATGAGGCACATGTGAATATGGTGAACACAACAGCTCCACAGATTTGTGTTGCCTGATTTCGAGTATTGCTTTGAAAATACCCATATGGTATGCCGTGGTAAGTGTTTTGGCTTCTCCATACGGCATGATTCGACTCATCAGCAGTGTGTCAGGAAGTTGTACAAAGACTCTGCATTTGACCATGATCTCTCCATCATAAAAGATGTATTTGAGAACAGGTATCCTGGTCTCACAATTGAGTTCCTTTAGCATCACGTAGGAGATCTTTAAGACTTCCATCGTAATCACCAAGCCAACCTTCAACTTTCCTTAAAGTCCTCTTTGGAAATGTGTACGCCATTATGGCTGTATACAAAAGTAGAATATTAGTATTGAGAATGTATCAATGATGTGATGATAACATAGAAATAAGGTGGTGATGATGT
Organism: Lolium rigidum; assembly: GCF_022539505.1. NCBI lineage: Eukaryota > Viridiplantae > Streptophyta > Magnoliopsida > Poales > Poaceae > Lolium > Lolium rigidum. Next base: position 391,647,872 of record NC_061510.1, read on the forward strand.
AGTAATGACGCGATAATGATGTATCATGATAGTTATAATAAAGAATTATCGCACTAAAAGATATGATCTTGCTATTCTCAAGTGAATAGGCACCATATTTCTAGAGAATTCTTTACTATTCCTACTTGACTCCTACAGGTTTTTCCCTTTACTAGGTTTTTTCCAACCTAAGGTCGCAACATTTGCTCTGATACCAGCTGCGGTGACCCAGCATACCACTGCATGTTGTAGTATACGTTGATATGATCTTCATGAAGGGACTTTTTCACAAATATCACATCCGTCAGAGTGGTACAACAGAAACATTGCAGGTCATAACACTCGAGATTATATTACAATCATGGTCTTAACAAGTTGGTATACCCTAAGATACTTTAAGTACTATTACAAACCAACATAAAGATAGAAGAGAGCTCAGCAACTTATTTAAGTATGCCACTACGCTGCTCGGCTCTATGATCACTATGGTAAACTACTACTCCTCGACTTATGTGTTGTCATCTCCATAGACTATCCCATAGTCTACTCCTTCAACTCCTCCGGTCAGATCAGGTTCCTCGTAGACCAGCTCGTAGTCTCCTTCCGGTGCTCCATCGGTGATGGCCTCCACTTCAGTATCACAGTCTAGCAAGGGTGTCGAAAGAAAGTGAGTACAGAGGTACTCAACAAGTTCAAAAGAGTAAAAGGTGTTTGATGCACTAGCTACGACCTTTGATCAGGAAATCTCAGGTCAATGCATGTTTCGAAACATTTCTTCAAAAGGTTGATTTTATTCTGAAAACTATGCCCGTCAGTCTTCACAGGTTGAACAGAACTTCACGGATTTCCTTTCCTGCTGCATTCGTAGTTCCCTTCCCGGAGCAGGGAGTGACAGCCACAATTTGATACACTGTGCAGAGGTGCGTTACTTCTCCCATAAGAGACCTCATCCTTTTTGCCAACCGCAGGGACTTGCCCCCGTTCACACTTCCTTGGTGTGAGGCCAGGAAATAAGATCCAAGCCCACACCGCCTTCTCCACGACCCTGCAAACCCACCCTTTTGTCCATCCGTACACCCCCGGTAGACATCTCCCGATCATACGGCTTTACCCACGGTGTACTATGGACAATTCTTCATAGACGGTAGAGCCTCTCATCCACACGGATGGGGATTTTAAAGGATTTCCCAACCTATGGCAGTGGTCTCCCAACACCCCGCCAGGCTCTATCAAGTCCGTTGGTGTGCAGGAGGGAAAAGATACAGTTGGCTTCCCTAGAGCCATTATAGATCTTATGGTCAACGCGATATGTACGGCGCTAGAATTACTGGACAACATTGGTACTTATTCCTAGGTTAATAAAACCCATGCAATGGAACCTCCACCATATCAACACATACCATGGTTCCATTGCCAGCCACATAGTCATATTCATAATTGGAAAAGTAACATTTTATTTTCAATGCAGGAATGATAAGTATATAGATTTGCGGTAAACTGACAGAAATTACTCAAGATGACATTAGCAAGGGTGAACTTGCCTGTGGACTGCGAGATAGTGCAGTTCAATGTAGTGGATGGAACCTGGACCTCGGGTTCTGTAAAGAAGAATCATTGTCCGGTAAGGACATTGTTATAAAATCCAAATAATGCATGCATGGATGTATTATTTTATGTTGAATCCCTTACCCCAATATTAAAATTTAGGGTTACATTAAGAGTTTATGCCTTTGACAGTAATTTGCAATTAGTTTTAAGTTATCACATCACTTTCCTTTTAGAAAGGAAGTAATTTAAAAATAATAGAAGTTTCCTTTTTGGAAAATGTTTATTTCAAAAATAGTTTGAAATAATAGGGTTTTCTCTATATTTAAGGAATAAAAGAAATAGAGTATTTTTCTTTGGAAAATATCTTTCTTAAAGGAAATGACTTGGATTATTAGAATTTCCCTTTTAAATATTTGAAAACAAATATTTAATCTCATTTGAAATTTTCCTTGATTTTTAAATACAAGGAAAATTATAAATTAAAATTGCAAGGTTGAATTTAAATTCAAAAATTTCAAAATTTGAATTTGTTTTCTAAAATCATATCTTATTTTATTTTTGTTAAGAATCATTTTTCATTCACTTATCCAATTTTTCTTGGATTTTTAGAGGTATATTTTATTAATTAAAATTTGGTTAAATTCTAGGGCTATTTTCAAAATAGAAAATGACTAAAATAACCCCTGGCCCCAATTGGGCCAGCCCACTTATCTGGCCTGGTTGGACAGCCCATTAAGGCCTGTCCAAACTCGGTTTGGTGGAACCAAATCGGTTCGGCCCGTCTCACTCTCTCGCTCACTTTTCTCTCTCCCGAAACCCTAGCTCTCTGGCGATTCGTGTGGCGACCGTGTCGCCGCGATGGCTGCTGCAATGCTCCGGCCAAGTCCGGTCGCTCCTGACCTCGCCGCCGACATCGCCTGAACTGTCGTGCGATCTATCGATCTGTCTGCGCGCTTGATACGTCTCCAACGTATCGATAATTTCTTGTGTTCCATGCCACATTATTGATGTTATCTACATGTTTTATGCACACTTTATATCATATTCGTGCATTTTCTGGAACTAACCTATTAACAAGATGCCGAAGTGCCGATTGTTGTTTTCCGCTGTTTTTGGTTTCGTAAATCCTAGTAAAGAAATATTCTCGGAATTGGACGAAATAAAAGCCCAGAGGCCTATTTTCTCACGAAGCTTCCGTAAGTCCGAAGGAGAGACGAAGAGGGGCCACGGGGCGCCAAACCCTAGGGCGGCGCGGCCCCCCCCCTTGGCCGCGCCGGCCTATGGTGTGGGCCCCCCGTGCCGCCTCTTGACTTGCCCTTCCGCCTACAAATAGCCTCCGTGACGAAACCCCAGTACCGAGAGCCACGATATGGAAAACATTACTGAGACGCCGTCGCCGCCGATCCCATCTCGGGGGATCCTGGAGATCGCCTCCGGCACCCTGCCGGGAGAGGGGAATCATCTCCCGGAGGACTCTACACCGCCATGGTCGCCTCCGGAGTGATGAGTGAGTAGTCTACCCCTGGACTATGGGTCCATAGCAGTAGCTAGATGGTTGTCTTCTCCCCATTGTGCTATCATTGTCGGATCTTGTGAGCTGCCTATCATGATCAAGATCATCTATATGTAATTCTATATGTTGCGTTTGTTGGGATCCGATGAATAGAGAATACTTGTTATGTTGATTATCAAAGTTATGCTTATGTGTTGTTTATGATCTTGCATGCTCTCCGTTATTAGTAGATGCTCCGGCCAAGTAGATGCTTTTAACTCCAAGAGGGAGTACTTATGCTCGATAGTGGGTTCATGCCCGCATTGACACCTGGGACGATGTGACGAAAGTTCTAAGGTTGTGTTGTGCTGTTGCCACTAGGGATAAAACATTGATGCTATGTCTAAGGATGTAGTTGTTGATTACATTACGCACCATACTTAATGCAATTGTCCTGTTGCTTGCAACTTAATACCGGAGGGGGTTCGGATGATAACCTCGAAGGTGGACTTTTTAGGCATAGATGCAGTTGGATGGCGGTCTATGTACTTTGTCGTAATGCCCAATTAAATCTCACTATACTCATCATGATATGTATGTGCATGGTCATGCTCTCTTTATTTGTCAATTGCCCAACCGTAATTTGTTCACCCAACATGTCTGTTCGTCTTATGGGAGAGACACCTCTAGTGAACTGTGGACCCCGGTCCAATTCTCTTTACTCGAAATACAATCTCATCGCAATACTTGTTTCTACCGTTTTCTCTCGCAAACAATCATATTCCACACAATACGGTTAATCCTTTGTTACGAGCAAGCCGGTGAGATTGACAACCTCACTGTTTCGTTGGGGCAAAGTAGTTTGGTTGTGTTGTGCAGGTTCCACGTTGGCGCCGGAATCTCTGGTGTTGCGCCGCACTACATCCCGCCGCCATCAACCTTCAACGTGCTTCTTGGCTCCTCCTGGTTCGATAAACCTTGGTTTCTTTCTGAGGGAAAACTTGCTCGCTGTGCGCATCATACCTTCCTCTTGGGGTTGCCCAACGAACGTGTGAAATACACGCCATCAAGCTCTTTTTCTGGCGCCGTTGCCGGGGAGATCAAGACACGCTGCAAGGGGAGTCTCCACTTCTCAATCTCTTTATTTTGTTTTTGTCTTGCTTTATTTTATTTACTACTTTGTTTGCTGCACTTATATCAAAACACAAAAAAATTAGTTGCTAGCTTTACTTTATTTGCTATCTTGTTTGCTATATCAAAAACACAAAAAAATTAGTTTACCTGCATTCACTTTACTTATTTCATCATGTTTCCTTTTAATTTTACTACAAAGAACATACCGGTAGGACGTGGGTCTATAGTTGGGAGAAATAATATAGAAGAATTCTTCAACCATGTTAGTACCATTGAAAATTTTGAAGATAGACACTTGATAGATCTTGCGCCTACTTATGAAATTGCTGCTGCGCATTTAGTTCGCTTGTTGGAAACTAAATTTGTTAATCTTAATCCTATAATCCAACACATGTTTTTCACGCTTGGTGATATGGAAGAAGGGGAAAAGAAAGATTTTGTTTTAGAAACCCTTCTTAGAGAATTTGGTGGTCTAGCAAGAGAAGCTAGAAAGGTGTTTGCTAAATTCAATATGCTTGGTTCTCCTACTAATTTTGCTAGTCTCCTTGAAAAGATGGATATGGATAGAATAAGATACACTAATAATATTGATGATGGAGAGGAGATCAAAGCACCAATACCATGCAAGCTCCTAGCTATGAATGATGCACTAGAAAATAATTATGCTTGGCTTGTTCCAGAAAATTTGTTTGATGAGAGTAGCACACCTAAGACTAATGAAAAGGGAGATGCTAAAACTTATGTATCTAATATAATATGCCTAGTTGAGAAAACTCCACACCTCGCTGAGAATGCACCACCCTTCGATAATACTTGATACACACTTTCGCGCCTAGCTGAAAGGCGTTAAAGAAAAGCGCTTATGGGAGACAACCCATGTTTTTACCTACAGTACTTTGTTTTTATTTTGTGTCTTGGAAGTTGTTTACTACTGTAGCAACCTCTCCTTATCTTAGTTTTGAGTTTTGTTGTGCCAAGTTAAGCCGTTGATAGAAAAGTAAGTACTAGATTTGGATTACTGCGCAGTTCCAGATTTCTTTGCTGTCACGAATCTGAGCCCACTGCCCTGCAGGAAGCTCAGAAAATTATGCCAATTTACGTGCATGATCCTCAGATATGTACGCAACTTTCATTCAATTTGAGCATTTTCATTTGAGCAAGTCTGGTGCCATTTTAAAATTCGTCAATACGGACTGTTCTGTTTTGACAGATTCTGCCTTTTATTTCGCATTGCCTCTTTCGCTATGTTGGATGAATTTCTTTGATCCACTAATGTCCAGTAGCATTATGCAATGTCCAGAAGTGTTAAGAATGAGTGTGTCACCTCTGAATATGTCAATTTATATTGTGCACTAACCCTCTAATGAGTTGTTTCGAGTTTGGTGTGGAGGAAGTTTTCAAGGATCAAGAGAGGAGTATGATGCAACATGATCAAGGAGAGTGAAAGCTCTAAGCTTGGGGATGCACCCGGTGGTTCACCCCTGCATATATCAAGAAGACTCAAGCGTCTAAGCTTGGGGATGCCCAAGGCATCCCCTTCTTCATCAACAAATTATCGGGTTCCTCCCCCGAAACTACATTTTTATTCGGCCACATCTTATGTGCTTTTTCTTGGAGCGTCGGTTTGTTTTTGTTTTTGTTTTGTTTGAATAAAATGGATCCTAGCATTCACTTTATGGGAGAGATACACACTCCGCTGTAGCATATGGACAAATATGTCCTTGGTTTCTACTCATAGTATTCATGGCGAAGTTTCTCCTTCGTTAAATTGTTATATGGTTGGAATTGGAAAATGATACATGTAGTAATTGCTATAAATGTTTTGGGTAATGTGATACTTGGCAATTGTTGTGCTCATGTTTAAGCTCTTGCATCATATGCTTTGCACCCATTAATGAAGAAATACATAGAGCATGCTAAAATTTGGTTTGCATAATTGGTTTCTCTAAGGTCTAGATAATTTCTAGTATTGAGTTTGAACAACAAGGAAGACGGTGTAGAGTTTTATAATGTTTTCAATATGTCTTTTATGTGAGTTTTGCTGCACCGGTTCATCCTTGTGTTTGTTTCTAACAAGCCTTGCTAGCCTAAACCTTGTATCGAGAGGGAATACTTCTCATGCATCCAAAATACTTGAGCCAACCACTATGCCATTTGTGTCCACCATACCTACCTACTACATGGTATTTTCCAGCCATTCCAAAGTAAATTGCTTGAGTGCTACCTTTAAAATTCCATCATTCACCTTTGCAATATATAGCTCATGGGACAAATAGCTTAAAAACTATTGTGGTATTGAATATGTAATTATGCACTTTATCTCTTATTAAGTTGCTTGTTGTGCGATAACCATGTTTATCGGGGAACGCCATCAACTCATTGTTGAATTTCATGTGAGTTGCTATGCATGTTCGTCTTGTCTCGAAGTAAGGGCGATCTACACTGAGTTGAATGGTTTGAGCATGCATATTGTGAGAGAAGAACATTGGGCCGCTAACTAAAGCCATGTTCCATGGTGGAAGTTTCAGTTTTGGACAAACATCCTCAAATCTCTAATGAGAAAAGAATTAATTGTTGTTGAATGCTTAAAGCATTAAAAGAGGAGTCCATTATCTGTTGTCTATGTTGTCCCGGTATGGATGTCTAAGTTGAGAATAATCAAAAGCGAGAAATCCAAATGCGAGCTTTCTCCTTAGACCTTTGTACAAGCGGCATAGAGGTACCCCTTTGTGATACTTGGTTAAAGCATATGTATTGCGGTGATAATCCGGGTAGTCCAAGCTAATTAGGACAAGGTGCGAGCACTATTAGTACACTATGCATGAGGCTTGCAACTTATAAGATATAATTTACATGATGCATATGCTTTATTACTACCGTTGACAAAATTGTTTCATGTTTTCAAAATCAAAGCTCTAGCACAAATATAGCAATCGATGCTTTTCCTCTATGAGGACCATTCTCTTTACTTTTATGTTGAGTCAGTTCACCTATTTCTATCCACCTCAAGAAGCAAACACTTGTGTGAACTGTGCATTGATTCTTACATACTTGCTTATTGCACTTATTATATTACTCTATGTTGACAATATCCATGAGATATACATGTTACAAGTTGAAAGCAACTGCTGAAACTTAATCTTCTTTTGTGTTGCTTCAATACCTTTACTTCGAATTATTGCTTTATGAGTTAACTCTTATGCAAGACTTATTGATGCTTGTCTTGAAGTGCTATTCATGAAAAGTCTTTGCTTTATGATTCACTTGTTTACTCATGTCATACACATTGTTTTGATCGCTGCATTCTCTACATATGCTTTACAAATAGTATGATCAAGTTTATGATGGCATGTCACTCCGTAAATTATCTTTGTTATCGTTTTACCTCGCTCGGGACGAGCGTAACTAAGCTTGGGGATGCTGATACGTCTCCAACGTATCGATAATTTCTTGTGTTCCATGCCACATTATTGATGTTATCTACATGTTTTATGCACACTTTATATCATATTCGTGCATTTTCCGGAACTAACCTATTAACAAGATGCCGAAGTGCCGATTCGTTGTTCTTGCTGTTTTTGGTTTCGAAATCCTAGTAAAGAAATATTCTCGGAATTGGACGAAATAAAAGCCCGTGAGGCCTATTTTCTCACGAAGCTTCCATAAGTCCGAAGGAGAGACGAAGAGGGGCCACAGGGGCGCCAAACCCTAGGGCGGCGCGGCCCCCCCCTTGGCCGCGCCGGCCTGTGGTGTGGGCCCCCTGTGCCGCCTCTTGACTTGCCCTTCCGCCTACAAATAGCCTCCGTGACGAAACCCCCAGTACCGAGAGCCACGATACGGAAAACATTACTGAGACGCCGTCGCCGCCGATCCCATCTCGGGGGATCCCGGAGATCGCCTCCGGCACCCTGCCGGAGAGGGGAATCATCTCCCGGAGGACTCTACACCGCCATGGTCGCCTCCGGAGTGATGAGTGAGTAGTCTACCCCTGGACTATGGGTCCATAGCAGTAGCTAGATGGTTGTCTTCTCCCCATTGTGCTATCATTGTCGGATCTTGTGAGCTGCCTATCATGATCAAGATCATCTATATGTAATTCTATATGTTGCGTTTGTTGGGATCCGATGAATAGAGAATACTTGTTATGTTGATTATCAAAGTTATGCTTATGTGTTGTTTATGATCTTGCATGCTCTCCGTTATTAGTAGATGCTCGGCCAAGTAGATGCTTTTAACTCCAAGAGGGAGTACTTATGCTCGATAGTGGGTTCATGCCCGCATTGACACCAGGACGAGTGACGGAAAGTTCTAAGGTTGTGTTGTGTTGTTGCCACTAGGGATAAAACATTGATGCTATGTCTAAGGATGTAGTTGTTGATTACATTACGCACCATACTTAATGCAATTGTCTCGTTGCTTGCAACTTAATACTCGGAGGGGGTTCGGATGATAACCTCGAAGGTGGACTTTTTAGGCATAGATGCGGTTGGATGGCGGTCTATGTACTTTGTCGTAATGCCCAATTAAATCTCACTATACTCATCATGATATGTATGTGCATGGTCATGCTCTCTTTATTTGTCAATTGCCCAACCGTAATTTGTTCACCCAACATGCTCGTTCGTCTTATGGGAGAGACACCTCTAGTGAACTGTGGACCCCGGTCCAATTCTCTTTACTCGAAATACAATCTACTGCAATACTTGTTTCTACTGTTTTCTCTCGCAAACAATCATATTCCACACAATACGGTTAATCCTTTGTTACAGCAAGCCGGTGAGATTGACAACCTCACTGTTTCGTTGGGGCAAAGTAGTTTGGTTGTGTTGTGCGAGTTCCACGTTGGCGCCGGAATCTCCGGTGTTGCGCCGCACTACATCCCGCCGCCATCAACCTTCAACGTGCTTCTTGGCTCCTCCTGGTTCGATAAACCTTGGTTTCTTTCTGAGGGAAAACTTGCTGCTGTGCGCATCATACCTTCCTCTTGGGGTTGCCCAACGAACGTGTGAAATACACGCCATCAGCGCTTTCGTCGATTCCTTCCTCCTCCTCAAGATCGCCTCCCGGCCAGATCTGGAGACGAATCGCCTGCGGCGATTGGTGGTCTCCGGCAAGCTGTGGTCCTCGTCGTCGACGCTAGCGTGCTCCTGGGACCGTCCTGGCGTGGTTGATGTGCTAGCAGCGCCTGTGCCATCGTCCCCGGGGTGTTGTGCTGTTCGAGGTGCTCGTCGGTGTAACGTCGGCGTCTTCCCTGGCTTTGCAGCTGTTACGGCCGCGCGGGCACTGCCTCGCCATGCCGTAGCTTCTGCTTCCAGGCGCGGGTAAGCCTTTCTTCTCCTCCTCCTTCTCGTCATCATCTGTGTGCGCCCCCCATGCTACTGTGCTTCTTCTACCTCTGGCTTCCAAGCCTCCTGATGATCCAATGATCATATAGGGCCTTGCTGCTGCCTATGCATCCTACGCCTCCTCTCTGCAAGCCCTGGCCAATTCACCAAGCTTTACTGGCCAAGTGTGTACTGCTTGCTGTTCATGGCCATTGTTGCCCTCTCACTGCTTCTGCCATGCTATTCCATGCTCATCATGCTATAACATGCTATCTAGGCTTACTGGTGTGCCTTGCTTGCTTGTCTAGGTATTTTGCTACGCATTACTGTGACACTTGTGATGCCTGTGAGGTGCTTCTGTGCCTTTTATATGATCCAATGATTCATTGGATAAGTAAATCCTGATGGCTAGACTCTCTGTGTTGCTTGACTTGATCTAATTGATCCATTTGATCAGTTAAATGTCAGTGACTGGTTACTGATGGATTCTTTTGCTAAATAGATGGTTTTCTTGCTGATGCTGCTACTCAAGCATGCTCATGCTATTGTGTGTGTGTGCTGTTGTCATCCATAGCTCCCTGGACTTGATCCAGTAGCTAGGATGCAATGGTACAAGCTTATGTTGCCTTTCAGTGATGCTACTATATACTTGTGCATGGATTAATTATGTATTCATGCCTGGATGAATTATTTATTGATGAACTGCTTATGCAGTGTTGATTAAATGACTTGCTAAGCATGTTTTGATATTCCCATGATCAATTGGGAAATAAAAGAAGTCTGAATTCATTACTAGATAATGATGACTTAATGCTTTGCTTTAATTTGGATGATTTTGTGTTTGTTGTGACCTCAGTAGCATTGCTACTGACTGGTTGCTCACACAATTGAATGGATCTTGTTGGCTACTCATCTTTGCTTGCATAGTTGGGAATCATAATTAATATGAATGCCATTATGCTTGCCTGTGAGGAAAATCTAGGGTTTTCCTGATGGTTATTTGCTTAGGATCACACTATGTAGTCCTTGGTAGCTACTATTCCTAGTAATCCATCTACTGGTGCTATTTGGGCATGTGTTTTTGCTTGTGTGCACATCTGTGCATGTATTCTAGCTTATGTGCACAAGATCTGTATCTGGATGGCTCTAGATTTAGTGGTTTTCCTCTTCTGCCGGTGATCCTTGGTGAAAACCAAGTGATGATCACCCTTGAGCATCTGCTCATACCCAATGACCTGTGTCATGCATGAATAATGGATTAGATCCACTGGATCCAGTCCTGGAAGTTGGTATACCTTGTTCCAGCTCCTAAAAAGAAATATTGTGTTGATGCAAACTTCTGGTTTGTTTGTTCACAGCCCTTCACCTCCAGCTCTTGGTTGATCTCCTCCTTAGGTCACCATGTTTATCTGGTTGTTTGTTTGGTGGTTTTTGGATGAATGATTGGTCCTGTGATGGTTGGTGCTGTTCTTGAGCAAGAACAGTATGAACTCTATCATTTTTCTCTCTCTGGTGACCAGTGAATGTTTATCTGGTTGACTATGCATTGTTTCTAGGGTTTGTGCCTCTTTTATACCCTGACTACTTCTCCTCTGGCCATGCCACACAAGCCTAGCTCTGCTTGATGACTAAGCTATGCATTTCCTTGTTGTTGCTTGCACAGCAACACATGAGCAGTGTGCTCATATGCTGAAACTTGAGCCCCTGAGTGTGCTCAGGTTTGGTCTGCTCCATCTTATCCTTGTGCTATCCATGGTTTTGGACAAGCACAAGTGTACATGACACTTGGTTTTGTCAAAACTGAATATGTCTGATTACTTAACCCATGGCTAGTATTGTTGTTTTGTTTTGCAGGTTTTGAAGATGAATATGACTACATAAGCATTTCTTCCAAGTCATTAGTCTAGGATCATAGTTTAGGATCAAATGATGTAATCTTCCTTTTATTTCTGTTTATTTTCCATTAAATTCTTGTATCAAGAATATTGTAAAGACAATGTATGTGTGTGTATATCAATAAAGCTCAAGGTTTATTTATGAGCTTGTTTGTATTTGTACTATTTCTATTTCTAAATGTTTGTTGTATTTAAATTTCAATTTGAAATTCAAAGTCATTTGAATTTATGAGTTGTATTAAATTATGAATTCATATTTCATATTCTCTTTTGCTTATTGTTTTAAACTTTGATTTATCAATTCAATATTACTTGTTAAATGAAATCAAATTCCAAAATTCAACAAGATACAAAAGAGTTCATGTCAAAATTCATAACTCAACTTGCCTAACCCTAATTGCAATTGAGAGAGAACCTCGATCCCTCTTAGGTTTAGTTGCAATAAGGCGCGAAAATTTCCCTCGTTTTGCGATGAAATGCACATCTCATTCCTAAATCTACCCTTCGTTGTTCCTATGTTCTGGGTTATTACATGTTTCATGTAGAGATATCTTTTGAAGTATCTTCTTCAACAAAGATATAGAGATGTCATAGAACCCCCCCCCCCCCCCTTGAAGTGTCCCCTTCAACTGCGAAGTTGGGATGCTATATCCACAAGAGAAACTACTTCTATTCTACATGCTATATCCACAAGAGAAACTACTTCTCTTCTCCATGCTATATCCACAAGAGAAACTAGTCTTTCCCTCTTGTCATCTTAGAATAGCACTTGTTATCTTGCACTCTTGCAAAGTACCTTCTTGATGGTTTGCGAGTACAATTCCAATGTACTCACGACTTTGTCCCTGGCTATTTACTTGGCCAGACTTGGAGGAATTCAGCAAAATGAAGAAGGATTGGACGACGTCTATGCGAGCTAGGAACGTTCTCCCAGTCAGTTGCCTGTAGGGTTATGGCAGATGACTTGGGCTCTGCGCTGTTGAAGTGATTCCGCTACTCTGATGATTAAGTTAGGCCCTTCGAGGCTATTATGTAAAGGTTGGTCAAGTGACCTTGTTGTAATTTTCTTACTCCGTTTTGTAATGGATGATGTAATTCTGATATCAGTTCGGTTATGTGTTCACGGCGCACTGATCATGGGATCGTGAACTGTATACATAACGGGTATTTCAGACAGCTAGTCCGGGATCCCGACAGAGCTACCTCATCTGTTTTCTAAAAGAACAATACACGCAGCTAAACAACAATCAGATCTAGCAGAAAGCCTTGCACACGGAACTATGGAAGGTAGCATCTGTCTCAAAGAAGATTTTGTGTGCAAGCATCAGGACATCCATAGAGACAAACAATGAGTTGACATTGTCTTGGCACAAATAACATTACAGTTTTCTTGCGTGTCTTCAGGGTTCACTGCTACTTCTTATAGGTAGCTAGCTTTGTTTGTTCCATAAGTAACCAAACAGTTATCTCCCCGAGGAAAGAACATGGTTCCCATCGTCATTGTTTGTCATGAAACAATACGTACTGTGCCTGCTGCACCAATCTATAGCACCATGGTTGATTTTGACTCATGCAAGGCACTCCAAGTTAAATATGCATCCTTAAAAAGTGTACTCATATTTAAAAAGATTATTTGACATACCTCCATTTATTTGAAATAATCAACAATGCCACCCGTATTGTTCAAATAATTGAATTAGAATGCTAACATATAATAATAGCATGTATTCTATGTTTATTATCCAAATAAGTATGTACACACTATCACTAATTACCACTACAATAATAACTGAAGCAACAACATATATTAACTGCTTCTGATTCAAAGGAAAAGGAGAGAAGAGGACAATAATAATGATTTAACAACTAATGTGCATCGACATGGGTTATTTCAATTCCTCGAATAGGGGATATAAAGTGAACATGTATAGATGGAGAAAATAAGATCTATATATACTTAGTTATATCTCCGCACTACCAATAAAACAAATTCCTGAAGTAATTCTCTTCTTCACTAATGAGATGGTGACACCTGGCTTGAATAAGAATCACTGTGTAAGAATCAGGACATGTTGAGAGATAAAAAAGAAGAGTGCATTAAGACTCTCTTCTCACAAAATACTCCAAAATGTTGGGCAGCAGACAGTTGGAACATAATTGCGCTGAATATCTTATCAGCTATCGAGAAGTAGCTGGCATGTATTAACATCAGAAGGTTTCACTGCCATGTTGGGCAGCTATATATAATACCATATCTCTCCGAATAAAAAGATTATTGAAACACTGAAGAAGCGGATAAAAATGGTTTTGAAAGTAATTGCTTGATAGTGACGAATACCTAAAGGTCTACACCGCAATTACATCATCCTTATAGTCAGGTTAGCACATATATTACAACCAATCTAATTGAAACATGGCAATCCCTCTATGCAAAATACTGGTAAATGTTTACTTTCCATAAAAACTGTCAAATTTATTCGAATCCACACCCTCCAGAAACATTATTGGCGGAGTGAAAGATACCAGTTGTTTTTTTACAATTGTTCTCACAATGGCTATTGTTCACGTAGATTAGTGCAACTGATTTATTGTATAGAAGGATTATTCTTCTTTTAGAAAACTGACAGCATTCTTGTACATACCCAAACTACCAAAATGATCCAAATGCACACACTTCAAGTATCATCGACTGAGTTATCAAGCAAATCTCATCCGAGGAAATTAATTACATGGATATACTGCAAGAAATATCGTCTGAAGTAGGAAAAAAAACTCATCTCTCAATAATTTTGATCACGCACATTACACAACTCAACGATTTATTTTCCACATTAAGAATTTTTTTTTTAGAAAACAGGCAGATAAGCCCGACTTTAACTTAATAAAGCCACACGGTAGCCAGTTAGGATTACACACTGCTGGGCATTACAGCTTTGCCACAGGGACACGACCAAGAGGTCCAACAGAACAACAGGCACCACAAGACAAAGATAAAACTAGCGGATCAGCCTACGCCCAAGGGCCGCAGCAGGAGAGGCTACTTCTTCACGTCGCCGAGGGCTTCAGGTGCACGTACAGCTCCCTTAGCTCTTGCGCCATCCAGTTTAGCCCCTCCTTTTCTCTTGCTTTGAACTTTAGGCTCCACAGCTGCAAAAGAATGATAATTTTGTAAATAATGTCAGCTGGGTTAGAAATAACTTTCTTTTCAATCGCAAGCTTATTTCGCGTGTTCCAAAGGGCCCAGGATTGTGCCAGGAAGAGCACCCACAGCAGCTTCCTAGCATATCCAGAGAAACCAGAGAGGATAGCATGGAATTGGGCGAAGTTTGACGGACACCAGTTGCATCCCAACAGCTGGCGTAGCACTGACCAAGCGAATTTAGCAAGGGAACAAGCGAAGAAAATGTGGCTTGCATCCTCCGGGGCGCCACAAAGGGCGCAGAGGCCATTGGAAGGGCCGTGTCTAGTCACGAGCTGCTGTCCCGAGGGCAACTTGTCCAGCGCCAGCTGCCAGGAGAAGATCTTGATTTTAAGTGGCACTTTAGATTTCCACATGTCCTTGTGATGAGCAATAGTCGTGCCCTGGGAGAGTTGGGCGTACATAGATCTGACCGAGAAGGAACCACTCCGCTCGAGGTGCCAAGATACTCTATCCATACCGTCAACGAGGGGCACCTGACTAACCAAGTCTTGCAGCTCATCCCATAGCTGCAGGCTTTCCTGATCAAGCGAACGACGGAAACGGACTTGGAGGGAATCGCGGTTTAGAGCATCCGCAACTGAAATGTCTTGGTCATCACAAATGGCGAAGAGCCGCGGGAAGGACTGCATGATGGGACCCCTCCCAATCCACCAGTCCTTCCAGAAGCTAGTGCGCCTCCCGTTCCTCACCTCGTGCTTAGCTCCGACCTTGAAAAGGTGTTTGACCTTATGCAGACTTTTCCAAAACGGGGAACCCCCCTGACCCGCGCCCGAGAAGATATCCGAGGCGTCTGGGTACTTGGCCTGAATGATACGAGCCCATATCGTGTCCTCTTCATGATATAAACGCCAGATCCACTTTAGGAGTAAGGCCAAGTTCATTTTCTTTGTGTTGAGAAGTCCCAGACCTCCAAACTCTTTGGGGCGGCAAATCGTTGGCCAATTGACAAGATGATATTTCCTCCTTGGGCCGGCTCCTTCCCAGAAAAATTTGGAGCGGTGGGAGTCGAACCTCGCATGGATCCCGTCATGCAGGAGGAAGAGACCCATCGCGTAGATTGGGAGGTTATCCAGGCAGGAGTTAGAGAGAATGAGACGTCCCCCTGAAGACATCAATTCGCCCACCCAAGGCTCTAATCACATTAAGAAATTTACAATTCTAGCATATCTTGATACTAAGTAACGTTTGCCAACAGAGTTACTCTAGGAAGAAATTTGCACTCACCTTTGAGCAGCATTTTTTATATCCCTGCTGCACCACCTCGTATATGTTCATATATTGTGTGCCTCCATATGATCCCAACAAAGAACTTTAACTCCCTTAGTTTGGACTATCTGCAGCATAGAAAGTAACATGATTGTTTAATTAGCGCTTCTATACGTAAAAACTTTTTTTGTACGGTTCTCTTACGACGGAAGTAAAGCTGACTTCATAGGTAAAACTGACTCACCTTCAAGTCTTCAACAGATATCGGCCGACCAGTCGGACTGGCGTTTATCCGCCGGTGACATCACGGCGCAGCATGGATTGCTCAAGAACAAACAACAAACAAAAGGGCATCAGACAGGTGAAAGGCCCAGAAACTGCATCACAAATGTTATAATTGAAAGTGATGCAAAAGAGGTTGTACGCCTATGTGATGAAGCTGATGACAGATCCGAGATTATGGCAATCTGTCAAGATATTAGAGAGATCAAGAGAGCTTTTAATAGTTGTAGCATTTCTTTTGTTGGGCGTGAAGCAAATCAAGCTGCTCATCTTTGTGCTAAACAAGCTAGCGTTGATAGGAGGAGATGCCTGTGGATTAATTATAACCCAGGTTTTCTCAGTGACACTCTATCGAGTGATTGTAATCCTGTCGAGTAAGTAATAAAGCTCCCTGAATTCGCAAAAAAAAAAAAAGCTTACATATTACAACAAGGACCTCTAAGGAAAAGGAAATAACACCAAGGTCTTGAATTCTTGCAGAATAGACCCTAACATAATCTGCAGAAAAGCGATCGAGTCCATCTTCTTCACCACCAGCGCTAATCAACCTGCGAGCACGACCACTCATCCCAGCGCCGGGGACGAAACCACTTGGCCTGAGGTGAGCTCGAATCGTCGCGTCGAGGTAGGAAGGCCTCCACTCAAGGAGGTTGAAGACGCACCTGCGCAGGAACTGCACCGGCGTGTGGAGTGGCCGCCATCTCGGCCAAAGATCACCACAGCTGAACCTTGCTGCAGTGTAGGAACTCCACGAGGCAGCTTCCTCCATCTTCCCCGGAGCACCAAATCTCACGAGGATCTTCCTTGCTCCACCTCCATGGCGACCAGCACAGAAAAATCCAAGAGGATCTGGAACTCCAAAGTTGACCTTATTGACGGAGGATCCAGAGGCTCCCCATCTCGTCGCTTCCGGCTCCGACCATGGGAGCGCCAGAGCAAGAAGGAGAACCGCCAGGTAACACCAGATCTTGGTCGACAGACCCGATGTCTTCCTCCCGGCATGAAGCCGAAGCCCAGCACGCGGCCGAAAACAACTAGTCCTATAACAGCTACAGCTACTAGAACATCTACTATATACAATCATATCACCGGCGCCTCTCTTTAGCCACTTCCGGCCGGCATCGCCGCCGAGAAGGGCGTCAGATTGGCCCGGACCACCTGAGTCGACCCTCAAAGCACTGTAGCAAGGTGAGAGAGGGAGGGGATAAGAATGGCTTCCCGAAGTGCTTTTGGGCACTTCATGCCGCGGTAGCATGCTTCGGTCTTGGTACACAGCAGGGGATCGGGACATCGCCGCGGCTGCTATCGTACTGGAGAAAAGCAGCTCAATCCTTTTGAGCTAATAATCTAGAACTAAATTGATGCGGGATCTATATTGTATTCTAGAAAAATAGATAGAATAGTCTATATACCTAATAATAAAGGAGCTAAGGTTTCTGTCAAAATTTTCGCCCAACTTTTTATTGACTGTTTTGCCCTCCCACCAAACCGCATAATACTACATGTGCCATGTACCGGTTCGTTTGTTTATTTTTCTTTTCCCATCTTCCTCCCTGCCAAGCCGTGAGGACGAGACTAACGCGCGGCCCTGAGACTGAGAGGATAGACCCGCGGAATCAAAGCCCACGAGCGTCTCGCGCCCGTGTCCAGAACTACCTTGGGCTCATCTCCTCCACGGGCTTATCTCCAGTACGCCATGGAGGAGAACCAGACGAGCGACCAGCTTCTGTTAATAGTCCCACATCGCTCTCCTATACCGAGTTTCACCAGTTTATATGGCTTAGTTTTCTGGGATATAACAAGTTGACTTGAAACAACAATCATCAACAAAGATGGAGCGCGAGAATTGAACCATGCTGTGGGGGGCCGGATTCAAGGAGTCAATCAAGCGAAGGAAAGGAATCCCGTGCAGAGAATTTGGTAAAGGAGTGGAATTATTAAAGGAGGAAATTATAAAGAAAACGGATTAAAGGAGGAAATCTGCACGCCGGTGGCATGAGGACGAATTTGGGGAAAAGAAGGACCCGGACATCCCGGCGCGAGCATGGGTGGTGGTGGAAGGAGAAGAATGGGCGAGGAGAGAAGAACCAGGCGTCGGTGCGCATCTGGTGGCGGAATGAGGAGAAAGCTGAACAATCGATATGAGATAAGATCCGGCTTGCCGATTATTTCTGGGCCTGCCCCTCCTATTATTCTCGGTCGCTCCTCCAGCAGACTATAAAAGGCCGGGCTTGGCTGTTAGCTCCATCTCCGTCAATTCAGTCTACCTAGCAAGATTGGCTTGGTTCCACTAGAAAAAAAAAACAAGATTGGCTTGGTGCAGTTTTTGCGTGGAACAAAAAAAAAAGCCGACCCTACGTTTCTTGTATTGAATAATCTCACCTGGCCAGTTTATATAGTATGTATGCAATGGTTGAATCACAGGCTACCTCAGAAATCAGCAAGTAACAACGCCGATTAAAAAGGAATTAACTTCTCCACATGGCTACATGATATGGCAGCATGTACGAACATTGACTCGGGCATATTGTGCGATAACCGACCGATAAGATTGACCCATCAAACATTGAGGCACGTATGTGTTTGAATGTCATGATAATGGAGAAATACACTAACAGCTAAATCTAATCTCTAATCCGGCGCCACCATCATGCCAACAACTTATACCCTCCCACTATAGCACATAACACGCATGATGCCACCATACCGGTACGGTGCTTCTTTTTCTTCCCACCTGACCGAAACAGCCTAAGGGAGTAGGACGAATATGTTTCTTTCTAACTCCATTCCTCCCTAATCGAATCAAGAGAGTGGATTTGGTGACCGCGTGTATACGTGAGCACGCATCCATTACCGTTGGATTCGCTTTGAGATTCTGCCATCTCAACCTGTGAACTGACGGGAGACACACGGAGTAGGAATCTGCTTTTGTCTGTTGTTCTTGCCAAGCTAATTATTGGTGCTAGTTACTCTGATCGAAAGCATCCACTGCAGGCCGGCCGTACTCCACCGCGCCTCCTCTCCACTTGCCTCGCTCGGCCGCTCCATGCAAGTCCAAATGCCAACCCCCACACACCAATTCGCTACAGCAGTAGAGACTAGATTAATCACTGTCTTGTTTTTAAATAGCAATTGGCTATTGAGTAGTTGTATACTAATGAACGGAAAAGGAGGAATTTAATTGGAGATCGGCCACCAAGCGGAACAACATGCCGTCGGCGGCGACCATGGCACGCTCGCCGCGGGAGTTCACCTACAAGGAGGAGCGCCGCCACACGGGCTTGGATGCGTTGCGCACCATCGGGAACGATGTGTTCGGCGTCGTCTGCAACGGCACCAACGCCCAGGCGCGGGCCGAGTTCCTCTCCGAGCTCTCCATCATCGCGGGGCTCCGCCACCTCAATCCGCTCCGCCTGCAGCCCTGACACATCGCCGCGCGGGCGGCGCAGAAGACGACGCGACTAGACCAGCACGTGGTGGTGTCTGCCATGCGCGCGGACTGGGCCAAGTGGGCGCGCCCAGGACCGCGGCGGCCGCAGCATGACGTGGTTGGGTGAGCGGGGCGCCGGCGGGGGAGAGGAGCAGCTGCGCGCGGACGCGCGGGATGAGAGGCGGCACGGCCGCAGCCGGACAGCGCCGGGCCGCGGTCGGAGATGGCACCACCACCCTATGCTCAACGCCCCGGTACGCGCCGCCGCTCATGGTCTGCATCATGTCGTCGAGGTTCACCACGAGCATCCCCTCCACCGGGCGCACCCCGTACCACCTCGAGATTGGTCCGTCTCGCTGCAGCACCTACAGGCCGCCGACGAGGTTCCTGTTGAGGATGGACAACAGGGAGCTGTCCGTGAGTGGCTCCATCCCAAGGTACTGGCCTGCGGGATCACACGCCGGGTAGCGGTACGCGCGTGCCGCCGCGCTCCTCCAGGTACGATACCCTCTGCGCCAAGCTCCTCACCGCCTTCAGCCAGGGCGTCGAACAAGCTTCTGGGCGATGCGCGCCACACGTACAAAGCCGTCGCCACCTGCCTGATGGCTGAGTAAGCGCCACCGTCTGGAGAATCACCAGAAGCGTCATTAATTAGAGCGTATCTTTAGCGGTATCATATAAATGAACTACTCCAAAAAAGACTTCCATATAAATCAACTACTCCCCAAGATCCAAACAGAAATAGTAGAATCGGTATAAATTTTTTCGGGGAGAAAACTGCACGAATCAAAGTAGGGATTTAAGGACTTCGGATCGATTAGAAATAGTAGAGGCAAATCGGTATTATTTTGGCTGGGAGAAAACTGCACGAATCAAAGGAGGGATTTAAGAACCTGGGATCGATTAGAAACTGAGAACGCCTGTGCTAGATGGATGCGCGAGGGAGCCACCGGATCTGGCATCCCTGCCGACGAGCGGCACGAAGAACTGCTCCACCAGCATAGTTCTTGGCTATTACGGATCATGCCTGTGCGCGCTAAGCCGCTAACCCTGCAACGGAGATCTCCTGTCGCAGCCATGCCGCAGCTGGACGATGCCATCGCCGACGACGAGCGAGGGCGGAGGTCCGTCGCGTACTTGGTTGGATAGTCGGGGGAGGCAGGCCGCATATACTCAGGTGGGTGGCGTCGGCTTCCCGCGCCGCCCTGGCCGACAGCCTGTCGTGCCCCCGGCCAGCTCCCGTATGCCGCCCTTGACAGCAACGCCCCGCGCGCCCTTCGGCTCGCCCGCGTCGCACGCTCCACGAGCTCCCCTGCGGTTGCTCTGCGGTGTTCTTCCTCTCCTTCGATGGGAGCTCAAGGGGCGGCCATGCGGCCATGTTAGTGGTGGCGGCTGCTGGATTAATGGCGGCGGGGGACGCGCTGGTCGACGCGAGTCTGCCGGCGGTGGGGGATATGGGTGGAGAAGCGGCTAGCTGAGGATCAGAGGGTGAGAGAGTCGTATCTAGTGAAGGAGATAAGACAATACTTCAGATGTTCTGAGTTGGGCGCGTGCGTGCGTGAGGTTAGAGTAGGATTGGGTTATCATCTCACGGAGAAACATACACCGTTAGACACGTGGCAGTCATTCACCGTGTGCTCACGTATACACCCGGTCACCAGGCTTCATCCGATCGAATCAAATCGAATCGAAACCCTAAATATTGCTTGTTTTCTTGCCCCCTCATCCACGAAATCAGCCCATATATCGGCTCTCTGCTCCGAGCCTGATTCCCATAGTAGCCGTACAAAAATTTGTACCGAAGACCGCACAAGCTTTCAGAAATGTTGGTAGAATATTATATGCATGCTAGCTATATATTCGTTTGAATTCATATCTTAATAAAATTTAAGAATAGCACCCACCATAGTTATAAGTTTGTGGTAATACAAATTGGTGCAGCGAGAGGCTTGCAATTTAATATTATCATGAATAGAAGAAAACGTGATCACCGTTGATGATGATGGTGACAGAGGAAAAATATCATACATATGATTTGTTTGAGTGTTCTGATATTTGGTTACCCGGTGCAACGCATGGGCACTTTTGCTAGTAAAATAAAATCTCATATATACCTGGCTTTTGGCTGTCCGACCAGCTGGGTGCATGAGCCTCTCGTCAAATTGCATCGATTCATCAATGTTGCATGGCTCCACGGCTGTGTGTTGTGCATGAGGAGAAATCGGATGGGAATATGGTAACGGCGGAAGCCTACTTGAAAATACAGTTGAATACGGCGGTGGCAGAGACCATATGTTAGGGTTTTTCTGTTTGCGAGATGAGATCTAAGATTTGGGAGGTAAAACTTTAGGGGCAATGGTGAGTAATTTTCTGAACTTTGTTGTCAATAGACTATTTCTAAAATCCGTCGGCTGTAATTATTAAGTTAGTCTTAATTGACGGTTGGATGTTTCTGATTTTTGTGGGATTTTCTAGCAATTTATCTTTTTTCTGGTGAGCCCGTAATTTACTTTTAATATATAAATAGATAGATACATGTTTGAAAATAAACGTTGTTTTTTTTTTTAGGCCAAAGCATTGCACTTGTCTTCTTTATGGTATTATCTACCAGGGGGTGATTAATTTATGCCATGTTGGTAACCGGAGAGGCAAAATTGGTGAGGCTCTCATGCTCTTATTAAGTGAAATAAATTGGTTCTCTTTTAAAGAGTTGTTTTGAAGTAACCGTAAGTCCTTAGTATGATAGCCCTTAGTAGAGTGGTTAGCTATTGATTGTTGATTGTTGATTGTTGTTTTATTGGTGCAATGTGTTGATTGTGTTCCTTTTATATTTTCCGGCGATAGATGCGAACAATTCCGGAGAAGAAGAAGAAGTGGAATCGGACGAGGATTTTATTTATATTATTGGAATTCTTATTGGATGGAGTTGAAGAAGTCCAGGGACAAATAAGCCAACCAAGACAAGCCATCTATTGATCTCTGAATTGTTGTGTCTCATATTGTTGTCACCTTGTTGTTATTCTTGTGTCTTGCTCTATTGTGTGCTAGTCTCTTTATTTTGTCAAAGCATGCTTATTCTTAAGCATGATGATCCTCTTGGTCATATCTTATGCACATCTTAGCGAGTAATGGGAAATATCATGATCATGGCTATGCCATCCTACTTGGTTATCTTTACATGCTTACCTTAAGTATGTTACCCTACTTGCCAATTCACACATACACCCCTCTCTAGTGAATTGATAGTATCATCATGATCTTGGTGTACCCTCATTTTGTGATGAGTATGCCTACCTACCTAGGGTATGTCGAATATTGTTGACCTCCATCACCCTTTTTTTGTGTTGGTTGGTTAACATCACAAATCTGAAAGTATTTCCCCTCTTATGTTGACAACATACATGCTTACCTTAAGCAAGTATGACTCCTTTGACCCTACCTCTCTCAATTTTCCTATTGGCATGATGAATATCATCACGGCCATATGGTGTGTTAGTTCCATCATGAAACTTCAGGTTGGGAACCCCTCAAGGTTTACCTTGTTGTAAAAGTTTTGATAAAACCTTGGGTAAGTCGAACTTACTCGAGTGGATGTTTATGAAAGGAAAGGATCTTGATAAAGATGGCGAGAAAGAGAAAATGGTTGTGTTTATGAAAACGTTGGCGCCTAAGTATTCACCCATGCCAATTACCTCGCGCAACCACATTGCCCCAACATGGGTACGGGGCTTAATCCATAGTTTGTCGAAACTGGCGTGGGACACCTCACAACTATCTAGGAAGGTCACGACGACCTTTGACGCCGGGTTGCGCTCTGGAGGAGGCAATACACTGTAGTTGCCTATAGTCGGACGATTACTGAGGGTCTTCTGTCGTGGCACCGGAGATACGCTCAAATAAGGAGGTATGTTGTCGGGGTGCCGGGAAGGTTAAGCCCATAGGGAAAGACCCATGCCAGGGGCGATAAGCGAAAGGTTATGTCCGAGTTTCTGTCATGGCATAGTTGATATGCAGGGAAGATTCCCACATGATAGACTCGCGGATCTTGTGGGGAAAGTGCGCAAACTCTGCAGAGTCAAATCTAATCGAATAGCCGCGTCCGCGGTTATGGACTGTTGGAATGGCAGTTGCTTAGCCTGATGAGTTTTGTTTTACAAATATGTTTGACAAACTGAAAGGAAAGACTTGTGTTAAGGTACCGAAAGGGTACGAGAAAGATTGTGTCGACCATATGGAGATGGTTGAGGAGGACAAACAAAATTGGGCATCCCCAACCTAGTGTTTCATGTAGAGATATCTTTTGAAGTATCTTCTTCAACAAAGATATAGAGATGTCATAGAACCCCTCCCCCCTTGAATTGTCCCCTTCAACTGCGAAGTTGGGATGCTATATCCACAAGAGAAACTACTTCTCTTCTACATGCTATATCCACAAGAGAAACTAGTCTTTTCCTCTTGTCATCTTAGAATAGCACTTGCTATCTTGCACTCTTACGAAGTACCTTCTTGATGGTTTGCGAGTACAATTCCAATGTACTCACGGCTTTGTCCCTAGCTATTTACTTGGCCAGACTTGGAGGAATTCGGAAAAATGAAGAAGGATTGGATGACGTCTATGCGAGCTAGGAACGTTCTCCCAATCAGTTGCCATTAGGGTTATGGCAGATGACTTGGGCTCTGCGCTATTGAAGTGATTCTGCTACTCTGATGATTAAGTTAGTCCCTTCGAGACTATTATGTAAAGGTTGGTCAAGTGACCTTATTGTAATTGTCTTACTCCGTTTTGTAATGGATGATGTAATTCTGATATCAGTTCGGTTATGTTTTCACGGTGCACTGATCATGGGATCGTGAACTGTATACATAACGGGTATTTCGGACAGCTAGTCCGGGGTCTCGACACATGCCTCAAAAGCTTCGGATCATGGGCCTCCAGATATCCTCGGGTACCTTACTCGACAGGCATTCGGGATGCCTATGTCAGACGGGCCCACCCTACTTTTGTGCGGTCAGTTAGGAAATGACCCGTCCTTGCGTGTTGACCGAGGCTCCTCCTCGATTTTCACGCGTGGTGAGTGCAACGACACGTAGTGACCTAATCATAGATCTTTTTTGGTAATTTCCCTTTTATAGAGGAGAAGGGAAAATTTTACTTCCTTCATTCTTCTCTTTCACAGCTTCTTTTTTCCCTTCATTCTTCTTCTTCATAGCTGTTGTGCCGCCGCCATTCTTCAATCTTTTTTTGCTTCCCAAACACTACCGGAGATGGTGAAGAAGAAGATCTCCACTGTTGCCGCTGGCGCTACATACAGTGGCGTCACTGCCAAGGTCACATCTGGTGCGCCAAAGAGGGGTGCATCGGATGTCTCCGTCGCGGCGCCCGTGCCGGAAGTTTCCACGGTGGCGCCTGCGCCCGGTGACTGACCTGCTTCAACGACGACGAAGCGCGACGAGAAGAAAGCTCATAACCTTGGTCTGATTTCTGCTGACGAGGGGAACGCCATTCTTCCAGGTTTGTCCTCGCGCCCCAATCCTCCTGCCGGCTTTACTGTGATGTTCATATCGTTCCTATACCATGGTTTATCTCTGCCTGCCCACGAGTTTCTCCGGCGTCTTCTTCATGTGTATGAGATCCAATTATGGAAATTGACTCCCAATTCCATCCTGCATCTTGCTATTTTCATCACCCCCTGTGAGGATTTTTTGGGCATCGAACCTCACTGGGGTTTGTGGAAAAAGATCTTCCACTACAAGAAAAGTTGCCATGGCCGACGAAGTTGAAGTCGCGCCGTGGTTGCTGGTGTACCATGGCCGACGATTTTGGGTCCCTCCGTGGTGCATGTCAAAACTTTTTTTTTTCTCGTTTTTGAGGCCACCTAGCCCGACGAAAGCGGCCAAAACGTCGCGTATGGTGGCCCGGGACGTGGTGCATCGCGAATTCTCCGGTTCGCCGGCCGAGGCAACGAAAATCCGCACCGCCGAGGGATGTAGGGCCCAGATGGCAGCCTCTCTGGCATTGTTTTTTTTCTCGATCGCGCCATCTCGTTCAACGTTCTCCGATCGAGCCGTTTACGATGCAGGATCATGGGTCCCGCATGTCATCCTCTATGAACCAAAATTCTTTCTATTCTTGGATTTTTTTGACCCCCGATTTCCGGCTACTTCCTTTTTCTTTTGATCCCTTGCCGCCTTGGAAACGTTGAGACCGCTCGTCTGCTAAATGGGACCCGCATGTCATCCTCTATGTGCAATCAACTTTCTTTTCTTGGAGTTTTTTTTGGCACCTCAAATTTGGTCACTTGCCTTTTTCTTTCGATCCCCGCCGCCTCTCAAACGGTGATACCGCCGTCGCTAACTCGGGACCCGCATGTCATCCTCTATGCACTATAAAACTTTCTTTTCTTGAATTATTTTTGGCACCTCATATTTGGTCACTTACCTTTTTCTTTCGATCCCCCGCCGCCTCTCAAACGGTGATACCGCTGCTGCTAACTGGGACCCGCATGTCATCCTCTATGCACTATAAAACTTTCTTTTCCTGAATTATTTTTGGCACCTCATATTTGGTCACTTACCTTTTTCTTTCGATCCCCTGCCGCCTCTCAAACGGTGATACCGCTGCTGCTAAATGGGACCCGCATGTCATCCTCTATGTACTATAAAACTTTCTTTTCTTGGAGTTTTTTTGGCACCTCAAATTTGGTCACTTGCCTTTTTCTTTCGATCCCCCGCCGCCTCTCAAACGGTGATACCGCTGTCGCTAACTCGGGACCCGCATGTCATCCTCTATGTACTATAAAACTTTCTTTTCTTGAATTATTTTTGGCACCTCATATTTGGTCACTTACCTTTTTCTTTCGATCTCATGCCACGTTTGAAACGTTGAGGAACCTCGCAGGCTCATGGGACCCGCATGTCATCCTCTATGTACTATAAAAGTTCATTTTCTTGGTTTTTTTCACCCTCTCGATTTTTGGCAATTTCTTTTTTCTTTTGATCCCCGCCGCCTCTCAAACGGTGATACCGCCGCTGCTAAATCGGACCCGCATGTCATCCTCTATGTACTATAAAACTTTCTTTTCTTGAATTATTTTTGGCTGCTCATATTTTTTCACTTGCCTTTTTCTTTCGATCCCCTGCCGCCTCTCAAACGGTGATACCGCTGCTGCTAAATGGGACCCGCATGTCATCCTCTATGTACTATAAAACTTTCTTTTCTTGAATTATTTTTGGCTCCTCATATTTTTTCACTTGCCTTTTTTCTTTCGATCTCATGCCACGTTTGAAACGTTGAGAGACCTGCTGGCTCATGGGACCCGCATGTCATCCTCTATGTGCTATAAAAGTTTCCTTTGTTGGATTTTTTTTCACCCTCTGATTTTTGGCTTGCCTTTTTCTTTTGATCCCCTGCCCCCTTTGAAACATTGAGTAAGCTGTTGGCTCAAGGGACCCGCATGTCATCCTCTATGAACCAAAATTCTTTCTATTCTTGGATTTTTTTTGACCCCCTGATTTCTGGCTACTTCCTTTTTCTTTTGATCCCTTGCCGCCTTGGAAACGTTGAGACCGCTGTCGCTAAATGGGACCCGCATGTCATCCTCTATGTGCAATCAACTTTCTTTTCTTGGAGTTTTTTTGGCACCTAAAAATTGGTCACTTGCCTTTTTCTTTCGATCCCCCGCCGCCTCTCAAACGGTGATACCGCCGTCGCTAAATGGGACCCGCATGTCATCCTCTATGTACTATAAAACATTCTTTTTTTGAATTATTTTTGGCACCTCATATTTGGTCACTTACCTTTTTCTTTCGATCCCCGCCGCCTCTCAAACGGTGATACCGCTGTCGCTAAATGGGACCCGCATGTCATCCTCTATGTACTATAAAACTTTCTTTTCTTGAATTATTTTTGGCACCTCATATTTGGTCACTTACCTTTTTCTTTCGATCCCCCGCCGCCTCTCAAACGGTGATACCGCTGCTGCTAAATGGGACCCGCATGTCATCCTCTATGTACTATAAAACTTTCTTTTCTTGAATTATTTTTGGCTCCTCATATTTTTTCACTTGCCTTTTTCTTTCGATCCCCCGCCGCCTCTCAAACGGTGATACCGCTGCCGCTAAATGAGACCCGCATGTCATCCTCTATGTACTATAAAACTTTCTTTTCTTGAATTATTTTTGGCTCCTCATATTTTTTCACTTGCCTTTTTCTTTCGATCCCCGCCGCCTCTCAAACGGTGATACCGCCGTCGCTAAATGGGACCCGCATGTCATCCTCTATGTACTATAAAACTTTCTTTTCTTGAATTATTTTTGGCTCCCGATATTTTTTCACTTGCCTTTTTCTTTCGATCTCATGCCACGTTTGAAACGTTGAGGAACCCTGCAGCTCATGGGACCCGCATGTCATCCTCTATGTACTATAAAAGTTCATTTTCTTGGTTTTTTTTCACCCTCTCGATTTTTGGCAATTTCTTTTTTCTTTTGATCCCCCGCCGCCTCTCAAACGGTGATACCGCTCGTCGCTAAATGGGACCCGCATGTCATCCTCTATGTACTATAAAACTTTCTTTTCTTGAATTATTTTTGGCTCCTCATATTTGGTCACTTGCCTTTTTCTTTCGATCTCATGCCACGTTTGAAACGTTGAGGAACCTCGCTGGCTCATGGGACCCGCAAGTCATCCTCTATGTGCTATAAAAGTTTATTTTCTTTATTTTTTTTTCACCCTCTCGATTTTTGGCTATTTCCTTTTTCTTTTGATCCCCGCCGCCTTGGAAACGTTGGGTAAGCTCGCCGACTCATGGGACCCGCATGTCATCCTCTATGTACAATCAACTTTCTTTTTCTTTTGATCTCAAGCCGCATTTGAAACGTTGAGACCGCCGTCGCTAAATGGGACCCGCATGTCATCCTCTACGTACAATAAAGTTTCTTTTCTTGGATTATCTTTGGCTCCTGATATTTTGTCACTTGCCTTTTTCTTTCGATCTCATGCCGCCTTTGAAACGTTGAGTAAGCTACCGGCTCATGGGTCCCGCATGTCATCCTCTACGAACAATAAAAGTTTCCTTTCTTGGAGTTATTTTTTACTCCTAATTTCTCGGCTATTTGCCTTTTCTTTTGATCTCCTCGCCCTCTCGAAACGATGAGGACGTCGTTGGTGGGTCGGTCCCACATGTCATCCTCCATGAACAATAAAAGTTTCCTTTGATGGATTTATTTTGAACCCCTAATTAATTTCTCGGATATTTCCCCGCCGCCTTGGAATCGTTGAGGATGCCGCTGCCTCATGGGTCCCACATGTCATCCTCTCGTAACGGTAAATGTTTATTTTCTTGGATTTTGTTGACCAAACGATTTTTGGCTTATTTTTTCTTTCGATCACCTGCAGCCTTTAAAACGTTGAGGACGCCGCTGGCTCACGGGTCCCACATGTCAACCTCTATGAATAATAAACGCTGAGGATGCTGCTGCCTCATGGGTCCCGCATGTCATCCTCTCAGAACGAAAATGTTTCTTTTCTTGGATTTTTTACCAACAGTATTTTTGGTTTATTTTTTCTTTCCATCCCCCGCCGCCTTTAAAACGTTGACGACGCTCGCTCGGCTCATGGGTCCCCGATGTCGCCCTCCCCGTACAAGAAACATATGATATCTTGATTATTTTGCGTACAATAAACAATGTATTGCGCTCCGAGCTATTTCAAACGGATAATTAAATCTTTATTTTTACATAAACAAACTTATATGTTGAATCTCCTTGTTTTTTTGTCTTTGCGAAGCATAGGACTTTCCCGTTTTTTTAGAAAATTCGAACTTTCCTGTTTTGGAGTGGGCTGAAATTGTACGAGTCAAAAGGCCAAGCAGGATAGTTCGAAGGCCCACATGTCCAGATGCAGCCCAATTGAAATCTTTCTTCTTGGATTTTTTCACCCCCGATTTCTGGCTACTTCATTTTTCTTTTGGTCCTGTGCCGCCTTGGAAATGTTGAGACCGCTGCCGCAAAATGGGACCCGCATGTCATCCTCTATGTACAATAAAATTTCTTTTCTTGGATTGTTTTTGGCTCATGATATTTGGTCACTTGCCTTTTTCTTTCGATCCCGCGCAGCCTCTCAAACGGTGAGACCGCTGCTGCTAAATGGGACCCGCATGTCATCCTCTATGTACAATCAAGTTTCTTTTCTTGAATTATTTTTGGCTCTTGATATTTGGGCACTTGCCTTTTTCTTTCGATCTCATGCCACGTTTGAAACGTTGAGGAACCTGCACTACAAGAAAAGTTCTGATAGACAACGTCTCAAAATCGTCCGCTAAGGGGTATTTTTCGTCGCCTATGGGCCTAACCCGACGATATGGGTTCTGTTGTGGAAACTGCGTCAGGCAAAGTCCTACGACGATTTTTTCTGGTCCGTCGCGCTTGGGCGCCCTTCCGCCACGGAAA
>NC_061510.1:391677909-391709008 GCF_022539505.1 Lolium rigidum
GGACCTCAGCAGTCGGACCTGCTGGCAATCGCGTCGAGCACAATTCGGAGATGATCCGCAACCTCATGTACAAGATTGATGAGCTTCGGGAGCTTGTGGAGAAGCTTGTCGGGAATTCATCACCACCATCGCCAAAGGAGTAATTCATCATCGGTATTGGCATCCCCTTGGTTTGTTCCAAGCTTGGGGGAGTGCCGCGGTATCACATCATCACTACCTTTTACTTTTTACTATCAAGTAGTGTCATATCATGAGTAGGGAAGTTATCATATAAGATGGGTTGCAGTGTGGAAGTATCTCTCCTTTAGTTGGTTGTCTATGTATCCCTTGGTGTGAGTTATCGTTATGAAATATTAATGAGAAGTCTTATCATTTACATATTGCACACCTTATTTTAGTTTGCAATTTCTATTATATGATTGATCTTGATTTTAGTATTGGTACCACTTTGGGAGCATTGAGTAAATCTATTTGGTTTTGGCAAACTTAGCATTGGTCAATAGCAACAACACCTTGAGGTTTAAGTAGAAAAGAGAAATATATATAGTTGTTTCATTGTCTTCCTTTCTTGTTAGCTCATAGCTTATTATTCTGAAGTTAAAATTGTTTGTGCTTACAAGAAAGATGCATGATTGTTTCTATCACATGTATATTCGTTTGTTTCCCTCAACTTTTGTGCTTGCTAATTAACCTTGCTAGCCAAAGACTTGTACTGAGAGGGAATGCTTCTCGTGCATCCAAACCTCAACCCAAACCTATGCCATTTGTGTCCACCATATCTACCTACTTCATGGTATTTCCTGCCATCCCAAGTAAATACTTCGTGTGCTACCTTTAAACAATTCAAAATTTATCATCTCTTATTTGTGTCAATGTTTTATGGCTCATGAGGAAGTATGTGGTGTTTTATCTTTCAATCTTGTTGGGCAACTTTCACCAATGGACTAGTGGCTTCATCCACTTATCCAATAATTTTGCAAAAAGAGCCGGCAATGGGGTTCCCAGCCCCGATTAATTAACTTTCATGATACTACAAATAGACACTCCTCCATGGTATGTGATTGTTGGACGGCACCCGAGGATTCGGTTAGCCATGGCTTGAGAAAGCAAAGGTTGGGAGGAGTGTCATCTAAATAAGAAAATAAAAAGGCACTCCTTCATGGTATGAGATTGTTGGCAGGCACCCGAGGATTCGGTTAGCCATGGTTTGTGAAAGTAAGGTTGGAAGGGGTGCCACCCAAAATGAAAATGTCTTAATGGGAGCTGCTCTTCGAGAGTTTGTCTGGCAAGGGGGTTAGAGTACCCGCTACCAGTCGTTGACAACAACAAACACCTCTCAAAATATTACTTTCATTCTCTTTATATGATTTAAAAACTGAAAAAGCTCTAGCACATGATTTAATCCCTGCTTCCTGATGGCGTGTAATACACACGTTCGTTGGGAACCCCAAGAGGAAGGTATGATGTACACAATAGCAAGTTTTCCCTCAGAAAGAAACCAAGGTTTATCGAACCAGGAGGAGCCAAGAAGCACGTTGAAGGTTGATGGCGGCGGAATGTAGTGCGGCGCAACACCAGGGATTCCGGCGCCAACGTGGAACCCGCACAACACAACCAAAGTACTTTGCCCCAACGAAACAGATGAGGTTGTCAATCTCACCGGCTTGCTGTAACAAAGGATTAGATGTATAGTGTGGATGATGATTGTTTGCAGAAAACAGTAGAACAAGTATTGCAGAGATTGTATTTAATGTAAAAGAATGGACCGGGGTCCACAGTTCACTAGAGGTGTCTCTCCCATAAGATAAATAGCATGTTGGGTGAACAAATTACAGTCGGGCAATTGACAAATAGAGAGGGCATGACAATGCACATACATGATATGATAAGTATAGTGAGATTTAATTGGGCATTACGACAAAGTACATAGACCGCTATCCAGCATGCATCTATGCCTAAAAAGTCCACCTTCAGGTTATCATCCGAACCCCTTCCAGTATTAAGTTGCAAACAACAGACAATTGCATTAAGTATGGTGCATAATGTAATCAACAAATACATCCTCGGACATAGCATCAATGTTTTATCCCTAGTGGCAACAGCACATCCACAACCTTAGAACTTTCTATCACTGTCCCAGATTTAATGGAGGCATGAACCCACTATCGAGCATAAATACTCCCTCTTGGAGTTAAGAGTAAAAACTTGGCCAGAGCCTCTACTAATAACGGAGAGCATGCAAGATCATAAACAACACAAAGGTAATAGATTGATAATCAACATAACATAGTATTCTCTATCCATCGGATCCCGACAAACACAACATATAGCATTACAGATAGATGATCTTGATCATGTTAGGCAGCTCACAAGATCCGACAATGAAGCACATAAGGAGAAGACGACCATCTAGCTACTGCTATGGACCCATAGTCCAGGGGTGAACTACTCACTCATCACTCCGGAGGCGACCATGGCGGTGAAGAGTCCTCCGGGAGATGATTCCCCTCTCCGGCAGGGTGCCGGAGGCGATCTCCTGAATCCCCCGAGATGGGATTGGCGGCGGCAGCGTCTCTGGAAGGTTTTCCGTATCGTGGCTCTCGGTACTGGGGGTTTCGCGACGGAGGCTTTAAGTAGGCGGAAGGGCAGGTCAGGGGGCCACACGAGGGACCCACACAATAGGGCCACGCGGCCAGGGCCCAGGCCGCGCCGCCCTAGCGTGTCGTCGCCTCGTGGCCCCACTTCGTGATCCTTTCGGTCTTCTGGAAGCTTCGTGCAAAAATAGGACCCTGGGCGTTGATTTCGTCCAATTCCGAGAATATTTCCTTACTAGGATTTCTGAAACCAAAAACAGCAGTAAAACAAAGAATCGGCTCTTCGGCATCTCGTTAATAGGTTAGTGCCGGAAAATGCATAAATACGACATAAAGTATGCATAAAACATGTAGATATCATCAATAATGTGGCATGGAACATAAGAAATTATCGATACGTCGGAGACGTATCAGCATCCCCAAGCTTAGTTCTCGCTCGTCCCGAGCAGGTAAACGATAACAAAGATAATTTCTGGAGTGACATGCCATCATAACCTTGATCATACTATTGTAAGCATATGTAATGAATGCAGCGATCAAAACAAAAGTAATGACATGAGTAAACAAATGAATCATAAAGCAAAGACTTTTCATGAATAGTACTTCAAGACAAGCATCAATAAGTCTTGCATAAGAGTTAACTCATAAAGCAATAAATCAAAGTAAAGGTATTGAAGCAACACAAAGGAAGATTAAGTTTCAGCGGTTGCTTTCAACTTATAACATGTATATCTCATGGATAGTGTCAATGTAATGTAATATAACAAGTGTAATACGCAAGTATGTAGGAATCAATGCACAGTTCACACAAGTGTTTGCTTCTTGGGGTGGAGAGAAATAGGTGAACTGACTCAACATAAAAGTAAAAGAAAGGCCCTTCGCAGAGGGAAGCATTGATTGCTATATTTGTGCTAGAGCTTTGGTTTTGAAAACATGAAACAATTTTGTCAACGGTAGTAATAAAGCATATGTATCATGTAAATTATATCTTACAAGTTGCAAGCCTCATGCATAGTATACTAATAGTTCCCGCACCTTGTCCTAATTAGCTCTGGATTACCGGGATTATCATTGCAATACACATGCTTTAACCAAGTGTCACAAAGGGGTACCTCTATGCCGCCTCGTACAAAGGTCTAAGGAGAAAGCTCGCATTTGGATTTCTCGCTTTTGATTATTCTCAACTTAGACATCCATACCGGGACAACATAGACAACGGATAATGGACTCCTCTTTAATGCATAAGCATGTAGCAACAATTAATGTTCTCATATGAGATTGAGGATATATGTCCAAAATCTGAAACTTCCACCATGATTCATGGCTTTAGTTAGCGGCCCAATGTTCTTCTCTAACATTATGCATGCTCTAACCATTTAATGAGTGGTAAATCTCCCTTACTTCAGACAAGACGAACATGCATAGCAACTCACATGATATTCAACAAAGAGTTGATGGCGTCCCCAGGAGCATGGTTATCGCACAACAAGCAACTTAATAAGAGATAAAGTGCATAAGTACATATTCAATACCACAATAGTTTTTAAGGCTATTTTGTCCCATGAGCTATATATTGCAAAGTCGAATGATGGAAATTTAAAGGTAGCACTCAAGCAATTTACTTTGGAATGGCGGAGAAATACCATGTAGTAGGTAGGTATGGTGGACACAAATGGCATAGTGGTTGGCTCAAGGATTTTGGATGCATGAGAAGTATTCCCTCTCGATACAAGGTTTAGGCTAGCAAGGTTATTTGAAACAAACACAAGGATGAACCGGTGCAGCAAAACTCACATAAAATACATATTGTAAACATTATAAGACTCTACACCGTCTTCCTTGTTGTTCAAAACTCAATACTAGAAATTATCTAGACTTTAGAGAGACCAAATATGCAAACCAAATTTTAGCAAGCTCTATGTATTTATTCATTAATGGGTGCAAAGTATATGATGCAAGAGCTTAAACATGAGCACAACAATTGCCAAGTATCAAATTATTCAAGACATTTTAGAATTACTACATGTAGCATTTCCCGATTCCAACCATATAACAATTTAACGAAGAAGATTCAACCTTCGCCATGAATACTCGTGAGTAAAGCCTAAGGACATATTTGTCCATATGCAACAACGGAGCGTGTCTCTCTCCCACACAATGAATGCTAGGATCCATTTTATTCAAACAAAAACAAAAACAAAAACAAACCGACGCTCCAAGCAAAGCACATAAGATGTGATGGAATAAAAATATAGTTTCAGGGGAGGAACCTGATAATGTTGTCAATGAATAAGGGGATGCCTTGGGCATCCCCAAGCTTAGACGCTTAAGTCTTCTTAGAATATGCAGGCGTGAACCACCGGGGCATCCCCAAGCTTTGAGCTTTCACTCTCCTTGATCATATTGTATCATCTCCCTCTCTTGATCCTTGAAAACTTCCTCCACACCAAACTCAAAACAACTCATTAGAGGGTTAGTGCACCATAAAAATTTACATGTTCAGAGGTGACATAATCATTCTTAACACTTCTGGACATTGCACAAAGCTACTGGACATTAATGGATCAAAGAAATTCATCCAACATAGCAAAAGAGGCAATGCGAAATAAAAGGCAGAATCTGTCAAAACAGAACAGTCCGTAAAGACGAATTTTAAAGTGGCACCAGACTTGCTCAAATGAAAATGCCCAAATTGAATGAAAGTTGCGTACATATCTGAGGACCACGCACATAAATTTGCATATTTTTCTGAGCTACCTACAGAGAGGCAGGTCGAAATTCGTGACAGCAAAGAAATCTGTTTCTGCGCAGTAATCCAAATCTAGTATGAACCTTAGTATCAAAGACTTTACTTGGCACAACAATGCACAAAACTAAGATAAGGAGAGGTTGCTACAGTAGTAAAAAACTTCCAAGACTCAAATATAAAATAAAGTACTGTAGTAAAAACATGGGTTGTCTCCCATAAGCGCTTTCTTTAACGCCTTTCAGCTAGGCGCAGAAAGTGTATATCAAGTGTTATCGAGAGATGAAGCATCAACATTACCTTGGGCTTTACCCTTACCTTTCTTGTTCTTTTTCTTACTCTTTGATTTAGGGAATATATGTCTACCCCCGGGTGTAGAGGTGAATTTTAGGGTGCCTTCTCCCATATCTATGACGGCTCCCAATAGTTTCAAGCGAGGATCTTCCGAGTGTGATTTGTCCTGTTCCTGCACATTCAATAACAAGATAATCAATGGATATTGTTCTCCCAAGAACGGTTGTATGCACACCCGCAGCTATTCCTTTAGGAATTATAACAGAGTTATCAATAAGAGTTATTCCTTCTCCCCCTTCAACGAATCCCCAAAGTTTCAAAGATTCATGAATACTCTTAGGCATTAAGCAAAATTCAGACATAATATCACAATTGAAATGAAGAGTTTGGTCACCGATAACAATTTTAATAGTAGGATCCCATAATGAAGGTTCAGAGTTCACTAAAACTTGATCAAGACGGTTACGAACATATCTATAATTTTCATTCAAGCGAGATGCACTTGTCTCAAGAGTGTTTAATCTATTATAAATGCTAATAAGGGCTGAATCAAAGTTATTAGCTGAATCATGTGATGCAACCAACTTCTTTATGGCATTAAAAGCTTGATCCCCATTGCAATGAAGGAAATCTCCTCCCACTACAAGCATCCAAGGCATATCTATAGCGAATCATAAGACCAAAATAAAAATTACTAAGGAGCAAACTTAGAGTCATTTGAGGTTCAGCTTTACGATAAGAAGTAAAAATTCTGGACCAAGCATCTTTAAAACTCTCCTCATCCCCTTGTTTAAAAGTGAAGACTAATTCCTCAGGTGAAGAAGTAACAGGTGCAGAACTAGACATGGTACCAAAAGTAAAATGCAAGTAACTAATTTTTTTTTGTGTGTTTTTGATATGGAGTGCAAGACAGTAAATAAAGTAAAGCTAGCAACTAATTTTTTTGTGTTTTGATATAAGTGCAGCAAACAAAGTAGTAAATAAAATAAAGCAAGACAAAAACAAAGTAAAGAGATTGGATTGTGGAGACTCCCTTGCAGCGTGTCTTGATCTCCCGGCAACGGCGCCGGAAAAAGAGCTTGATGGCGTGTAATACACACGTTCGTTGGGAACCCCAAGAGGAAGGTATGATGTACACAAGTAGCAAGTTTTCCCTCGTAAAGAAACCAAGGTTTATCGAACCAGGAGGAGCCAAGAAGCACGTTGAAGGTTGATGGCGGCGGAATGTAGTGCGGCGCAACACCAGGGATTCCGGCGCCAACGTGGAACCTGCACAACACAACCAAAGTACTTTGCCCCAACGAAAAAGTGAGGTTGTCAATCTCACCGGCTTGCTGTAACAAAGGATTAGATGTATAGTGTGGATGATGATTGTTTGCAGAAAACAGTAGAACAAGTATTGCAGTAGATTGTATTTAATGTAAAAGAATGGACCGGGGTCCACAGTTCACTAGAGGTGTCTCTCCCATAAGATAAATAGCATGTTGGGTGAACAAATTACAGTCGGGCAATTGACAAATAGAGAGGGCATGACAATGCACATACATGATATGATAAGTATAGTGAGATTTAATTGGGCATTACGACAAAGTACATAGACCGCTATCCAGCATGCATCTATGCCTAAAAAGTCCACCTTCCAGGTTATCATCCGAACCCCTTCCAGTATTAAGTTGCAAACAACAGACAATTGCATTAAGTATGGTGCGTAATGTAATCAACAACTACATCCTCGGACATAGCATCAATGTTTTATCCCTAGTGGCAACAGCACATCCACAACCTTAGAACTTTCTGTCACTGTCCCAGATTTAATGGAGGCATGAACCCACTATCGAGCATAAATACTCCCTCTTGGAGTTAAGAGTAAAAACTTGGCCAGAGCCTCTACTAATAACGGAGAGCATGCAAGATCATAAACAACACAAAGGTAATAGATTGATAATCAACATAACATAGTATTCTCTATCCATCGGATCCCGACAAATACAACATATAGCATTACAGATAGATGATCTTGATCATGTTAGGCAGCTCACAAGATCCGACAATGAAGCACATAAGGAGAAGACGACCATCTAGCTACTGCTATGGACCCATAGTCCAGGGGTGAACTACTCACTCATCACTCCGGAGGCGACCATGGCGGTGAAGAGTCCTCCGGGAGATGATTCCCCTCTCCGGCAGGGTGCCGGAGGCGATCTCCTGAATCCCCCGAGATGGGATTGGCGGCGGTGGCGTCTCTGGAAGGTTTTCCGTATCGTGGCTCTCGGTACTGGGGGTTTCGCGACGGAGGCTTTAAGTAGGCGGAAGGGCAGGTCAGGGGGCCACACGAGGGACCCACACAATAGGGCCGCGCGGCCAGGGCCCAGGCCGCGCCGCCCTGGCGTGTCGTCGCCTCGTGGCCCCACTTCGTGATCCTTTCGGTCTTCTGGAAGCTTCGTGCAAAAATAGGACCCTGGGCTTTGATTTCGTCCAATTCCGAGAATATTTCCTTACTAGGATTTCTGAAACCAAAAACAGCAGAAAATAGCAACTGGCTCTTCGGCATCTCGTTAATAGGTTAGTGCCGGAAAATGCATAAATACGACATAAAGTATGCATAAAACATGTAGATATCATCAATAATGTGGCATGGAACATAAGAAATTATCGATACGTCGGAGACGTATCACTTCCCTCTGCGAAGGGCCTGTCTTTTACTTTATGTTGAGTCAGTAAACCTATTTCCCTCCATCTCAAGCAAGCATTTGAGTTGTTGTGATCAAACCATTATATTGTGATTTACTTCATCATGTCTTTTACTCTTCCTTGTTTAGTACAAGTTTTTATCTGAATGAATATAGCTTTGCAAGTTATTAATGATCATTATGATTGAGTATGCAAGATGAGCCATATAATCTTTAACATGAGAGCGCTGCTCGATAGATAAGAATAACCTGTTAATTGTTCTCTGACCAAGAACGAAGTTTGCCATCACCAACTATGATTTCTTATGCACCTTTATTTGTGATTACCTTATACTTGTTTCAAGTTGAGTTATAAGAGGAAGTTGTTCACTAGAATGTCTTGTGTGAATGAATATGATGCTTCTTGTCTGTATTTGATTTATCGACTCTTCACTCCATAAACATGTGGTCCTGTTTACCGAGTTCAGTTTCACTTGGGGACAAGCGAAGTCTAAGCTTGGGGGAGTTGATACGTCCAATTTGCATCACTATTTTATATCATAATTTGCTGTTATTCATTGATATATTTCATATTTGGAGATAATACTTATGTTATTTCATCTATTTTGCATGTTTCATGATTATTGGAGGATCGCGCACCGGAGTCGGGATTCTGTCTGGAAAAAGCGCCGTCGAATGCAATATTTCTGAAGATCAACAGTTGACGGAAATTATATGAAAAATCCTATTTTTCCGTAAGACGAAGGGAGCCGGAAGGGGGAGCCGAGGGGACCCGAGGTGGGCCCACCCCATAGGCCGGCGTGGCCCAAGGCCCGGCCGTGCCGCCTCGTGAGGAGGGGGCCCACGGCCCCCTCTCGCCTCCTTTTCTTCGCGTACGCCTTCGTCCCGAAAACCTAAGCTCCAGGGGTACATCGCGAAGAGCCACAGCCCGCCTCTCGCGGGGCGGAGAACACCAGAGAGAAAAGAGCTCTCCGGCAGGCTGAGATCCGCCGGGGAAATTCCCTCCCGGAGGGGGAAATCGACGCCATCGTCACCGTCATCGAGCTGGACATCATCTCCATCACCATCATCATCATCATCTTCATCATCATCACCGCTGTCTCCACCGCTGCACGCCGTCACCGCTGTAACAATTTGGGTTTGATCTTGATTGTTTGATAGGGGAAACTCTCCCGGTGTTGATTTCTACTTGTTATTGATGCTATTGAGTGAAACCGTTGAACCAAGGTTTATGTTCAGATTGTTATTCATCATCATATCACCTCTGATCATGTTCCATATGATGTCTCGTGAGTAGTTCGTTTAGTTCTTGAGGACATGGGTGAAGTCTAAATGTTAGTAGTGAAGTATGGTTGAGTAATATTCAATGTTATGATATTTAAGTTGTGGTGTTATTCTTCTAGTGGTGTCGTGTGAACGTCGACTACACGACACTTCACCTTTATGGGCCTAGGGGAATGCATCTTGTACTCGTTTGCCAATTGCGGGGTTGCCGGAGTGACGAAACCCGAGCCCCGTTGGTATATCGATGCGGGAGGGATAGCGGGATCTCGCAGTTTAAGGTCTGTGGTTAGATTTATCTTAATTACTTTCTTGTAGTTGCGGATGCTTGCAAGGGGTATAATCACAAGTATGTATTAGTCCTAGGAAGGGCGGTACATTAGCATAGGTTCACCCACACAACACTTATCAAAACAATGAAGATTAATTAGCCGTATGTAGCGAAAGCACTAGACTAAAATCCCGTGTGTCCTCGAGAACGTTTGGTTATTATAAGTAAACAAACCGGCTTGTCCTTTGTGCTAAAAAGGATTGGGCCACTCGCTGCAATTATTACTCTCGCACTTTACTTACTCGTACTTTATTCATCTCGTTACATCAAAACCCCCTGAATACTTGTCTGTGAGCATTTACAGTGAATCCTTCATCGAAACTGCTTGTCAACACCTTCTGCTCCTCGTTGGGATCGACATTCTTACTTATCGAAGATACTACGATACACCCCCCTATACTTGTGGGTCATCACCTACTATGTGGTATTTTTCTGCCATTCCAAGTAAATACTTCATGTGCTACCTTTAAACAATTCAAAACTTTATTACTCCTTATTTGTGTCAATGTTTTATAGCTCATGAGGAAGTATGTGGTGTTTTATCTTTCAATCTTGTTGGGAAGACTTTCACCAATGGACTAGTGGCATCATCTTCTTATCCAATAATTTTGCAAAAAGAGCTGGCAAAGGGGTGCCCAGCCCCAATTAATTAACTTTCATTAATAATTCTCTTCACATGTTTTGCCCTGATTTATCAGTAAGCAACTTAATTTTGCAATAGACACTCCTCCATGGTATGTGAAATGTTGGAAGGCACCCGAGGATTCGGTTAGCCATGGCTTGTGAAAGAAAAAAGGTTGGGATGAGTGTCATCTATAAATAAAACTAAAGTACATGTGTAAACAAAAGAGAAGAGGGATGATCTACCTTGCTGGTAGAGATAACGTCCTTCATTGGAACCGCTCTTTGAAAGTCTGTATGACAAGGGGGTTAGAGTGCCTACTACCATTCGTTGACAACAACAAACACCTCTCAAAACTTTACTTTTATGCACTCTTTATGATTTCAAAACTTGAAAAGCTCTAGCACATGATTTAATCCCTGCTTCCTGATACGTCTCCAACGTATCGATAATTTCTTATGTTCCATGCCACATTATTGATGATATCTACATGTTATATGCACATTATATGTCATATTCGTGCATTTTCTGGAACTAACCTATTAACAAGATGCCGAAGAGCCAGTTGCTGTTTTCTGCTGTTTTTGGTTTCGTAAATCCTAGTAAGGAAATATTCTCGGAATCGGACGAAATCAAGACCCAGGTCCCTATTTTTCCACGAAGCTTCCGGAAGACCGAAGAGTCAACGAAGTGGGGCCACGAGGTGGCCGGACCACGAGGCGGCGCGGCCCGGGCCCCGGCCGCGCCGGCCCGTGGTGTGGGTCCCTCGCGCCGCCTCTTGCCCTACCCTTCCGCCTACAAATAGCCTTCGTCGCGAAACCCCCCGTACCGAGAGCCACGATACGGAAAACCTTCCAGAGACGCAGCCGCCGCCAATCCCATCTCGGGGATTCAGAGATCGCCTCCGGCACCCCCGCCGGAGAGGGGATTCATCTCCCGGAGGACTCTACACCGCCATGGTCGCCTCCGGAGTGATGAGTGAGTAGTTCACCCCTGGACTATGGGTCCATAGCAGTAGCTAGATGGTTGTCTTCTCCTCATTGTGCTTCATTGTTGGATCTTGTGAGCTGCCTAACATGATCAAGATCATCTATCCGTAATGCTATATGTTGTGTTTGTCGGGATCCGATGGATAGAGAATACCATGTCATGTTAATTATCAAGTTATTACATATGTGTTGTTTATGATCTTGCATGCTCTCCGTTACTAGTAGAGGCTCAGGCCAAGTTTTTACTTTTAACTCCAAGAGGGAGTATTTATGCTCGATAGTGGGTTCATGCCTGCATTGACACCGGGACAAGTGACGTAAAGTTCTAAGGTTGTGTTGTGTTGTTGCCACTAGGG
The DNA here is from genome assembly GCF_022539505.1 of Lolium rigidum. Lineage (NCBI taxonomy): Eukaryota > Viridiplantae > Streptophyta > Magnoliopsida > Poales > Poaceae > Lolium > Lolium rigidum. The sequence goes on from NC_061510.1 coordinate 391,689,813, forward strand.
ATAAAACATTGGCGCTATGTCCGAGGATGTAGTTGTTGATTACATTACGCACCATACTTAATGCAATTGTCCGTTGCTTTGCAACTTAATACCGGAGGGGGTTCGGATGATAACCCGAAGGTGGACTTTTTAGGCATAGATGCGATTGGATGGCGGTCTATGTACTTTGTCGTAATGCCCAATTAAATCTCACTATACTTATCATGTCATGTATGTGCATTGTTATGCCCTCTCTATTTGTCAATTGCCCGACTGTAATTTGTTCACCCAACATGCTTTTATCTTATGGGAGAGACACCTCTAGTGAACTCGTGGACCCCGGTCCAATTCTCTTTACTCGAAATACAATCTACCGCAATACTTGTTTTTATTATTTTCTCTCGCAAACAATCATCTTCCACACAATACGGTTAATCCTTTGTTACAGCAAGCCGGTGAGATTGACAACCTCACTCGTTTCGTTGGGGCAAAGTACTTTGGTTGTGTTGTGCAGGTTCCACGTTGGCGCCGGAATCCCAGGTGTTGCGCCGCACTACATCCCGCCGCCATCAACCTTCAACGTGCTTCTTGGCTCCTACTGGTTCGATAAACCTTGGTTTCTTACTGAGGGAAACTTGCTGCTGTACGCATCACACCTTCCACTTGGGGTTCCCAACGGGCGTGTGCTTTACGCGTCATCAAGCTAAATTTCTGGCGCCGTTGTCGGGGAGATCAAGACACGCTCGCAAGGGGAGTCTCCACTTCTCAATCTCTTTACTTTGTTTTTGTCTTGCTTTATTTTATTTACTACTTTGTTTGCTGCATTATATCAAAACACAAAAAAATTAGTTGCTAGCTTTACTTTATTTACTGTCTTGTTTGCTATATCAAAAACACAAAAAAATTAGTTTACTTGCATTTACTTTACTTATTTCATCATGTTTCCCTTTAATTTCACCACAAAGAACATACCGGTAGGACAAGGGTCTATAATTGGGAGAAACAATATAGAAGAATTTTTCACTCATGTCAGTACCACTGAAGATTTTGAAGATAGACACTTGGTGGAACTTGCTCCCACTTATGAAATTGCTGCTGCTACTTTAGTTCGCATGTTGGAAACTAAATTTGTTAATCTCAATCCTATAATCCAACACATGTTTCTTACACTTGGTGATTTGGGAGAGGGGGAAAAGAAAGATTTTGTCTTAGAAACCCTTCTTAGAGAATTTGGTGGTCTAGCAAGAGAGGCTAGAAAGGTCTTTGCTAAATTTAATATGCTTGGTTCTCATACTAATTTTGTTAGTCTCCTTGAAAAAATGGATATGGATAGAATAAGGTACACTAAAAATACTAATGATGGTGGAGAGATCAAAGCACCAATACCATGCAAACTCCTAGCTATGAATGATGCACTAGAACATAACTATGCTTGGCTTGTTCCTGAAAATTTGTTCGATGAGAGTAGCAAGCCCAAGACTAATGAAAAGGGAGACGCTGAAACTTATGTATCCAATATACTATGCATGGTTGAGAAAACTCCAAACCCCGCTGCAGGTGCACCACCCTTCGATAATACTTGATATACACTTTCTGCGCCTAGCTGAAAGGCGTTAAAGAAAAGCGCTTATGGGAGACAACCCATGTTTTTACTACAGTATTTTTGTTTTATATTTGTGTCTTGGAAGTTGTTTACTACTGTAGCAACCTCTCCTTATCTTAGTTTTATGTTTTGTTGTGCCAAGTAAAGTCTTTGATAGAAAAGTAAGTACTAGATTTGGATTACTGCGCAGTTCCAGATTTCTTTGCTGTCACGAATCTGGGTCTACCTCCCTGTAGGTAGCTCAGAAAATTAAGCCAATTTACGAGCATGATCCTCAGATATGTACGCAACTTTAATTAAATTTGAGCATTTTCGTTTGAGCAAGTCTGGTGGCCTAATAAAATCCATCTTTACGGACTGTTCTGTTTTGACAGATTCTGTCTTTTATTTCGCATTGCCTCTTTTGCTATGATGGATGAATTTCTTTGATCCACTAATGTCCAGTAGCTTTATGCAATGTCCAGAAGTGTTAAGAATGATTGTGTCACCTCTGAACATGTGAATTTTTATTATGCACTAACCCTCTAATGAGTTGTTTCGAGTTTGGTGTGGAGGAAGTTTTCAAGGATCAAGAGAGGAGTATGATGCAATATGATCAAGGAGAGTGAAAGCTCTAAGCTTGGGGATGCCCCGGTGGTTCACCCCTGCATATTCTAAGAAGACTCAAGCTGTCTAAGCTTGGGGATGCCCAAGGCATCCCCTTCTTCATCGACAACATTATCAGAGTTCCTCCCCGAAACTATATTTTTATTCCGTCACATCTTATGTACTTTGCTTGGAGCGTCGGCTTGTTTTTGTTTTTGTTTTGTTTGAATAAAATGGATCCTAGCATTCACTTTATGGGAGAGAGACACGCTCCGCTGTTGCATATGGACAAATATGTCCTTAGGCTCTACTCATAGTATTCATGGCGAAGTTTCTTCTTCGTTAAATTGTTATATGGTTGGAATTGGAAAATGATACATGTAGTAAATTGCTATAATGTCTTGGATAATGTGATTCTTGGCAATTGGTGTGCTCATGTTTAAGATCTTGCATCATATACTTTGCACCCATTAATGAAGAAATACTTAGAGCTTGCTAATTTGGTTTGCATATTTGGTTTCTCTAGAGTCTAGATAACATCTAGTATTGAGTTTTGAACAACAAGGAAGACGGTATGGAGTCCTATAATGTTTACCATATGTCTTTTATGTGAGTTTTGTCTGTACCGTTCATCCTTGTGTTTGTTTCAAATAACCTTGCTAGCCTAAACCTTGTATCGAGAGGGAATACTTCTCATGCATCCCAAATACTTGAGCCAACCACTATGCCATTTGTGTCCACCATACCTACCCACTACATGGTATTTATCCGCCATTCCAAAGTAAATTGCTTGAGTGCTACCTTTAAAATTCCATCATTCACCTTTGCAATATATAGCTCATGGGACAAATAGCTTAAAAACTATTGTGGTATTGAATATGAACTTATGCATTTTATCTCTTATTAAGTTGCTTGTTGTGCGATAACCATGTTTCTGGGGACGCCATCAACTATTCTTTGTTGAATATCATGTGAGTTGCTATGCATGTCCGTCTTGTCTGAAGTAAGAGAGATCTACCACCTTATGGTTAAGCATGCATATTGTTAGAGAAGAACATTGGGCCGCTAACTAAAGCCATGAATCATGGTGGAAGTTTCAGTTTTGGACACATATCCTCAATCTCATGTGAGAATAATAATTGTTGCTACATGCTTATGCATTAAAGAGGAGTCCATTATCTCGTTATTCATGTTGTCCCGGTATGGGTGTCTAAGTTGAAGAATGATCAAAAGCGAGAAATCCAATGCGAACTTTCTCCTTAGACCCTTGTACAGGCGGCATGGAGGTACCCCATTGTGACACTTGGTTAAAACATGTGCATTGTGATGATCCGGTAGTCCAAGCTAATTAGGACAAGGTGCGGGCACTATTAGTATACTATGCATGAGGCTTGCAACTTGTAAGATATAAGGTACATAACTCATATGCTTTATTACTACCGTTGACAAAATTGTTTCATGTTTTCAAAATAAAAGCTCTAGCACAAATATAGCAATCGATGCTTTCCTCTTTGAAGGACCATTCTCTTTTACTTTTATGTTGAGTCAGTTCACCTATCTCTCTCCACCTCAAGAAGCAAACACTTGTGTGAACTGTGCATTGATTCTTACATACTTGCATATTGTACTTGTTATATTACTCTATGTTGACAATTATCCATGAGATATACATGTTACAAGTTGAAAGCAACCGCTGAAACTTAATCTTCCTATGTGTTGCTTCAATGCCTTTACTTTGATTTATTGCTTTATGAGTTAACTCTTATGCAAGACTTATTAATACTTGTCTTGAAGTACTATTCATGAAAAGTCTTTGCTTTATGATTCACTTGTTTACTCATGTCATTACCATTGTTTTGATCACTGCATTCATTACATATGCTTACAAATAGTATGATCAAGATTATGATGGCATGTCACTTCAGAAATTATCTTTGTTATCGTTTTACCTCGCTCGGGACGAGCAGAACTAAGCTTGGGGATGCTGATACGTCTCCAACGTATCGATAATTTCTTATGTTCCATGCCACATTATTGATGATATCTACATGTTATATGCACATTATATGTCATATTCGTGCATTTTCTGGAACTAACCTATTAACAAGATGCCGAAGAGCCAGTTGCTGTTTTCTGCTGTTTTTGGTTTCAGAAATCCTAGTAAGGAAATATTCTCGGAATCGGACGAAATCAAGACCCAAGTCCCTATTTTTCCACGAAGCTTCCAGAAGACCGAAGAGTCAACGAAGTGGGGCCACGAGGTGGCCAGACCACAGGGCGGCGCGGCCCAGGCCCTGGCCGCGCCGACCTGTGGTGTGGGCCCCTCGCGCCGCCTCTTGACCTACCCTTCCGCCTACAAATAGCCTTCGTCGCGAAACCCCCAGTACCGAGAGCCACGATACGGAAAACCTTCCAGAGACGCAGCCGCCGCCAATCCCATCTCGGGGGATTCAGGAGATCGCCTCCGGCACCCTGCCGGAGAGGGGAATCATCTCCCGGAGGACTCTTCACCGCCATGGTCGCCTCCGGAGTGATGAGTGAGTAGTTCACCCTCGGACTATGGGTCCATAGCAGTAGCTAGATGGTTGTCTTCTCCTCATTGTGCTTCATTGTTGGATCTTGTGAGCTGCCTAACATGATCAAGATCATCTATCTGTAATGCTATATGTTGTGTTTGTCGGGATCCGATGGATAGAGAATACCATGTCATGTTAATTATCAAGTTATTACATATGTGTTGTTTATGATCTTGCATGCTCTCCGTTACTAGTAGAGGTTCTGGCCAAGTTTTTACTTTTAACTCCAAGAGGGAGTATTTATGCTCGATAGTGGGTTCATGCCTGCATTGACACCTGGGACAGTGACAGAAAGTTCTAAGGTTGTGTTGTGCTGTTGCCACTAGGGATAAAACATTGGCGCTATGTCCGAGGATGTAGTTGTTGAGTACATTACGCACCATACTTAATGCAATTGTCTGTTGCTTTGCAACTTAATACTGGAGGGGGTTCGGATGATAACCTGAAGGTGGACTTTTTAGGCATAGATGCAGTTGAATGGCGGTCTATGTACTTTGTCGTAATGCCCAATTAAATCTCACTATACTTATCATGTCATGTATGTGCATTGTTATGCCCTCTCTATTTGTCAATTGCCCGACTGTAATTTGTTCACCCAACGTGCTTTTATCTTATGGGAGAGACACCTCTAGTGAACTGTGGACCCCGGTCCAATTCTCTTTACTGAAATACAATCTACTGCAATACTTGTTTTTATTATTTTCTCTGCAAACAATCATCTTCCACACAATACGGTTAATCCTTTGTTACAGCAAGCCGGTGAGATTGACAACCTCACTGTTTCGTTGGGGCAAAGTACTTTGGTTGTGTTGTGCAGGTTCCACGTTGGCGCCGGAATCCCTGGTGTTGCGCCGCACTACATCCCGCCGCCATCAACCTTCAACGTGCTTCTTGGCTCCTACTGGTTCGATAAACCTTGGTTTCTTACTGAGGGAAACTTGCTGCTGTACGCATCACACCTTCCACTTGGGGTTCCCAACGGGCGTGTGCTTTACGCGTCATCACTTCCCTCTGCGAAGGGCCTTTTGTTTTACTTTATGTTGAGTCAGTTTACCTACTTCTTTCTATCTTAGAAGCAAACACTTGTGTCAACTGTGTGCATTGATTCTTACATGCTTGTTTATTGCACTCATCATATTACTTTGTGTTGACAATTATCCAAGAGATATACATGTTGAAAGATGAAAGCAACTGTTGAAACTTAAATCTTCCTTTGTGTTGCTTCAAAACCTTCTATTAAGAATCTATTGCTTTATGAGTTAACTCTTATGCAAGACTTTTTGATGCTTGTCTTGAAAGTACTATTCATAAAAAGTTTTTGCTATATGATTCAGTTGTTTAGTCATTATCTTTTTGTTAGCAAACTATAGACCATTGCTTTGAATCACTTCATTCATCTCATATGCTTTACAATAGTATTGATCAAGATTATGTTGGTAGCATGTCACTTCAGAAATTATTCTTTTTATCGTTTACCTACTCGAGGGCGAGTAGGAACTAAGCTTGGGATGCTTGATACGTCTCCAACGTATCTATAATTTCTTATGTTCCATGCTAGTTTTATGATAATACCTACATGTTTTACTCACACTTTATATCATTTTTATGCATTTTCCGGGACTAACCTATTAACAAGATGCCGAAGCGCCAGTTCCTGTTTTCTGCTGTTTTTGGTTTCAGAAATTCTACACAGGATATATTCTCGGAATTGGACGAAACAAAAGCCCACGGCCCTATTTTCGACGGAGGATTCCAGAAGTCCGAAGAAGAGTCGAGGAAGGGCAGCAGGGGGCCCACCCCATAGGGCGGCGCGGCCAGGCCCCCTGCCGTGCCCAGGTGTGGGGAGGGAGCCCCCTGGCTCCCCCGACGCTCCCCCTTCGCCTATATATTCTCCCAGAAGTAAAAACCCTAAAGGCATCGGTCTTCCTCCACGAAAAGTTACGTAGCCGCCGCCATCGCGAAGACAATTTTCGGGGGACAGAATCTCTGTTCCGGCACGCCGCCGGGACGGGGAAGTGCCCCCGGAGTCATCTCCATCGACACCACCGCCATCTTCATCGCCGCTGCTGTCTCCCATGATGAGGAGGGAGTAGTTCTCCCCCGAGGCTGAGGGCTCTACCGGTAGCTATGTGGTTCATCTCTCTCTCTCCCATGGTGTGATCTTTATGTGATCATGGGCTTTGTAATCTAGTTGAATATGTAGATGTTACTCTTGTCTATTATGCACTCTAGAGGTTACTTTAATATGAACTCCGGAGTCACTCTCCACGGGGTGATGGTGACAGTGTGCACATCGTGTGTGATTCCTTTATGACATTGTGGAGCTTGTTTACTCCGGCTTGAGGTGTGCTTTTGCAGCTGATACGTCCCAAACGTATCTATAATTTCTTATGTTCCATGCTACTTTTATGATGATACTCACATGTTTTATACACATTATATGTCATTATTATGCATTTTCCGGCACTAACCTATTGACGAGATGCCAAAGAGCCGATTCTTGTTTTCTGCTGTTTTTGGTTTCAGAAATCCTAGTAAGGAAATATTCTCGGAATTGGACGAAATCAACGCCCAGGGTCCTATTTTTCCACGAAGCTTCCAGAAGACCGAAGAGGATACGAAGTGGGGCCACAAGGTGGCGACACACCAGGGTGGCGCAGCCCAAGCCCTGGCCGCGCCGGCCTGTTGTGTGGGCCCCTCGCGTCGCCTCTTGACCTGCCCTTCCGCCTACTTAAAGCCTTCGTCGCGAAACCCCCAGTACCGTGAGCCACGATACAGAAAACCTTCCAGAGACGCCGTCGCCGCCAATCCCATCTCGGGGGATTCAGGAGATCGCCTCCGGCACCTCGCCGGGAGAGGGGAATCATCTCCTGGAGGTCTCTTCATCGCCATGATCGCCTCCGGACCGATGTGTGAGTAGTCCACCCCTGGACTATGGGTCCATAGCAGTAGCTAGATGGTTGTCTTCTCCTCATTGTGCTATCATGTTAGATCTTGTGAGCTGCCTATCATGATCAAGATCATCTATTATATATGTTATTTATGTTCTTGCATGCTCTCCGTTGCTAGTAGAGGCTCTGGCCAAGTTGATACTTGTGACTCCAAGAGGGAGTATTTATGCTCGATAGTGGGTTCATGCCTCCATTAAATGCAGGAGACGATAGAAAGTTCTAAGGTTGTGGATGTGCTGTTGCTACTAGGGATAAAACATCGATGCTTTGTCTAAGGATATTTGTGTTGATTACATTACGCACCATACTTAATGCAATTGTCTGTTGTTTACAACTTAATACTGGAGGGGGTTCAGATGATAACCTGAAAGTGGACTTTTTAGGCATAGATGCATGCTGGATAGCGGTCTATGTACTTTGTCGTAATGCCCTGATTGAATCTCATAGTACTCATCATGATATATGTATGTGCATTGTTATGCCTTCTTTATTTGTCAATTGCCCAACTGTAATTTGTTCACCCAACATCTGTTTATCTTATGGGAGAGACACCACTAGTGATCTGTGGACCCCGGTCCTATTCTTTACATCTGAAATACAAACTGCTGCAATTGTTCTTTACTGTTCTTTGCAAATAATCATCATCATCCACACTATACATCTAATCCTTTGTTTTCAGCAAGCCGGTGAGATTGACAACCTCACTGTTACGTTGGGGCAAAGTTCTGTGATTGTGTTGTGCAGGTTCCACGTTGGCGCCGGAATCCCTGGTGTTGCGCCGCACTACACTCCGCCGCCATCAACCTTCAACGTGCTTCTTGGCTCCTACTGGTTCGATAACCTTGGTTTCTTACTGAGGGAAACTTGCTGCTGTGCGCATCATACCTTCCTCTTGGGGTTCCCAACGGACGTGTCAACTACGCACAATCAAGCTCTTTTTCTGGCGCCGTTGCCGGGGAGATCAAGACACGCTGCAAGGGGAGTCTCCACTTCCAATCTCTTTACTTTGTTTTTGTCTTACTTTATTTTATTTACTACTTTGTTTGCTGCACTAAAACAAAATACAAAAAAATTAGTTGCTAGTTTTACTTTATTTAATGTCTTGTTCTCTATATTAAAAACACAAAAAATTAGTTACTTGCATTTACTCTACTTTATTTAGTTTGCTTTATTTACTACTGGTAAAATGAATGCTCCTGAAAACACTAAGTTGTGTGATTTCACTAGTTAGGCTTAATGGAAAACAACAAAAATATTAGAGATCTTTATAGTATTTATCTTGAGTTAGGACATGAGGTGTTTGAAGAGAAAATTAAAAAACCCATGGAACTTTGTTTACAAAATAGTTGTAGCAATGTTATTAGCATGAACTCTTTGAACACTATTATTGCTAATGCTATGGAAGAATTTAAGCTTGGGGAAGCTGGTTTTGATGAGCATGATATTTTTAGTCCCCCAAGCATGGAGGAGAGAATTTACTTTGATGACACTTTTCCTCCCATTTATGATGATAGTGGTATTTTGGTGCCACCTAATATTGAGGATAAAGTTTATTATGATTATACCATGCCTGCAATTTATGATGATTACAATGATGGCTGTGCTAGTTTTACTCCCACTATTACTATTAAAATTGATTATGCTTATGTGGAGAGTAATGATACTTTTATGCATGTGAATAAGAATGCTTTATGTGATAGTTACATTGTTGAATTTGTTCATGATGCCACTGAAAGTTATTATGAGAGAGGAAAATATGGTTATATGCATCTTAATAATATTAAGTTTCCCCTCTTTATGTTGAGAATCTTGAAGTTGCACTTGTGTTGCCTTTCTATGCTTGTTGCATTATGCTTACATGACTTGTTTATTTACAAGATTCCTTTTCATAGGAAGTGGGTTAGGCTTAAATTTGTTTCATACTTGCTTTTTGATGCTCTCTTTTGCTTCAACTCTTATTTCTTGCGAGTGCATCATTAAAATTACTCGAGCCCATCTTAATGGCTATAAAGAAAGCACTTCTTGGGAGATAACCCATGTTTTTATTTTGCTACTTGTTTTGTTGTGTCTTGGAAGTTGTTACTACTGTAGCAACCTCTCCTTATCTTTATTTTATTGCATTGTTGTGCCAAGTAAAGTCTTTGATAGTAAAGTCAATACTAGATTTGGATTACTCGCGCGAAACAGATTTCTTGTCTGTCACGAATTTCGATCTGCCTCTCTGTAGGTAACTCAGAAAAATTTGCCAATTTACGTGCGTGATCCACAGATATGTACGCAACTTTCATTCAATTTGGGCATTTTCATTTGAGCAAGTCTGGTGCCTCAAAAAAATTCGTCTTTACGGACTATTCTGTTTTGACAGATTCTGCCTTTTATTTCGCATTGCCTCTTTTGCTGTGTTGGATGGATTTCTTTGTTCCATTAACATCCAGTAGCTTTGTGCAATGTCCAGAAGTGTTAAGAATGATTGTGTCACCTCTGAACATGTGAATTTTTGATTATGCACTAACCCTCTAATGAGTTTGTTTTGAGTTTGGTGTGGAGGAAGTTTTCAAGGGTCAAGAGAGGAGGATGATACAATATGATCAAGAAGAGTGAAAAGTCAAAGCTTGGGGATGCCCCGTGGTTCATCCCTGCATATTTTAAGAAGACCCAAGCGTCTAAGCTTGGAGATGCCCAAGGCATCCCTTCTTCATCGACAACTTATCAGGTCACCTCTAGTGAAACTATATTTTTATTCTGTCACATCTTATGTGCTTTACTTGGAGCGTCTATTTGTTTTTGTTTTTGTTTTTGTTTTTGTTTGAATAAGATCGGATCCTAGCATTCTTTGTGTGGGAGAGAGACACGCTCCGCTGTTTCGTATGAACACATATGTTCTTAGCTTTATCTTTAATGTTCATTGCGAAAGTTGGACTATTTCATTCATTGTTATATGGTTGGAAACGGAAAATGCTGCATGTGGTAAATGGTTTAATGTCTTGAATAATGTGATACTTGGCAATTGTTGTGCTCATATAGATCATGTTTAAGCTCTTGCATCATATACCCTATACTCATTAATGAATAACTACATAGGGCTTGTTAAAATTTGGTTTGCATGATTGATCTCTATAGTCTAGATATTTTCTGGTTAAGGTGTTTGAACAACAAGGAGACAATGTAAAGTCTTATAATAGATACAATATGTTCATATGTGAGCTTTGCTGCACCTTTTATACTTGAGTTTGCTTCAAACAACCTTGCTAGCCTAGCCTTGTATTGAGAGGAATTCTTCTCGTGCATCCAAATCCTTGAGCCAACTACTATGCCATTTGTGTCCACCATACCTACCTACTACATGGTATTTCTCCGCCATTCCAAAGTACATTACTTGAGTGCTACCTTTAAATTTCTATTCTTTGCCTTTGCAATATATAGCTCATGGGACAAATAGCCTTAAAAACTATCGTGGTGAAGAATATGTACTTATGTGTCTTATTTCTTAATAAGTTGCTTGTTGAGAGGTAACCATGTTTCGGGGACGCCATCAACTCTTTTACCTTTGTTGAATATCATGTGAGTTGCTATGCATGTTCGTCTTGTCTGAAGTAAGGGAGATTTTCATGATCAAATGGTTTGAGTATGCATACTGTTAGAGAAGAACATTGGGCCGCTAACTAAAGCCATGATTCATGGTGGAAATTTCAGTTTGGACAACTAATCCTCAATCTCTTATGAGAAAATTAACTGTTGTTGAATGCTTATGCATTAAAGAGGAGTCCATTATTTGTTGTCTATGTTGTCCCGGTATGGATGTCTAAGTTGAGAATAATCAAAAGCGAGAAATCCAATGCAAGCTTTCTCCTTAGACCTTTGTACAGAGCGGCATAGAGGTACCCCTTTGTGACACTTGGTTGAAACATATGCTATGCAATGATAATCCGTGTTAATCCAAGCTAATTAGGACAAGGTGCGAGCACTATTAGTATACTATGCATGAGGCTTGCAACTTATAAGATGTCTTATACATAACACACATGCTTTATTACTACCGTTGACAAAATTGTTTCTTGTTTTCAAAATGAAAAGCTCTAGCACAAAAATAGTAATCAATGCTTCCCTCTGCGAAGGGCCATTCTTCTACTTTATTGTTGAGTCAGTTTACCTATTCTTTCTATTCCAGAAGCAAACACTTGTGTCAACTGTGTGCATTGATTCTTACATGATTACCTATTGCACTTGTTATATTACTTTGTGTTGACAATTATCCATGAGATAAACATGTTGAAGTTGAAAGCAACCGCTGAAACTTTTATCTTCCTTTGTGTTGCTTCAATACCTTTACTTTGAATTTATTGCTTTATGAGTAACTCTTATGCAAGTCTTATTGATGCTTGTCTTGAAAGTATTATTCATGAAAAGTCTTTGCTATATGATTCATTTGTTTACTCATTATCTTCATCATTGCTTCGAATCGCTGCATTCATCTCATATGCCTTACAATAGTATGATCAAGATTATGATAGCATGTCACTTCAGAAATTATCTTTGTTATCGTTTACCTACTCGAGGGCGAGTAGGAACTAAGCTTGGGGATGCTTGATACGTCCCAAATGTATCTATAATTTCTTATGTTCCATGCTACTTTTATGATGATACTCACATGTTTTATACACATTATATGTCATTATTATGCATTTTCCGGCACTAACCTATTGACGAGATGCCGAAGAGCCGATTCTTGTTTCTCGTTGTTTTTGGTTTCAGAAATCCTAGTAAGGAAATATTCTCGGAATTGGACGAAATCAACGCCCAGGGTCCTATTTTTCCACGAAGCTTCCAGAAGCCTGAAGAGGATACGAAGTGGGGCCACAAGGTGGCGACACACCAGGGCGGCGCGGCCCAAGCCCTAGCCGCGCCGGCCTGTTGTGTGGGCCCCTCGCGTCGCCTCTTGACCTGCCCTTCCGCCTACTTAAAGCCTTCGTCGCGAAACCCCCGCATCCGAGAGCCACGATACGGAAAACCTTCCAGAGACGCCGCCGCCGCCAATCCCATCTCGGGGGATTCAGGAGATCGCCTCCGGCACCCTGCCGGAGAGGGGAATCATCTCCCGGAGGTCTCTTCATCGCCATGATCGCCTCCGGACCGATGTGTGAGTAGTCCACCCCTGGACTATGGGTGCATAGCAGTAGCTAGATGGTTGTCTTCTCCTCATTGTGCTATCATGTTAGATCTTGTGAGCTGCCTATCATGATCAAGATCATCTATTTGTAATGCTACATGTTGTGTTTGTTGGGATCCGATGAATATTGAATACTATGTCAAGTTGATTATCAATGTATCATATATGTTATTTATGTTCTTGCATGCTCTCCGTTGCTAGTAGAGGCTCTGGCCAAGTTGATACTTGTGACTCCAAGAGGGAGTATTTATGCTCGATAGTGGGTTCATGCCTCCATTAAATCACGGGACGATGATGAGAAAGTTCTAAGGTTGTGGATGTGCTTGTTGCTACTAGGGATAAAACATCGATGCTTTGTCTAAGGATATTTGTGTTGATTACATTACGCACCATACTTAATGCAATTGTCTCGTTGTTTACAACTTAATACCTGGAGGGGTTCGGATGATAACTCTGAAAGTGGACTTTTTAGGCATAGATGCATGCTGGATAGCGGTCTATGTACTTTGTCGTAATGCCCTGATTGAATCTCATAGTACTCATCATGATATATGTATGTGCATTGTTATGCCTTGTTTATTTGTCAATTTCCCAACTGTAATTTGTTCACCCAACATCTGTTTATCTTATGGGAGAGACACCACTAGTGATCTGTGGACCCCGGTCCTATTCTTTACATCTGAAATACAAACTGCTGCAATTGTTCTTTACTGTTCTTTGCAAACAATCATCATCATCCACACTATACATCTAATCCTTTGTTTTCAAGCAAGTCGGTGAGATTGACAACCTCACCGTTACGTTGGGGCAAAGTTCCGTGATTGTGTTGTGCGAGGTTCCACGATGGCGCCGGAATCCCGGTGTTGCGCCGCACTACACTCCGCCGCCATCAACCTTCAACGTGCTTCTTGGCTCCTACTGGTTCGATAACCTTGGTTTCTTACTGAGGGAAACTTGCTGCTGTGCGCATCATACCTTCCTCTTGGGGTTCCCAACGGACGTGTCAACTACACGCATCAGCAGCCCTACACAATGATTGGTGTTTGTTATCCAACAAGAGAGTGTTTGAGAGTAGCATTTATTTATTCAATTATGTGATCATTGTTGAGAGTGTCCACTAGTGAAAGTATGATCCCTAGGCCTTGTTTCTAAGCATTGAAACACCGTTTCCAACAAGTTCTCGCTACATGTTCGCTTGCTGCTATTTTTATTTCAGATTGCAATTACTACTTATAATCATCCATATTACTTGTATTTCACTATCTCTTCGCCGAACTAGTGCACCTATACATCCGACAAGTGTATTAGGTGTGTTGGGGACACAAGAGACTTCTTGTATCTTAATTGCAGGGTTGCTTGAGAGGGATATCTTTGACCTCTACCTCCCTGAGTTCGATAAACCTTGGGTGATTCACTTAAGGGAAACTTGCTGCTGTTCTATAAACCTCTGCTCTTGGAGGCCCAACACTATCTACAGGAATAAAAGCGTGCGTAGACATCAAGGTGCAGCTAGCCAGCTACCACAACAAACAGTTGTAGGAGTAGAAAGATTCATTACCGACCCCCTCGCCACTAGTAGAAACAAGGGCTTTTGCACCGGTTCGTAATGGTCATATGCACCGGATGCCGAACCGGTGCAAAGGATCCGGTGCAAAAGCCCCCCCCCCCCCCTCTTTTGCACCGGTTCAGTTGCGAACCGGTGCTAAAGGGGTACCACGTTCTCCATGCTTGGTCCAACAATTATAGCTGGGCATGAAATCTTTCCAAAGCAGGTGGGAGTGAATGACTTGCCAGTCATGGTATTGCGTTAAGTTTCGGCAACTAACACATGGACAACATATAAAACCATCCGCCTATGGATTTTCCGTAACCACACGGATAAAATAATTCAAGCTCGAAGTAAATTCGGGTAGGCGTCGGTCAACGTACATCCATTGCCGCCGGTTCATCTACATCAAATAATTAAGTTTATCAAAAAACCATTACAAAACATCATAACATATATAAATAGTGGAAATTAGCACCGTACAAATCAAAGGGTAAAGTTGCTTAACCTTGATCGAGGAGGAAAGAAAGAGGAGAAAACTTAAGTGTCGCTCCGGCACCTCATATCATTTTTGTTTTGTGTAAAATCAAGCGGCATCATTCTCTCAGACATTTCATCGAGCACCTTATGTGCATCGCAAAGAAAAGCAAGCAAGTACTCAACACATACATCTTCCTCAAAAAAAATGAAGTGAGTGGGCTGGTTGGGGGGTGAGCTCAATATATAGGGCAAAGGGAGTTTTAGCGACGGTTCGTGGAAATGCTAATGAGCTATCTTTAGCACCGATTCGTAACACGAACCGGTGCTAAAGGTTTTGCGGCTGCCACGTGCCTGGCGACGAACCTTTAGCAACGGTTCGTGTTACGAACCAGTGCTAAAGATACGACACGAACCGGTGTAAATGCCCCAACGGGTCCCCCTTTAGCACCGATAGCACGAACCGGTGCTAATGATCCCCTTTAGCACCGATTCACGCAAATCCGGTGCAAAAGCTCTTTAGAGAAAAAAAAAAATCGAAACCCTTGTTTCTACTAGTGCGCGGTCGCCTGCTGCAAGCCTGCAAGTACCAGAGAGGCCGCACCAGCTAGATCTTGCATTTCGGTCGAAACTCGAAAAGTAGCGCGCGCGCTGCACGGGTGGATGGAGTTATCGGTTCGTCCGTACGAAAGACCGTGCGTGCCGCGGCAGGATCTGCCAGAGTGCCAGTCACTAGTAATTGCAATGGCCGGTTCAGCTACGACATGTGGATACGTGCATCGGTACATACGCCTCGACTCTACGTACCGCGCACAGCTACGTCTACGTATGTGTAACCTAGTTCGCCAATGCATGTCAACATCTTAGAGCAGTGCACAGATTGCGATGCGTATGGGTGGCGTGGACGAAGCAAGTGAGCAAGCTGAGCAGGGCTGACGTACGTAGGCAGGGGCCGGTGGTTTCATCTGGTTTGTTTTCGTTGGCTGTTTCTTCTTCCAGCTCGACGACGCAACAAGTTCGTGGGGTTGTATCCGCTACGAGGAACGTGCGCGTGCGCGTTCTCGCATGGGAGTCCGGGGACTGTGCCGCACTGCCAAAGCTTGCTGTAGCAGCATCGCTTCACTGGCCGTTGTGCCTCGCGAGCGTGTGCGTCGTCCACGGCATGCGGTGCAAGTGCAGGGACGTATCCGCCCGTCCGTCCGTCCGACTGGCCATGCACGCACGCGCAGTGGTATGCACGTGCAGTTGCCACATGCGTCCGTCAGGGCATCTCCAGCGGCGCGACGCAAACGGACGCTGAGCGACCGTTTTCGTCCGCCGTGACCGGAAATGCGTCTGGGGCCTGTTCCAGCGGGGCGATGCAAAGTGACCGGGCCGTCCGCGGAGACAAATATGCGCCAGGTTTGCGTCTCCGCGGACGCTCGGCGGTCGCGGAAAATGTCCGCTCGGTCCTCGCACGGGCCCTCCTGCCAGCGGCACAACTGCTTCGTCTTCCGCGGCATTACTTCCGGGCGGCGCGCTGCAGCCTTTGCAGGGCCGCGTTAATGGCGTGCCTCGGCTTCCGCGAGCGTGCGCAGCGTCGATGCGTCTTCTCCGCCAGTACTGGCACCGAGGCGTCGCTTCGGCAGTCTGCGGCCGCGTTAATGGCGATGCGTCGCGTGGCGCGCGGCCGTCGCCTACCTCAGCGCACCCTGCCTCCGCGCTATATATACAGGGGCGCGAGCATCTCATCTCCTCCCCCACAAACCCTAGCCGCCGCTGCCGTAGCGCCGCTTCCTCTCAAGCAGATCCACGATGAGCAGCGCCGGACACGGCCAGGCTGCCGCGCCTCCACCTCCACCTTCACCTCCCACTCCACCTCCCCCGGCCTCGAGCTCCGACGACGGGTTCGACTCCGACGACAGCACCGACCTCCTCCACCCGGTCAGGGACGCCGCGGACCCGGCCGAAGCGGAGAAGGAAGCGAGAGGAGGAGCGGGCCGCCCATGCGGCTGTCGACGCCGAGCCGGAACAGCCGCAGGCCGGCGGCCGCTGCTACAGCCCGACGACTCGACTCGGAGATTTCTTGGTCATCCGATGACCCCGATGCGCCGACGCCGGAGGAGAAGGCGGCGGAGCGAGCGGGCCCTCGTCGAGTCTTTCGAGACGCTCAAGGACGAGGCCGCCAACGCGAGGCTGGAGCAGTGCCTGCAAGAGGACGCGGCGGCGCACCGAGCCATTGCGGCCGCGCGGGAGGCGGCGGAGAAGTAGGCGACGGAGCGACGCAACGACAGTGCCGGCCCGTCAAGCAAGTAGTCTAGGCCTATAGATCTACTTTGTATAGTTTTTATGCATTTTTATGTACTTTCAATGTTTCTACTATGTAGCAATTCAAAAAAATGGACCGCCCCGGTGGGAGCACACCCAGACGCAAACGGACGAGCGGACAAAATATGTCCGCGGGGCGACGCAAACGGACGCTCGCGACCACTTTTGGGCGTCCAAAATGCGTCGCGCCGCTGGAGATGCCCTCACGCTGCCGCGGCAACAGTTCCTGCTCCGGTAACCTCGGTTGCTCTGTTTTCTCGCACAAGAACACCCAATACACAATCGGCAACACGGATCACTATGGGCGGCCCCGTGTGTGCGACTGTTTAACAAGTTCGGCCGAATCCTGGAACCACCGGCTGGCTTTCTTCTGGCCGCCTGGAAGGAAATCTCCAGCGAGCCAACCTAAATCAACGACCCAAATAGTTCATTTTTGTTTGTTTGGTCGACCCGTGGACAGTTTGAGGGTGTTTGTCCGTTTTGGTTGGGCGGTGCGTCTAGCGACCTGACCCAAAGTGTCCTCCCCTACTCAATGGGACGCTAATGGCCGTCGCCGGCTTCGCGCGCTATAGATGATTTCGCGCTTCCGTTTGGTTCACGGCGGCTTCGGTTTCCCGTACGTGTTCGTTTTCTGTTTCCCGCCGCGGCCGGAATACTTCACGCGCCCGGCAGCCATTTCCCGCCCAAGGCGAGGGCAATAAAGGAAGCCAACTCGAGCAGCGTCGACCATCACACCCAATCGACGCCAAAAAACACATGCGTCACCGAAATATCTCCAACTGGAACCACATCAGGGAGATGTGTCGACCCTGTTGGCCTCGTCCGTCTGATGAGGAGGTCGAGATCATGGCCATGGAGATGACCCACGTAAATGCGAGGGACCAGCCTTCGAGCAGGAAGGCAATGGGGCGCAGTGATACGTCCAAAACGTATCTACTTTTCCGAACACTTTTGTTGTTGTTGGCCCTCTAATTTGTGTATTTTGAATACAATTAACACGGACTAACGTTGTTTTCAGCAGAATTGTTCTAGTGTCTCGTTTTTTTGCTGTCCAACTTTCAGGAAAAGTCCATATTTCACCCGAAAACTCACGGAGCCAGAAGACGAGACCGAGAAGGGCCACGAGGGACCCACACCTAGCCTAGGCACTTTTGTTGTTCTTTGGCCGCCTCGGCCACCCACTCGACCTCTCCTCCGAACTATATAAGAGCCTATGACCTGAAAGCAGAGCCTATGACCATCTCCTACTCTAAATATGAATATCTGAAATTCTTATCTCATGCAAAGCAACATCTAGTTGGTTTTAATCTGATATCTGGTAAACATTAGCTTATTCATTTGGCAGCTCAAGTTTTTTGTTATTTGAAATCAGCTGACTTGGTCTTAAATGTGATCTAAACACAGATTAATGGCAATGGAGCAGGAGGATTAGCATTTCACCTCATGGCTGAGCCTAAAATGACAGGCATGTTGACCACGACTAGTGCACGCAAGAGAAGGACCTACAGCGAGCCAACATGTGCTTAGTACATGTATCATATCTTATCTTGTGCTTATTTCTGCTACATGCTATTTTCTGATCTCTACATTGCATAATACATATTTGAATAGTTCATTGTTGTAACTATGTTTGCAGTATTATCAGAATGCAGTTGTAATGAAGCAGTCATCATTAGAAGATAGGCGCCAAAAAAAGGATCTGTAGCGAGCCTGTGCAACATTATGATGTAAGTTGTACTTAGTACAATTTCCATACATTGTCTTGTGCTTATTTATGCAACTTTTTATTATCTTATATCTACATTGCATAATACATGTTTGAATAGTTCACTGTTGCAACTACGTTTGCAATATTACTAGAATGCATTTGTAATGAAGCAGTCCTTAGTAGAAGATAGAGGGCAAAAAAGGTTCTGTAGTGTAATATCCCAGTATTTGGGGTTACAAAAATAGAGGAAACAGATGTGTGCATTGCATTCATGCATAGAAAATCTGGGGAATTTTC
>NC_061510.1:391709108-391737133 GCF_022539505.1 Lolium rigidum
TAGGATTTTTCATATAATTTCCGTCAACCGTTGATCTTCCGAAATATTGCATTCTGACGGCGCTTTTTCCAGCAGAATCCTGACTCCAGTGCGCGATCCTCCAATAATCATGAAACATGCAAAATAGATGAAATAACATAAGTATTATCTCCAAATATGAAATATATCAATGAATAACAGCAAATTATGATATAAAATAGTGATGCAAATTGGACGTATCAGTAAGTAGTTATGGTGGACACACATGGCATAGGTTTTGGCTCAAGGTTTTGGATGCACGAGAAGCATTCCCTCTCAATACAAGGCTTTGGCTAGCAAGGTTGTTTGAAGCAACACAAGTATGAACCGGTACAGCAAAACTTACATAAGAATATATTGCAAGCATTATAAGACTCTACACTGTCTTCCTTGTTGCTCAAACACTTTTACCAGAAAATATCTAGACCTTAGAGAGACCAATCATGCAAACCAAATTTCAACAAGCTCTATGGTAGTTCTCCACTAATAGGTTTAAACTACATGATGCAACAGCTTAATCATGATCTACTTGAGAGCTCAAAACAATTGCCAAGTATCAAATTATTCAATACAATATACCAATTACCACATGAAGCATTTTCTGTTTCCAACCAAATAGCAATAAGTGCAGCGGCTTTCAGCTTTTGCCATGAACATTAAAAGTAAAACGAAGAACACCAGTGTTCAAATGAAAAAGCGGAGCGTGTCTCTCTCCCACACAAGAATGCTAGGATCCGATTTATTCAGAAAACTAAAACAAACAAACAAAAATAAAAGCACACAGACGCTCCAAATAAAGCACATAAGATGTGACGGAATTAAAATATAGTTTCACTAGAGGTGACCTGATAAGTTATTGATGAAGAAGGGGATGCCTTGGGCATCCCCAAGCTTAGACGCTTGAGTCTTCTCGAAATATGCAGGGATGAACCATGGGGGCATCCCCAAGCTTAGACTTTTCACTCTTCTTGATCATATTATATCATCCTCCTCTCTTGATCCTTGAAAACTTCCTTCACACCAAACTCAAAGCAATCTCATTAGAGGTTTAGTGCATAATCAAAAATTCACATGTTCAGCAAGGACACAATCATTCCCAACACTTCTGGACATTACCCAAGATTACTGAAATTTAATGGAGCAAAGAAACTCACTCAAACACAGTAAAAGAGGCAATGCGAGATAAAAGGCAGAATCTGTCAAAATAGAACAGTCCGTAAAGGCGAATTTTTTCGGGGCACTTAACATGCTCAGATGGAAAAGCTCCAGTTGAATGAAATTTGCGTACATATCTGAGGATTACTCATGAATTTTTTCAGAATTTTTAGATTCTTCTACAGAGAGAACAGCTCAAATTCGTGACAGCTAAAAATCTGTTTGTGCGCAGAAATCCAAATCTAGTATCAACTTTCTATCAAAGATTTTACTTGGCACAAAAACGAAATAAACATGATAAGGAGAGGTTGCTACAGTGGTAACAACTTCCAAGACACAACAAAACAGTAGCAAAATAAAAACATGGGTTATCTCCCAAGAAGTTCTTTCTTTATAGCCATTAAGATGGGCTCAGTAATTTTAATGATGCTCTCGCAAGAAATAAGAGTTGAAGGAAAAGAGAGCATCAAAAGCAAGTATGAAACACTTTTAAGTCTAACACACTTCCTATGAAAAATAATCTTGTAAGGGAACAAGTACTGAAAGCACAAAGCAACAAGCATAGAAAGGTAACACAAGCGCAACTTCAAGATTCTCAACATAAAGAGGGGAAACTTAATATTATTAAGATGCATATAACCATGTTTCCCTCTCTCATAATAACTTTCAGTAGCATCATTGATGAAATCCACAATATAACCATCACTTAAAACATTCTTATCATGGTTCATATGCATAAAAGTATCATTAATTTTGGCATAAGAAAAACTCTTCTCATTAATAGTAATTGGAGCAGGATCATTATCAAGAATTTGAACATGGTAAACAAGTTGCATACTAAGGGGATGGTGTTTGGCAATCCCATCGTAACTATGACAAGTTTCATAAGGATAATTATAACCAGCTGTGTCATAGCCATCTCTATAACGATTATCTAAGCCCGAAGATATAATATCATCATTTTCACTAAAAGTAAAGGTCTCAAATATAGGATCTTCAAGCACAACATCCCCAAGCTTAGAGCTTTCAATATCATCGTTTGAGGGAACATGGATAGTGTTAACATCATTACTTTCATAATCGGTACCAAAGAGATTTTCAGTATCAAAAGTAGTATGCTCTTCCAAATCATGATCACTAATATAGGTAAAGGGCATAGGAAGATCATTGTACTCAGATCCATTATCATAATAATCATTAGTAGCAACATACTTACGGTTACCTATCGTTATCTCATACACGCGGGGATATGCCGTTACCTCTTTCTTTTTATTCCCCCTCTTCTTCTTCTTCTTCGTTCCCTTCTTCTCCTTCTTTTCCCCTTTAGGAGGGAGAGGCTTGAAAGGAAGCTTCTCCACATAACCTGGTTTATTATTAGAAAAAAATAGAAGAAACTTGGGAGGATACCTCTCTTTCATTAATAAGAACATAACACATATTAGTCCTGTCATATCTTGGTAAAGTCCCATCCTTTATAACCCTTTGTATGTAGGTGTTGTCATGGCAATTATTAACACAATAGAGATAACATCCATGCAACACACTATTCATATCAAGATCACTCATATCTAACAAAGAAATTTTTCTTGATAACTCTTCACACCCCAAAAATAAAGTAAGTTCATCATGCTGATTAGAAGTGGTCATGTTATCACAATATAGACTTGAAGTACTCATTAAATTTGAAATACTATCATCATGACCAGAACATTGAAAATTAAAATGACCCACTTCATAGCAAAGTTCACAAATAAAAGGATGGAGGTCACAAACTTTTTCACCAAGATCTTTTAGAGCCTTGTACCACATTCTAGTTTTTTCATTCCTATGATGGATACAATATTCATCTTCGATTTGATTAATTCCACAAGGTCTATGCATTCCACGAAAATTAACATGCGTATAGGAAATAGCATTTTCAGAAGTTTGAGCATGTTCATTGCAATCATTAATAACAGTTTCATCCTTCATGCTGATGTCTTTAAAAGGTTCATGATACATGTACCAATTTTCTTTAGGAACATTAATATGAGAAGCAAAGGCTCTATAGCAATCGACCATAATTTGAGGATCAAGACCATATTTAGCACTAAGCTCTTGAAAATCAGCAGTTTGAGCGAAAGACTTAATGCAATCATACTCTTAGTTTATACCTGATTCTTTACCTTTGTCATTATCCCAATTTTCAGTATTCTTTTGAATTTCTTCGAGAAGATTCCACTTAGCTTCAACCTCCTTGCTTCTGAAAGATCCCTCCAAACAGGCATCTAGATAGTCCTTGTGGTGTCCTGAAAGCCTTGCATAAAAATTATTAATAATAACATTACGGGGGAGCTCATGAATGGAACATTTGAGCATTAGTGACTTAAATCTCCCCCATGCTTGGGAAATACTCTCTCCATCACGAGGATAAAAGTTATAAATGTAATTCCTATCAACATGCACTTCATGAGTAGGATAAAATTTAGAATAAAAGAGAGGTACAATTTCCTCCCAACCAATAGATCGACCATTCTTCAGCATCTTATACCATTCCGCAGCTCTGCCCTTCAGAGATATAGAGAATAACTTCCTCTTAACTTGGTCATTTGAAATACGTGCACTCTCGAACAACTCGCATTATTCATGTATAAAGAGTAAATGATCACTAGGATGGACAGTCCCATCTCCAAAATAGCAATTGTTCATAGCAAGTTTAACAATTTTCATAGGTATCTTGAAAGGAATACTTTCAGTAGGTGGATTTAAAATATCACAAGCATCATTAGAGTTATCGCATATGGAAGATAAAGTATTATTAGAGCAAATTTTCTCCCCTAAAGCTGGGGAGCTAAAAAGATCATAAAAACTAGCTTCCCCAAGCTTAGACTTTTCCATAGCACTAGTACAAATGCCCGTGCGTTGCCACGGGGCAACAATACATGTAAACTGATTTTAAAAATATGTCTACAACACAATTCTATATGGTATGAGATGAAATGGTGGGCATCAGCCTGTCTCATGCGTTATCGAGGTATAGCTTCCTCTATCATGGCAAAGCTAAGATAGATAGGAATCTTCTTAGTGTTGAACTGAAAAATGCACGTGCACGGCTCCATCCATATAAATTCAAATTTGTTGTGCTCAAGCGTAAATAATATTAAAACCCATACCGATCAGGGCATAATTTGAAAATATTCAATTTTAGGAATTTAATTTTCTCAATATAAGAGGCTCTTGAAGGTCAAGATGGCAATGCTTCCACAACATAGTTTAATGCAATGCATAACATGAAAAACTCATTACATGTACTACGACACACTGTTTTGATCATGTTGCTTGTCTTCAACTCGTCAACCTCTTCTTACCGGCATGTCTCCTTTCCCTTCTTCTGTTGAGCATTGTTATTTGTATCCACAACACCTTTCTTCTCTTTCTCCCTCTACAAGCATAATACCACATGGTTTTCAATTAGAATTTTATTTAATTTGGCAGAAAACTGATTTGTTGCTATTATATATAACAAAAAAGTTCTCACTTACTCTAATCAATCAGTTCAATTGTATTATAAGCGTCGACAGAATAGTCATGCCTTGAAGGACATGGTCTTACCTATGATATGGATTTAAAAGGAGCAAGAACAACTAACCTGACTAAAATTTCGCAGTAGCTCAAGCAACTATACAGAGGACAACAATGGACATCATGTTTTAGAACCACTTCACTGAACATCCTGGTTCGAAACATAGATATGAATTAACTCAAATAGTTGTTTAAAAAGTCATGTAGATTGTTCATACATAAAGAAAAGAGAACTGAAAAATGCCACAATGACAACGTTTAGACTGCATATTCTATTGAGAAACATTCACTATAACTATGTATTGTCTACAGCTATCAACTGTAAAATTTTCACCAGTTTCCCCAGCACTCGCGATTCTTGACGCGCATGACCAAGTTGCTTAGTCTGTGGCTTCGCATTGAAAATAAACCTTCTTCACTCTGAATTTAAAGAAGCACCACTATATCAGATCACATTGATGTTATTGGAACATTTGTTATATATCAATTCATTATATGGATGTTATCAAAAAAATCAGAACCAAGTGTGTTAGCATTGGAGATAGTTTAATTGAGATTAGTAAGCGGCTAAGGGCCACAACAAAAGCCTCTCGCTTGTAAGTGTGTTAGCATTGGAGATAGTTTAATTGAGATTATCAGCAAGCAGTTTATCAATGTCAATCTGTAAGGATGGTGCATTTACCTTAAACCAGCATGGTGATGCCCTTTAATCTTCCATGTAACCTTAGCTCAAGGTGATGCCCTTTAATCTTACACAAATTTCTCAAACTCTAGGTGATCGCCTTAAACAGTTAACCATATCATGGTTGCAAGTGCACGTAGATCACAAGCAAAATGATACAGTTTACCTGGTGATGCAATGACTACTTGCACACATACAATAAATAATGCAGTAAATTTTTTTATTCGTACATGGCAAACAATTAAGTTGTTTAGAATGTAAGTGCTGATAATTTTAATACAAACTAAGCCACATCAATGGGCATAGTATTCTCTACAAAAAGAGTGCATTGTCACAAGGAAAATCAGAACTGCTGGACATATATTCACCTTGTCCTTGTGTTCTGTTGACACTATTCAGAACCAACATTAAACCAGTATATGCTTACTTCCATCATCAAATTCCTTTGTTGTCGACTGTAGCATTGGTCGCTCTATCATCTTGTCTTCTAGGTTCAGCAGCAATTTGATCCATCACTTGTGTAGTGGGATCTGGACTGAGCAAGCGCCATCTCTTGAGTGTTCGATGAGGTTTCCCCCTTGCACGTGCATCACTTAATAAATAGTCATCGCAAGTAAATTTCAGGAAGAACCAACATATTCTTGAATTAATACTGATTGACCCAATAATGTAGCTCAATCATTCAATATCAGTCTAGACAGGAAACTTAACAAAACTCACCATATCGACTTGTAGGATACCTAGACGTGACGTAGGGCAAGGTACATGGCCAGACTATCAGCATTCACAGAAATCTCAAGTTCAATGGAATAACTATAATACTCCTTACTCCATGTTTGTGATCTCAGTAATCTTGGTTCTGTATGGATGATCATTTGCTATGTACTTTTTTCGTGTCTTGCCGACGATGAATGTTTTGAAGTTGTAAACTGAACCTTCCTTTAGTTGGTCTCTGAACTGATTCATGAGGTTAGCTGCTACACGTACAACGTACTTCTATTGTGTTTCCCTAGAATTAAAAAAAATGCTTTAGTGTCTCTTGTGTTGAAGTAGAGATCAGGATCCACAAGAATATATACACAAAGTAAGAACTGAAGAATAGTGCTAACCATCATAATATACCAATATCTGAAAAAATAGATACCTTTTTTAGGTACCTTTGAAAAAATAGATACCTTAATAATACTGATTGGGCCAATAAAGTAGAAACACATTGAAGAGGGAATAATAACTTGAACATTGTCTCGGGTATAATAACAATTTTATATAAGAATGTGGCTCAAAGTAACATAAGTGAGAGGGATCCAATGTTTCAAGTAATCTGTTGTTTAGAAAGTAAAAGTAATTAACAGATGTGCATGTTACACTCAATGGCCTAAAACGTACATTTACTTGAAGTACAAAAAAGCGATGTTCACGTTGTCACTAACAGTTGCCTATCTATTGATATACTATGTATCCAGTTTCAGATGCCGCCTTACCTTTTTCCATCTTCTGCATGCCGTGAGGTGCTCGTCGCACTCATTGAGGCAAAAGGTAAATAATGTTTGCAAGTTAAGTATCACAATATAGTGAGTAAAATTATTGTTCATATCATTGCAACTTTGCTATAATAGCATGCAAAAAAATCGTACATGTATCCTATTTCCCCATGCAAAGCTGAATCTTTTAAAAGAATATGAACTGAGATCCTGTAAATGGAAAAGCTTATAATTCATACAGAAAAAACTTGATGCATCATCTTTAGCTAGGATGGTTCACTAACCCGCTGGAACAATGAGTACTTGGCAGTCAATTTGTATACTCAAATAGCACTAAAGTAAAATACACTGTAGTCCCATATGCACGTACAAAAGAAAACTAATATTACTTAAAACGGTGTATGCAATCATTTGAGTTGCTCCAGTATCAAGACCAAAATACCAATAAAATTCACACTTTCTAAGGACCGAGGCAAACAAATTGTTAGAAATGTTAGTTTCATGCACATAATGTGTTTCCAGTACCGGTGAATAAACATTGCTCAGATCTTCCAGCGCGGATAATCATTGATTAGATCTTCCAGTATGATCTCTCATTATGATCATGTGTTTGCAGTGCTGGTGAATAAGCATTACCATAGAGGGTCCAACTGGCAAAATAAACAAACTTACACGCCAATTTTTTTACATACGATCAGTCTTCCATATTACAATGCCCTACCTCCTAAGTTCTCACTTCTTACGCACACAAAATTCTTAATGCCAGATGATTCACCAGAACTGGAAACACATGATCATAATGGAATATCTGAATGGTGCGTGGTGCAGGAAACCAAAAGGTTTGCTAAATCAAAATCGTGGATTATCTTCAGGGTCGTGAACGTTTATTTTAATTTTTTCTACGATAATCGTATATCTTACAAAGGTATTTTTTTACATTATAGTGATATATAAAAGAGAGGATATCCTTGACAAAGTTGTAGTACAACAAATCTGGATTGTGGTACATTTTTCAGCGAAGGATCTAAAATTGTTTCTAATAATTCAAGGAATTTATGCAGAGATAGTGTATATGTGTGGATTTGTGGAGGAGTACCTCACGATCAGCAACAATGAAGTCCAACTCATATAAACTTTGATACGTAACCTGGAGATGCGCCAAGTGAGGCACAAAACCAAGTTAAAGTCAAGTAAACAACAGCAAGAGTAATGCGATGGCACACAAAAAAGAACAGAACCGATACCATCAGATATGCTGTCAACCTGCTGCTTGCCTAGCTGGATCTCAAAGATAATACTTCCCAATGTGCTACTATGCATCTTTGGTGGTCTTGTCTGGATATAGCAGGATGCTCACTATCCTTGCATCGGAAGTTTACTTTAATATAAGTTCACACTGGAAAACAATGAAAATGGTGAAATGTGGACTTCTGCAATTAGAACCAAGGAGGCACTGTAAAGGCAACTATCAGTTGTCAGTTGTCCGTGTTTAGTACTACCCAAAACATAGAATATACCATACCACTAATGCTTTGAATTGGTACTTGCAGTTATGATTCAGATATTTTTGTACACTTGATTTGCAAATAAAACGAGAACATAACAACTCCCACCATGAAAAAAGATACCCTTAATGGGATCTAACATAAACATCAAGGAGCAAGACTGTTAATGAATTCCAACATATATCTTTCCAAGTTTTGTACTCACAATGGCAAGCAAAAAAATGTGTGTGTATCTTGGTTATATAAATACCATGTGAATCCTATAATTATTATATTATAGGTTGTGTTTTCCTCGGTGCATTCTAAGATAGTGCCCAAATTTAAACTTAAAATGGATCAATGCATCTCAGATTTGAAGCAGTAAAATCAATGGTAAAAGAAGAATGGCCTTGAAATCAAAGGTATGTTGACACATTCCTTGAACCCCTTTTTTCCTTCACTTTCAGCATGGAACTGATCTAACATGTGTAGAAGTGCATCTCAAACTTCAACTTGGACAGAAACTATAAACGGAAGTAGTACATAATAATCAACTATACCACTTGTTAGCTTAGTTGTTCATAGCTCGCCATCCAATACAGCAGTACCATTTTATACTTAATCAGCACATTAAAAGATCGGGCACAGTAGCAATGACCAGTGTCATGTTCAGAACCTTAGTCTCTCTGCAGTTTGGTCTGCAAGTTGTCACAGATTGTTTTGTACCTGAAACAAGCATGTTTATTTTTCCAGCACATAAAAGGATCAAACGGAAGCATATTAATTTAACTACAGTACCATCTCAATTCAGCTAGACGTTAAATGATCATACAAATTGAGACGCCATTCGACAACGTGACATGTCAAAAGAAGCGAGCTAGAAGTCTGAAAGATAAACACAAAAGGATAAGCAGACAGAGCACTTCACTAATGCCAATTGATTTATATGGAGCAATCTGAGAAAGAAAGCAGTAGGCATTTCATAGATAGTGCGTTGATTATTCTCCAGTAATGTACGGGGCAATATAAATACTCCATGATACTTAAGAAATATCACTCCAGTCCACAATCTGCACATGCCAAGGACTGGGTCCCCACTCAACTGAAACTGAAACTCACGAAATATGAGAGATTAGAGATGTGATGGAGGAGAAGGGATGGGTCACCTGACCGCCGGACTGCCGGCGTACCCGCCGTGGTGGTCGCCCGAAAAGCCGGCACGCTCCGCCGCGGATCTTGTACGGGACCCCGATCCGAAGCTTCTGCTCCGCCACGGGTGGAGGGACTGAGTACCGCCGGCGAGGTGATTTGGCGTGGGCGGCGTCTTCCCGGCTCGGAGGAGGCCGATGATTTTTCTACGACGGTGCGGTGGAGGACAGGGACAATCGAGGGGGAGGCGATGACGGCCGGATCCGTGCGATGGAGAACGGATCCGCACGGTGGAGGCGGTGACGACCAAGGAGACGTTTATGACCGGATCCGGCAGCGGGTTAGGATGCGATGGAGGACATGAGGAGGAGGGCAGTGATACGCGGGGGAGAGGGGCGTCACCCTGGTGTGGAAGAGAGAGATGGTTGAGCCGTGCATATGATAGCCCTGATTGCGGGGCCTGCTTTGACGATGCGTCGCCAGGCGTAGTCCGCGGACGAAGGACGACGAAAGGACTGGACTATAGTTGTATGAGATTAGAACAAGGCGAGGTAATCTACTTTAAAAATGCAGAATTTGTAGAGTTGAACTAAGACGACGGTGATATGGAAAAACCAACTAACCCGATTCATGGCCAGCATCTTATGCTAAGCTGCGCGAGATAGCCGGTGATGTTCCCTCTGGCGGTGGCTGCCCCTTCCACCGCTGGCACATGCAGCCCCATGATCCTATTAGTGACATCGTCCATGGATGCTCGCGCCTGTCGTGACCAGGTAGATGGCGTGCCCTAACGCGGCACATGGGGCCTTTGTCAACACCCGGATTTTTAAGTCCAGATGCCTATTATGCCGTACATCGCAATCCCAGGAATATTGTTGTTGCGAGACATAATAGTTGAATATCATAGAGTCATCATTTATTACAACACATAATCGTCTTACAAAGGTAGATCACATGATCCAATATTACAATAGTAGTTGATCTATCGACCAACGAGCATCACAAATAGCGGAAGCGAAGTAGTAGTGGCTATCTAATCCACAGGCCAACGCTTGACGTCAGGAGCGGTCCTAGTTGTCGTAGACGTCCTGCTGTCCATCTTCCTCGTACTACTGTTCTCCTTCATAGTCTGGCCATTTGAATAGCCAGGGACAAAGCCATGAGTACTTTTAAGTACTCGCAAACTAATACTAGTGTAAGCACCATCAATTATAGTAAGGGGATACTAAGCTCTAGGTTTATTTGCATAAAGCCAAGTTTATTTCATAAACATTTAGAAAAGACTCTTCTTTTGCTAAACTAACTCAAGTGGGAACATTAGTGTCATTCCCACAACTCTGTTGTGATTCAATTCAAAATCACCATTCACCTTTCAAATTCAAGTCCCAAGTCATATGTCACAGTTTTTGAAAATGGTCTGATGACGGAACAGTATGGCCTTCCCAACCGTCCATAACCGTGGACACGGCTATTCGAATAGTTCTACACTCTGCAGAGGTCGTACACTTGTGCCACAATATTTGCAATAATCCGTCGGGGTTAATCGGCCTCGATTTATCATACTCCGTATGCGGACTACCAACCATAACCTTTCACTTACCTACTCTAGTATAGGCAGCTCTCCCCATGAGCTTGGCCTCCCGGTGAAAACCGCAGTCAACCCGGGAACTGCACAGGGCTTGGGCCGGACATTCACCTCATTCCCCATCATATCGCATCGTTTTGTTTGTGGTAGAGGCAGCCTTCGGCCTAACCCCGATGACGCTTGTTCAGAGGGAACCCATACTAAAGCACATAAATTTCTAGTTAAGCCCTTACCCATATTGGGTATTGTGGGGGTACTTTCAAATTGGAATGGTATCGCATCCGAACCCAACCATCGGTTTTCGTAAAATTCACCAAGTCATTCACCAGTCATATTCACCTTCAAAATCTTTCAATAGAATGAATCATCATTCCAAGGTTTTCAAAGTCATTTCATTTCACATGTTCCCATCTAGAGTAGTCAATTTTATTTGTTTAGCACTAGCAACTAGTCATGAGGGGTGCTAACTAGCTTGTCTTGCTCTAGGCTAACTTTGATGCTCTTGTTCTACTCTATATCTAAACCAAGTGAATCATGAATCAAAAAGGTAAACTTTGATGAACAAAATTTAGAAAAGCTTGTAAAGTAAAAACTTGGGATAGGAGCATTAAGCATAAAGTAAAAATATTGGTGCCTTGCTCTTGTAGAGCTTTGCACAAGGGAACCTTGCAAGAGTGTTAGCTTGCATTGGTAATAGCTTGCAAGAATATTAGCTTGCATTAGTCTAGCTTGCCTTGATTGGTGAGGTGATCAAAGTTTTCTGGCTCTTCTTCCTGGTAGAATACCTCCTCCTCTTGATAGTCTCCGGTACTAGCGTCTATAAATGAATACGAGGATACAATCACCAAACAACACTTAGGCAATCTTTAACTAGCCTTAATGTCTCACACAATTGATCTGGTATCACTACTTAACATTTATTCTCAAATTATGCTAGGGTTTCTTTATTTCATATTTAGGAAAATAATTTCCTCTCATTGAAAATTGGAAGTAGGGTTTATCTTTGGTTTGGAGAAATAATTTCCTCTCATTGAATTCTTCTTAAGATTTAATCTTCTCAAATAACCAGGGATGATCCCATGTTGACCAAGGTCAACACTTCACACTTATTATTTGAGAGAAAGGATTTAAATGAGATTCATCATCTCATGTGATTTAAATAACCATGGCAATATTAAATACTATTTTGATTTAAATTATATATGTGAGCAAGTATGAACCTATGCAGTAGAGGTCATCATATTACTTCATAATACTTGAGAAAATGATTTAAATGAGGTGCTATCCTCATAGATTTAAATTCCTAAAACTTGAAATAGTTTTAAATGAGCTAGTATTGACTACATAGCCAATATTTTGATTCTAGCCCATGATCATGCAAAACAACTATGCTATATTTTTGCATAAACAATTAGATTATGTCAAATGTGATTTATTAGAGTTGGAAACAACTTAAAATCATTTATAGATAATTTCTAATATTTATTTGATGTCAGAAAAGGCCCTGCCTTGTTATTTTTATCATTTAAATTTTATTTCGAATTTGGACATGAGGCCTGTGGCATTATTTAGATAATTTTATGAGCTTTCCAAATATATAAAATTTGCTAAATTTGGTTCAGTAGATTTTAAACTATTCAAATTATAGCACTGACTAGAATTGAATCATTGCTGACATGAATTAATTTGAATAAGGCTAAATGGGCTTAGGCGGGAAAACTAATGGGCCGCATGGTTTGAAAATGGGAAACTAGCCCAGCCCAGTAACGTTTCACAGCCGCGGGCCAGCTGACAGGGGGTCCCATGCGTCGGCCGAGTTATATTCACCGAAACGGTATGGGATGATGCGGTGCGTTGGATTTAAAGACGATCGGACGGCTCTGGGTCGCCACCTTCCTTGACACGGCTCGCCGGAGAGCTAACCCTACCGGCGGCAGCGAGGTAGCGAGGGGAGGCTTACCGGCGTCCGGCCGGGGTTGGCGAGGCGGGCGATCGGCGTTGGAGACGACGGCGGTTCGAATGGTGGTCGAGGGAGAGGCGGGGGTGGCGCCAATCGTCGTCGCCTTCTTGCTACTGTCACGGTGGTCGGCGGTGAAATTAGAGCTACTCCGGCGAAATTGGGAAGGGAGAGGTGGTCAAGGAGATCAAGGAGAAGGAGGGGAGCAGGTTCTGGGTGGAGAAGGGAGGCTGAAATGGTCTCCATTTATAGGACGGGAGGTGACCGTGGGGTGCTGTGGAGGTCGTCCATGGCGCGGCCGTCTGGAGCGGTGAAGGGGCAAGGTAGGGGGCGCGCGAGGTAGGGGATGACTAGGCGGAGCTAATGAGTGTGCAGGGACGTCAGGGGAAGGACGAGGGCGTGCTGGCGACGATCGAGTGCGGGCAGTACATGTGCGGCAGGTCGGCGATCATGGCGACGGCTAGGGAGTTCCCGCGTGCCAGCGAGCATGTCTACTGCGTAGCTGGTGGTGTGGTGATGATCGTTGCAGAAATAGGGGCTTAGGGGAGGACGGAGGTGATCGGGCGAGCGTGCGCTCTGTCGTGTCCAGAGACGTGCTCATGCGCGCTCTAGCACGACCAGGCGTGGTGATCACGTCGTGGCAAGTGCTTGTCGTGCATGGTTTGGAAAGGGATCTTGTCAAGCATGCTCAGTATCTCCTGGGGAGTCTAGCTGACATGGTGCTCGAGAGAGGGAAGGACCAGGGTAGGGTTGAGCATGGGTATGTCCATCATGGCCGGCATGGTGGAGATGCTGATCATTGTTTCGATTTTAGTAGGGTTGCAGGTGATAGGATGATGCAGGAAGGGTACAAGGAAGTTGATGATCACCAAGTTAAAGGGGTGGAGGCTAAAAACCAGTGGGTATAAGCATGTATGCAACAAGTGGTTTGATGCCTGCCATGTGTTTGTGTTAATGGCCGCATGAACATTATTTTCAAATTTTGAAATTCTTTTTGGTGCAACTCAATTATATAAATAATGTGAAAGATTGGTGGTGGTGGTGTTCATTTTCAAGTTGTTTTGCAAAGATTTCAAAATGTGGTCATCTTCTCTTTAATTCAAAGTCTCCACTTGGCAATTCTCTACTGGTCAACCTGGTCAACTTCAGCAGGGATGGTCAACATGAAAGTTGTTGACCTTGACATGGTCTTGGATGACATGGTCATAGTTGACCAAGGTTAGTTGAGAAATCAGAAGAAAAATTGGTGCAAAGTGGGGAAGAAAATAAAATTGGGACATGTGACCATTATCACATGTATGTGAGTTTTGAATTTTGCTTTGATTTGATTTTGGTTTCTTTGATGCAATTGTGCTTATTTATCATATCTAAGAGTTTTACCAACAATAGATCAATCAATGGTGGCCTTGGGTGAAGATTTGCAAAATTGGGTTATGTGTATGTGAGTTAAAAATGGAATTATCTCACCATTTGAATTCTCTCCATTTGATTTGACCTTTGTTGACTCTAATGTGGTTCTTATTAGTTTAGAAACATTTTAAGAGCATTGAACCCAATTCAAATGGTCTTGTTCAAAGATTTGCAAATTTGGCCTTAATACATAAGAGATGAGGTGTCACTTTTTACTAAACTTGTAAATGGTTGATCTTGCTTCTCTTGGACATGGGTTAGGGTCCATTTAGTGTTATATTAGGCTTAGAGATGGTTTCACACCATTTGGTCAAGGTTTAAAGTCATAGGTCAAGATTTAGTGAATTGGCTATGTGTCACATAGGTTTCTATGCATATGTTGCATTTGAGATTTTAATTTGACTTGGCTTGATTCAAAAGGTGTTGTTGAGTGTTGAAATGTTATATGGAAGTGATCCAACCATTCTCAACAAGTCCTAGGGTCAATCTTCTCAAATTCACAAATTTGCATTTTACTCTCATATGCCTCTATGGCATTTTTAGTTTCTTTTTATTTTCTTTGGAAACCACTTGGATTAGGTTTGATAAGTGCTAGGTAAGGTGTATGAGGGTTTTCCAAACCTCTAAACAAAGTGGAAAGTTCTAGGGTAAAGACTTATAATTATAGCCATAGGCACATATGCCTTTTTCTTATTTAATTTCCTTTTATTTTATTTTAACTAGGATGGTGATAAGAGGGGTGAGGTTTAGGGTTTAGGATCACTTCAAGTACTAATAACAAGCAATCATAGCAATAACACAAGAATTAAGCAAGATCACTTTGTATCATACTCTATTTAATAAAAAGTTTTTGTTGGTTCCAAAATTTGGAACTAGTGAAATTCATTTGTTGTATTTTGAAATTCTTGGGATGTTACAAACCCTTCCCCCTTAAACAAATCTCGTCCCGAGATTTTAAGAAAAGTTAGGTTCCTAAGAGAGATTGAGCATTTTATTAACAAGAAGACATACTTGGCATGGTCCGGGGTGCTTCCGAGCTTCGATGGCGATCATGTGGTAGAGACGGCCGTTGTTGTTGTTCCGGTTCCTTCTACCGCGAAGCGGCTGTTGTTGGGCAGGTGCAGCGGTGTTGGCGGCAATCCCGGCAAGCTTCTTGGGGCACTCATTGGAGTAGTGGCCCACAACTCCACATTCATAGCGAGTTGATCGTGGACTTGTCCTTGGGGTTGACGGGAACAGTGTTGCTTCCAGTCCTCGGGCCAGTGTTGGTGTTGTTGTTGTTCCCATTGTTGCTGTTGCTGTTGGGGTTGTTGTTGTTGTGGTGGCTGTTGTTGTTGTTGTTGCCTCCGGGCTTCGGGGGTCCTCTGTTGTTGTTGGTGTAGTTGGGGCGATTATTCTGGGCAGGGGGCTTGTTGTATCTTGGGGTGAATCCTCCAGAGTGGTTGTTGCGGTGCTTCTGGGTATGGTGGGGTCCACTCTGGTTCATCATTCTGCGCTTGCGGTTCTCATTGGCCTGATGCAGCTTTCCTTCCATCTGTATGGCTGAGTCCACTAGGGCTTCCAAGTCAGCGAACAGAATGTTCACTAACACAGTTTGCATCTCGTCGTGTAGTCCGTTCAGGAATCTTTCCTTTCTCTTCTCATTGGTGTCGGTTTCATCCGGGGCGTACCTTGACAGAGTAAGAAACCTGTCGCGGTATTCCACCACGGACATCCTTCCTTGCTTGAGTTCACGGAACTCGTCTCTCATTTTCTTGATCAGTCCTTGGGGCACATGATACTTGCTAAATTTCAGCTTGAAGTCTTCCCAGGTCATCATTTGTCCCGCATTCATTGCACGGGCACTTGTCCACCAGGCTCCGGCAGGTCCCGACGGGTAGTGGGTGGCAAACAAGACTTTTTCTGCGGCTTCAACTCCCGCAACTTCGAGGTTGTTCTCCATGGTCTGGAGCCAGTCATCAGCATCAAGGGGCTCTTCAGTCTTGTTGAACATCGGTGGGTTGGTGTGCTGAAAGTTCTTCAGCTTCGATCCAGGGTGATCGTGGTTTCCGTGGCCTTGATTGTTCTGAGCTATCTGTTGCAGTGCGGTAATGTTGGCTTGACGTTCAGCTCTCTCGACTTCTCGATCTGCCATCATTGTCTGCAACAGTTGCATCATGGCATCCTGGGTGGTGTTGCGGGTTGGTGGGGCCATCTGAACATTGAGGTAGATGATAAGATAAGAGGGAAATTTCTATGGTTGGTTTTGTTTAAATTTTTAAAAGTTCACAAATTGAAATTTTGAGTAGTGTTGCGGGGGTAAAAACCAACAACACTTTTTTTCATTCATACCAAACATCACATATTACAAAGCTAACACACCGTTGGTTTGAAGAACCATTCATTCGCTCTACGATACAAGGGGATCCTGATACAACTCACACCTACTTAAGTGCTGGGGTGATACTACTCTTCAGGGTGGAATTCTTCGTCTTCACGGGTAATGTGCTTGGCGAGAGGCGAGGGCGTTGTCCAAATCCCTGCGGGTTTTGTACATCTTGAAGTCCTGCGGTGCTTCATAGGGGTTCATCTTGGGTTGTGGTGGGGGCATGGTCATCGGTCTTCCCATGGAATCATGTCTTGGGTAGTAGATGAAGCGGGTATTCTTGAGCTGGTTGATATTCTGTCCGCACAGACGAGCAATTGCTTCTTGCATAGCTCTGACTAGTCCTTCCTTCCAAGTGTTTCCCGTTACGTGAAAACCGGATGGTTTCCCATACCGGGGCTCCAAGCTTTCTTCGGAGATCAGTAGAAACGTCCCACCGAGGTGGTTCTCCGGAGTGGTTTTTGAGGGGTATTCCGAAGAACTCGGGATACGGGTGGCCTAGGTATTCCACTAGTTGCTTCAAATCTTTTTCGAACGTTAGTTCTCCTCCGCGACCAAGCTGATAGAACTCCCATTGGTACTCCATCTGTAAGCAATGAGGATGAGTAAGTTAATGAAGTGATCACGTGTGCAAAATTTTATGTACAATTATAAAGAAAAGTAGAGCATGGATTTATTCTTTCGAAAAGATCTTAAGATAAGGGTGAGAATAAGTTTTCAGAAATATTCACTTCCTTTGTTTTGAAACTAAGTTTTTCGGACGTCCATTCTAACTAGGGTCTCCTAAGGTCAAACAATGGCTCTGATACCAACTTGTCAACACCCGGATTTTTAAGTCCAGATGCCTATTATGCCGTACATCGCAATCCCAGGAATATTGTTGTTGCGAGACATAATAGTTGAATATCATAGAGTCATCATTTATTACAACACATAATCGTCTTACAAAGGTAGATCACATGATCCAATATTACAATAGTAGTTGATCTATCGACCAACGAGCATCACAAATAGCGGAAGCGAAGTAGTAGTGGCTATCTAATCCACAGTGCCAACGCTTGACGTCGGGAGCGGTCCTAGTTGTCGTAGACGTCCTGCTGTCCATCTTCCTCGTACTTCGTTGTTCTCCTTCATAGTCTGGCCATTTGAATAGCCAGGGACAAAGCCATGAGTACTTTTAAGTACTCGCAAACTAATACTAGTGTAAGCACCATCAATTATAGTAAGGGGATACTAAGCTCTAGGTTTATTTGCATAAAGCCAAGTTTATTTCATAAACATTTAGAAAAGACTCTTCTTTTGCTAAACTAACTCAAGTGGGAACATTAGTGTCATTCCCACAACTCTGTTGTGATTCAATTCAAAATCACCATTCACCTTTCAAATTCAAGTCCCAAGTCATATGTCACAGTTTTTGAAAATGGTCTGATGACGGAACAGTATGGCCTTCCCAACCGTCCATAACCGTGGACACGGCTATTCGAATAGTTCTACACTCTGCAGAGGTCGTACACTTGTGCCACAATATTTGCAATAATCCGTCAGGGTTAACTGGCCCTGATTTATCATACTCCGTATGCGGACTACCAACCATAACCTTTCACTTACCTACTCTAGTATAGGCACCTCTCCCCATGAGCTTGGCCTCCCGGTGAAAACCGCAGTCAACCCGGGAACTGCACAGGGCTTGGGCCGGACATTCACCTCATTCCCCATCATATCGCATCGTTTTGTTTGTGGTAGAGGTAGCCTTCGGCCTAACCCCGATGACGCTTGTTCAGAGGGAACCCATACTAAAGCACATAAATTTCTAGTTAAGCCCTTACCCATATTGGGTATTGTGGGGGTACTTTCAAATTGGAATGGTATCGCATCCGAACCCAACCATCAGTTTTCGTAAAATTCACCAAGTCATTCACCAGTCATATTCACCTTCAAAATCTTTCAATAGAATGAATCATCATTCCAAGGTTTTCAAAGTCATTTCATTTCACATGTTCCCATCTAGAGTAGTCAATTTTATTTGTTTAGCACTAGCAACTAGTCATGAGGGGTGCTAACTAGCTTGTCTTGCTCTAGGCTAACTTTGATGCTCTTGTTCTACTCTATATCTAAACCAAGTGAATCATGAATCAAAAAGGTAAACTTTGATAAACAAAATTTAGAAAAGCTTGTAAAGTAAAAACTTGGGATAGGAGCATTAAGCATAAAGTAAAAATATTGGTGCCTTGCTCTTGTAGAGCTTTGCACAAGGGAACCTTGCAAGAGTGTTAGCTTGCATTGGTAATAGCTTGCAAGAATATTAGCTTGCATTAGTCTAGCTTGCCTTGATTGGTGAGGTGATCAAAGTTTTCTGGCTCTTCTTCCTGGTAGAATACCTCCTCCTCTTGATAGTCTCCAGTACTAGCGTCTATAAATGAATACGAGGATACAATCACCAAACAACACTTAGGCAATCTTTAACTAGCCTTAATGTCTCACACAATTGATCCGGTATCACTACTTAACATTTATTCTCAAATTATGCTAGGGTTTCTTTATTTCATATTTAGGAAAATAATTTCCTCTCATTGAAAATTGGAAGTAGGGTTTATCTTTGGTTTGGAGAAATAATTTCCTCTCATTGAATTCTTCTTAAGATTTAATCTTCTCAAATAACCAGGGATGATCCCATGTTGACCAAGGTCAACACTTCACACTTATTATTTGAGAGAAAGGATTTAAATGAGATTCATCATCTCATGTGATTTAAATAACCATGGCAATATTAAATACTATTTTGATTTAAATTATATATGTGAGCAAGTATGAACCTATGCAGTAGAGGTCATCATATTACTTCATAATACTTGAGAAAATGATTTAAATGAGGTGCTATCCTCATAGATTTAAATTCCTAAAACTTGAAATAGTTTTAAATGAGCTAGTATTGACTACATAGCCAATATTTTGATTCTAGCCCATGATCATGCAAAACAACTATGCTATATTTTTGCATAAACAATTAGATTATGTCAAATGTGATTTATTAGAGTTGGAAACAACTTAAAATCATTTATAGATAATTTCTAATATTTATTTGATGTCAGAAAAGGCCCTGCCTTGTTATTTTTATCATTTAAATTTTATTTCGAATTTGTACATGAGGCCTGTGGCATTATTTAGATAATTTTATGAGCTTTCCAAATATATAAAATTTGCTAAATTTGGTTCAGTAGATTTTAAACTATTCAAATTATAGCACTGACCAGAATTGAATCATTGCTGACATGAATTAATTTGAATAAGGCTAAATGGGCTTAGGCGGGAAAACTAATGGGCCGCATGGTTTGAAAATGGGAAACTAGCCCAGCCCAGTAACGTTTCACAGCCGCGGGCCAGCTGACAGGGGGTCCCACGCGTCAGCGAGTTATATTCACCGAAACGGTATGGGATGATGCGGTGCGTTGGATTTAAAGACGATCGGACGGCTCTGGGTCGCCACCTTCCTTGACACGGCTCGCCGGAGAGCTAACCCTACCGGCGGCAGCGAGGTAGCGAGGGGAGGCTTACCGGCGTCCAGCGGGGTTGGCGAGGCGGGCGATCGGCGTTGGAGACGACGGCGGTTCGAATGGTGGTCGAGGGAGAGGCGGGGGTGGCGCCAATCGTCGTCGCCTTCTTGCTACTGTCACGGTGGTCGGCGGTGAAATTAGAGCTACTCCGGCGAAATTGGGAAGGGAGAGGTGGTCAAGGAGATCAAGGAGAAGGAGGGGAGCAGGTTCTGGGTGGAGAAGGGAGGCTGAAATGGTCTCCATTTATAGGACGGGAGGTGACCGTGGGGTGCTGTGGAGGTCGTCCATGGCGCGGCCGTCTGGAGCGGTGAAGGGGCAAGGTAGGGGGCGCGCGAGGTAGGGGATGACTAAGCGGAGCTAATGAGCGTGCAGGGACGTCAGGGGAAGGACGAGGGCGTGCTGGCGACGATCGAGTGCGGGCAGTACATGTGCGGCAGGTCGGCGATCATGGCGACGGCTAGGGAGTTCCCGCGTGCCAGCGAGCATGTCTACTGCGTAGCTGGTGGTGTGGTGATGATCGTTGCAGAAA
Organism: Lolium rigidum; assembly: GCF_022539505.1. Lineage (NCBI taxonomy): Eukaryota > Viridiplantae > Streptophyta > Magnoliopsida > Poales > Poaceae > Lolium > Lolium rigidum. Next base: position 391,730,036 of record NC_061510.1, read on the forward strand.
TAGGGGCTTAGGGGAGGACGGAGGTGATCGGGCGAGCGTGCGCTCTGTCGTGTCCAGAGACGTGCTCATGCGCGCTCTGGCACGACCAGGCGTGGTGATCACGTCGTGGCAAGTGCTTGTCGTGCATGGTTTGGAAAGGGATCTTGTCAAGCATGCTCAGTATCTCCTGGGGAGTCTAGCTGACATGGTGCTCGAGAGAGGGAAGGACCAGGGTAGGGTTGAGCATGGGTATGTCCATCATGGCCGGCATGGTGGAGATGCTGATCATTGTTTCGATTTTAGTAGGGTTGCAGGTGATAGGATGATGCAGGAAGGGTACAAGGAAGTTGATGATCACCAAGTTAAAGGGGTGGAGGCTAAAAACCAGTGGGTATAAGCATGTATGCAACAAGTGGTTTGATGCCTGCCATGTGTTTGTGTTAATGGCCGCATGAACATTATTTTCAAATTTTGAAATTCTTTTTGGTGCAACTCAATTATATAAATAATGTGAAAGATTGGTGGTGGTGGTGTTCATTTTCAAGTTGTTTTGCAAAGATTTCAAAATGTGGTCATCTTCTCTTTAATTCAAAGTCTCCACTTGGCAATTCTCTACTGGTCAACCTGGTCAACTTCAGCAGGGATGGTCAACATGAAAGTTGTTGACCTTGACATGGTCTTGGATGACATGGTCATAGTTGACCAAGGTTAGTTGAGAAATCAGAAGAAAAATTGGTGCAAAGTGGGGAAGAAAATAAAATTGGGACATGTGACCATTATCACATGTATGTGAGTTTTGAATTTTGCTTTGATTTGATTTTGGTTTCTTTGATGCAATTGTGCTTATTTATCATATCTAAGAGTTTTACCAACAATAGATCAATCAATGGTGGCCTTGGGTGAAGATTTGCAAAATTGGGTTATGTGTATGTGAGTTAAAAATGGAATTATCTCACCATTTGAATTCTCTCCATTTGATTTGACCTTTGTTGACTCTAATGTGGTTCTTATTAGTTTAGAAACATTTTAAGAGCATTGAACCCAATTCAAATGGTCTTGTTCAAAGATTTGCAAATTTGGCCTTAATACATAAGAGATGAGGTGTCACTTTTTACTAAACTTGTAAATGGTTGATCTTGCTTCTCTTGGACATGGGTTAGGGTCCATTTAGTGTTATATTAGGCTTAGAGATGGTTTCACACCATTTGGTCAAGGTTTAAAGTCATAGGTCAAGATTTAGTGAATTGGCTATGTGTCACATAGGTTTCTATGCATATGTTGCATTTGAGATTTTAATTTGACTTGGCTTGATTCAAAAGGTGTTGTTGAGTGTTGAAATGTTATATGGAAGTGATCCAACCATTCTCAACAAGTCCTAGGGTCAATCTTCTCAAATTCACAAATTTGCATTTTACTCTCATATGCCTCTATGGCATTTTTAGTTTCTTTTTATTTTCTTTGGAAACCACTTGGATTAGGTTTGATAAGTGCTAGGTAAGGTGTATGAGGGTTTTCCAAACCTCTAAACAAAGTGGAAAGTTCTAGGGTAAAGACTTATAATTATAGCCATAGGCACATATGCCTTTTTCTTATTTAATTTCCTTTTATTTTATTTTAACTAGGATGGTGATAAGAGGGGTGAGGTTTAGGGTTTAGGATCACTTTAAGTACTAATAACAAGCAATCATAGCAATAACACAAGAATTAAGCAAGATCACTTTGTATCATACTCTATTTAATAAAAAGTTTTTGTTGGTTCCAAAATTTGGAACTAGTGAAATTCATTTGTTGTATTTTGAAATTCTTGGGATGTTACAGCCTTGTAGAGGAATTAGAGCGCAAACTTGTCGCCAGACCTGCACTCCCGATCTGAGCGCCCAAGGCGTCGACGGTTGCCTTGATCTGGACCTGATAATCATATTTCTGGATATATAGACCTTAGATCAATAAATCAAGTCAGGCTCTACTCTAATTCTCTAAACCGACGGAAATAATTGGACACGGACGTAGTAGTTATACACTAATCAAGGAAACTAATTAACTTGTACCTAATCAAAGTAGCAGCTGCTGGAACCGGCTAAGCAAATTTTAAATCCTCTCATGTCAAGTGGTGCCCAAGCTTTTACTGGATGAGAAGTTTGAGAAGGTTATTTCTGATGACCAGATATTTGCAAGTGTAGAATTCACTGCTGCATTACCTTTTCACAACAGAGTCCAAGCAGAATGAAGTAAAAGCTCCAGACTACATCTTGTCCTTAAAGTTCCATGGAGCACTCTCTAATCAATAATCAGCCAGATAATTTCAGAAATAAATGGCATGGGATGCGAAACACGAATATGGTGATATGGGCACGAGCTAATACTGTGATACTGAACATGAACGCTGGGTGTTTCTGAACCATTGGCCTGCTTGAGATTCTCTTGCTCTCGCTGGGAGATTCTCTAGAATCCATCGACGAAAGAGCAGCAACAAGCACTGTCTCTTCTTCTTCACTTAATTCCTCGCGAAAATCACCACGAACAGGGCATCCATCACTGGGCCCCTCCATCACCATGCTCTCTTCGTACGCAGCGACCTAACTGCCCAGCTCCATCCCCATCGTCTCCCACGTCAGCTTGCTGCACGGCCACCTCTCTCCCTCAGCAAGACGACGGCTGCCGCTGCTTACCATTGCCACGCCAGCACGCCCGCCTCCCTCCCTCCCTTGCATCAAAGGTAGCATCTGGCCGTTGCCGGCGGTGCGTAGATCTCTGAATTAATTTCCCCCCGGCGACGGGAGAGTGGGGAAACTGGGAATCCAGGGTAATGATTCTTGGTGGCGCGGGCTAGATGTTGAACTCAAAGCAAGGGTGGTCTGGACTCTGGAGTTCCCCGACTTTCTCCGGATTCTGGCCGGAGATGAGGGATCAGCGCCGCTTTCCGCGTCTTCCTCGATGGCATTGTCTTCCGGGGAGGTGCGGTAGAGCGACGTCGAGAGGAGTTCCTCCGGCAGGCGCTCTGGAGATTTTCGTGAGAAGGGTGTAAGAAATCTGGATCTCGATTTAGGGTTCGAGTTTGACTGCGGGACGGCTGGACGGACGCTCGTATGAATCGGTAGGATGGCATTGGTGCGTTGTATGTATTTTGGTGGGAGGGCAAAATGGTAAAAATTTGGACGACCAAGAACTACGAAACGTATTATGGATGGCAGAATAAGGAACCACTTTAGTCTTTTTAAGTAGTAGAGATTAGCAGTAATTGCGTTCATACTAATAACATTACTACTAGCATGCAAATAAGGTTCCATAGGTTTTTTAATTTTCGCATCAAACAATTCATGTCTTAACTCAGGAAAAAGATTAAAAAGCTCACTAATTTTTTTGTTGTTTTCCATTATGCCTAACTAGTGAAAAATAAAAACAAGAAACAAAAAGATGCAATTGCAGAATCTAAAGAAAATAACTTCGAGCACTCACACACCGGCAACAGTGCTAGGAAATAGCTTAGTAGTCGGAGGATGTGAATACCTTTTACCTTACCTCCCCGGCAACGACGCCAGAAAATAGTTTGATGTCTACGCACGCTTCTATTCCTGTAGACAGTGTTGGGCCTCCAAGAGCAGAGGTTTGTAGAACAGCAGCAAGTTTCCCTTAAGTGAATCACCCAAGGTTTATCGAACTCAGGGAGGTAGAGGTCAAAGATATCCCTCTCAAGCAACCCTGCAATTAAGATACAAGAAGTGTCTTGTGTCCCCAACACACCTAATACACTTGTCAGATGTATAGGTGCACTAGTTCGGCGAAGAGATAGTGAAATACAAGTAATATGGATGATTATAAGTAGTAATTGCAATCTGAAATAAAAATGGCAGCAAGCGAACATGTAGCAGTAACTTGTTGGAAACGGTGTTTCAATGCTTAGAAACAAGGCCTAGGGATCATACTTTCACTAGTGGACACTCTCAACAATGATCACATAATTGAATAAATAAATGCTACTCTCAAACACTCTCTTGTTGGATAACAAACACCATTCATTGTGTAGGGCTGCAAAATCACACCTCAAGCCGGAGTAAACAAGCTCCACAACGTCATAAAGGAATCACACACGATGTGCACACTATCACCATCACACCGTGGAGAGTGACTCCGGAGTTCATATTAAAGTAACCTCTAGAGTGCATAATAGACAAGAGTAACATCTACATATTCAACTAGATTATAAAGCTCATGATCACATAAAGATCACACCATGGGAGAGAGAGATGAACCACATAGCTACCGGTAGAGCCCTCAGCCTCGGGGGGGAACTACTCCCTGATACGTCTCCAACGTATCTATAATTTCTGATGTTCCATGCTTGTTTTATGACAATACCTACATGTTTTGTTCACACTTTATATCGTTTTTATGCGTTTTCTGGAACTAACCTATTGACGAGATGCCGAAAGGCCAGCTTGTTGTTTTCTCGCTGTTTTTGGTTTCAGAAATCCTAGTAAGGAAATATTTTCGGAATCGGACGAAATCAACACCGAAGATCTTATAATTCCCGAAGCTTCCAGAGCACCGGAGAAAGGCCGAGAGGGGAGCCGGGGGCCCCACCCCACGAGGCGGCGCAGCCCGGGGGCGCGCCCCCTAGTGTGTGGGTCCCCCGTGGCCCCTCCGACTCCGCCTCTTCGCCTATTTAGTCGTCCCCGACCTAAAACCTCGACCCGGTTCGACGAAACCGAGAGAAAACCATCCAGAGCCGCCGCCATCGCGAAACTCCAATTCGGGGGACAGAAGTCTCTGTTCCGGCACCCTGCCGGGACGGGGAATTGCCCCCGAAGTCATCTCCACCGCCGTCTCCATCGCCATCTTCACCGCCATCGTTGTCTCCATGATGAGGAGGGAGTAATTCTGTTGGAGATATGCCCAAGAGGCAATAATAAAAGTGGTTATTATAATATATCTTTGTGTTTATGATAATGTTTACATACCATGCTATAATTGTATTAACCGAAACATTGATACATGTGTGTTATGTGAACAACAAGGAGTCCCTAGTAAGCCTCTTGTATAACTAGCTTGTTGATTAATAGATGATCATAGTTTCATGATCATGAACATTGGATGTTATTAATAACAAGGTTATGTCATTATATGAATGATGTAATGGATACACCCAATTAAGCGTAGCATAAGATCACGTCATTAAGTTATTTGATATAAGATTTTCGATACATAGTTACCTAGTCCTTTCGACCATGAGATCATGTAAATCACTTATGCTGGAAAGGTACTTTGATTACATCAAACGCCACTGCGTAAATGGGTGGTTATAAAGGTGGGATTAAGTATCCGGAAAGTATGAGTTGAGGCATATGGATCAATAGTGGGATTTGTCCATCCCGATGACGGATAGATATACTCCGGGCCCTCTCGGTGGAATGTCATCTAATGTCTTGCAAGCATATGAATAAGTTCATAAGAGACCACATACCACGGTACGAGTAAAGAGTACTTGTCGGAGACGAGGTTGAACAAGGTATAGAGTGATACCGATGATCAAACCTCGGACAAGTAAAATATCGCGTGACAAAGGGAATTGGTATCGTATGTGAATGGTTCATTCGATCACTAAGTCATCGTTGAATATGTGGGAGCCATTATGGATCTCCGGATCCCGCTATTGGTTATTGGTCGGAGAGAAGTCTCAACCATGTCTACATAGTTCGCGAACCGTAGGGTGACACACTTAAGGTTTGATGTCGTTTAAGTAGATATGGAATATGGAATGGAGTTCGAAGTTTTGTTCGGAGTCTTGGATGGGATCCAGGACATCACGAGGAGTTTCAAAATGGTCCAGAGAATAAGATTCATATATAGGAAGTCATATTCCAAGTTTGGAAATGATCCGGTGCATTTATGGCAGGTTCTAGAAGGTTCTAGAAAAGTCCGGAAGAATGGCACTATGGAAGGTGGAGTCCCGGAGGGACTCCACTAGTATGGCCGGCCAAACCCTAAGGGGGAGGAGTCCCAGGTGGGCTCCACCTTGGTGGCCGGCCAGCCCCACTCAAGGAAAGGTGGGAGTCCCACCGTGAGTAGGACTCCCCCCTTGAGTAGGTTTCCCACCTTTGGGAAGTTTTAGTGTTGGGGTCTTATTCGAAGACTTGGACTACAACTCTTGGGGCTTCCACCTATATAATGAGGGACAAGGGGAGGGTGGCCGGCCATTCTTGGCCTCCAACCTTGGCTGCCCCCTTCATGGCCGGCGCCCAAAGCACCCCTCTCCCCAAACCCTAGCACTCCTCCTTGATACGTCTCCAACGTATCGATAATTTCTTGTGTTCCATGCCACATTATTGATGTTATCTACATGTTTTATGCACACTTTATGTCATATTCGTGCATTTTCCTGGAACTAACCTATTAACAAGATGCCGAAGTGCCGATTGCTTGTTTTCGCTGTTTTTGGTTTCGTAAATCCTAGTAAAGAAATATTCTCGAATTGGACGAAATAAAAGCCCGGAGGCCTATTTTCTCACGAAGCTTCCGAAGTCCGAAGGAGAGACGAAGAGGGGCCACAGGGGCGCCAAACCCTAGGGCGGCGCGGCCCCCTTGGCCGCGCCGGCCCGTGGTGTGGGCCCCCGTGCCGCCTCTTGACCTGCCCTTCCGCCTACAAATAGCCTCCGTGACGAAACCCCCGCACCGAGAGCCACGATACGGAAAACATTACCGAGACGCCGTCGCCGCCGATCCCATCTCGGGGATCCTGGAGATCGCCTCCGCACCCTGCCGGAGAGGGGAATCATCTCCCGGAGGACTCTACACCGCCATGGTCGCCTCCGGAGTGATGAGTGAGTAGTCTACCCCTGGACTATGGGTCCATAGCAGTAGCTAGATGGTTGTCTTCTCCCCATTGTGCTATCATTGTCGGATCTTGTGAGCTGCCTATCATGATCAAGATCATCTATATGTAATTCTATATGTTGCGTTTGTTGGGATCCGATGAATAGAGAATACTTGTTATGTTGATTATCAAAGTTATGCTTATGTGTTGTTTATGATCTTGCATGCTCTCCGTTATTAGTAGATGCTCCGGCCAAGTAGATGCTTTTAACTCCAAGAGGGAGTACTTATGCTCGATAGTGGGTTCAT
>NC_061510.1:391737233-391758242 GCF_022539505.1 Lolium rigidum
TGGAGACGTATCAATTATTTCCATGACAAGTTCTAGTTCATCGAAAACGGATTCCGCATGAATCACTTGTTGTGTTTTCGATATTGGAGTTTTTCTCGGTTCTTTGTATTGAGAGGTTTCACCTCTACATTCTTCGAAAAATCAACCACACTTGTTATTAATATTTTGACTCTTTGTGGGGTAGCTCTTTTCATCATATTTTCAATAAAATTGGTTTCACCTAAACCCGAGTTTCCTAACTTAAGTTGTTGCATTTTCTATCTTGGAGGTGTTACCGTTTTGTCTCTTATAGATAGGTTAAACATTTCCCTATTTGTTTATATCCTACCTTGTTGTACTATGATGGTTCTCTGTATGATCTTATAGAGCTTGTTCCTAACTTCAAAATGAGCCCAAGATCATCAAAATCGGAGTCCGGATGCTTAAGTTAATGCTCGTTTCACTTTGAGTTGTTTCTACATTTTTCCAGGAACGGGAGACTCCGGTCCGAGGCTGGAGTTTCCGGTCCTAGGCCGGAGATTCCTATCCTGGGAGGCCCGGAGACTCCGGAGAAGTCCCCAGGGAAGTCCCCGGTCCCCGTGGCCTCACTCTGTGGTGGGGGAGGGGGGACTGAGACTCCGGTCCTAGACCGAAGTCTTCGCTCTAAAATCGATGTAACGGTCATATTTGGTGGGGTGGACCCATAAAAGGTCCCCTTTATTCCCCAAGTGTTGGTTGCTTCTTGTACTCTCTCTCTCTCTACTCCTTTGTTGATCTTGAGAAGTTTCCTCTCCCTCTAATCCTCCATGATTCTTGGCCCTACTCGAGGGAAAAGAGAGAGAAGATCCAGATCTACATACTGACCAATCAAATCACTCTTTTTGTGAGGGGAATCCACTAGATCTAGATCTTGGAGAAATTTGGCGTTCCTCCTCCGATTTGTTCTTCCTCTCTTATCCCCCAATAGCTTTTTTTTTAGCTTTGTTGGAATTTGAGAGAGAAAGATTTGAGCATCTTTTTGGTGTTCTTGCCATTGCATTTGGTGCATCGGTTTGAGTTCTCCGCAGTGATACGTGGAGGTGAAAGTTCGTGAGATATTACCTTCGGGAGCTTGTTCCCGAAGGTTGTTCCTCTTGGGTCTTTGGACCCTAGACGGCTTAGTGGTCTTTGTGGTGTTTTTGGGGACTCCAATTAAGTTGTGGAGATTCTTCAAGGGAAAGGTCTTTGTGGCAATTTATTGGGAGCCTCCAATTAAGTTGTGGGGATAGCCCCAAGCTTTGTGCGGGTTCAGTGACCACCCTCAAGGTCTTATAGTGGATCGAGGACATCCCTTTTGGTGGGAATTCTCGAGGAGAATACGGAGAGGCCTTCGTGTCATTTGGAGTGATTTGTCATCCACACCGCTTCAATGGAGAGTGGCACTTGCAAGAGTGTGAACTTCGGGATACATCATCGTTTCCACGTCACCTCGGTTATTTCTATACCCGAGCTCTTTACTTATGCACTTTACTTTGTGATAACCTTTGTTCTTGAATTTATATATCTTGCTATCACACAGTTGCTTGTATGCTTAGCGTAAGTTGTTGGTGCACATAGGTGAACCCTAGTTGTATAGGTTTTGTGCTTGACAAATTAAACGCTAGTTTTATTCTGCATTTGTGAAGCCATAATCATAAAAGTTTTAAACCGCCTATTCACCCACCCTCTAGGCGGCGTCCTTGATCTTTCATAAGGCCCAGCCGGCCAACCCCCAAAGGGATAAAGGAGAATCCCTATTTTCAAGGGGGGGGGGGGACTTGGGGCCGGGGCAAGTTCCCCTCTTTGTGCGTCGGCCCTAGAGTGGATAAGGGGCCAAGGAAACCCTACCTGCACCCTCCCCCTATATAAAGAGGGGAGGAGGCAGGGGCGCAGCCAAGCCCTTTTCCCCTAACCCTAGCCGCCACCTCTCTCCCTTCTCCTTCTTCATGCGTCGGCTTGGCGAAGCCCTGCAGGTTTTCTCCTCCTCCACCACCACCACGCCATCGTGCTGCTGGGATTCCGAGGGAATCTATTACATCCGCCGCCCCGCTGGAATTGGGAGAGGACGTCTACATCGACACCGTACGTGTGACCGAGCACGGAAGTGTTGCCCGATCGCAGTACCGAAAAGGACTTCAACACGAACCAGAGTTCGTCAAGTGTACATCTACATTAGCCACGAGATCTGATCTCGTTAACACATTGTATCTATGAGGGTTAGTTTCTCATCTATCTCGTTGCATAGATTTCATAGATTGTATCTTGGCTCATCCATATATTGGATCTTGATTTTGTTCGTTCCTGCGGTAGAAGTTTTTTGTTTTCCATGTTACGAACCCTACATGGTATTCAACCAAGATTACATATCCAACGTGTTTGGTTGTCATGGAATTGGAGCCATCATTTCAACTAAACATTCCAGTAATTGGGACTATATGTGAAGTCAATTCATATCCCTAACCTTGTCATTCTGTGAAAATTATTTCATTTCACAAATCCTTGTAGCAGCTACACATTAGTATTGGTCTTGGAATTTCAAATTGACAAATCAAATGAAAGCATCGATATCATTTCATTTCCTTCCTACCAAATACAATGAAATGAAGGGTGCCTTTTATGACCTCTAAATGTAATTTGCAAAAGTCGGTCCTGTTTACTGGATGCGATAGAAGCGGGACGCCTACGAGAGGCTCTTTGTCGGTGAAGCGAGAACGAGGACGATTGCATGGGCAACGACAGGGTTGCCGCCATGTTTTGGCGACCAAGATAAGGATGCCTTGACGAAGCTCGAGCTCCTGCACCGGCTGTCCGTCTCAGAGTACTTAGCTATGGCGTTGCCCATGGAGAGAGAGAGGATAGAAAAGTGAGTGTGCGGACTATGAAAGGAGTGAAATGATGTTTCCCCTCCACTTAGACCTGGTGAATATCGGTTGTTACACAACGTTGTCTCGTCATGCCATGTCAACATGACGTGTGGGCCAAGCTGTCAGAAACAACCAGAGTTCATACTCGATGGGGATCAATGTTTTCACATAAAAGATGATGTGGACATATCGTTCTATGATACGAAAGATAGACATATCAATGGGGAAACTCACCCCTGAATGTGATGTTCAGACGGGTCTTGCTTGGGTATAGGCTATTGACATGGAATTCCCTAATTCACCGGCTAGGTGATATACAACTATCGGCTGAACCGGACGAATTTAGATGGAATCTTCATGTAGATGACACTTTCTCGGTAAAATCATTGTACAATGCGATCCTTCATTCGGACATACCAGTTGATAATAATAAGAAAATTTGGAGGATGAAAATACCATTAATTTTTTTTTTGTTTGGATGGTATCTTCGTCGAGGAGTTATCCTCACCAAAGACAATCTTGTTAAGCGGAATTGGCATGGAAGTAAATGGTGTGTTTTCTGTCATCATGACGAAACTATTAAACACCTGTTCTTCCAGTGTCAATTTGCGAGATCTATATGGTCAGTCATCCAAGTAGCGTCTAGCCTGTATCCTCCAACTAGTGTAGCCAATATCTTTGGCAATTGGCTTCATGGTATCGATTCAAGGTTCAAGTTGCTTCTTATGGTGGGGGCGCTAGCAGTTATCTGGGCGCTTTTCCTAAGTAGAAATGACAAGATTTTTAATGATAAAAATTGCTCCATTTTGCAGGTCATCTACAGATGTCCAGGTATTCTCCGTTTGTGGTTACCTCTTCAGCGAGTGGAGAACCGAGACCTGTCTCCGGAGGTCTGTAGATGGTTGGAGGCTACATCGAGGAATACCTTTTGGAAGTTGCTACATAGTGCCTTAGCACTGGTTAGTCTTAGGGAGTGCCCCACCCAAAAATAGAAAAGAACATATTCCGACAGCCCGCACGTTCCTAAAATAGAAAGTCACGTCTGCACATTTCCTCTTCCCGCGCGCCTTCTCTTCCCGTGCAGATATTTTGATCGCATAGGAAAATACATCCACATAGGTCGACTGCAAATCCAGACAGAAAAAAAACTGAAAAATAAAAGGGGATGCCACCGCATTCTTTTTCTGTAGAAATTAGCAGCAATGGAATGTAGAAAAAGGAAAAAATACATCTAGATATTGGGGGAACATACTAATATTACATCTATATATGGAGAAACCTACTATTTTCAAGATTCTAAATGTAGAAAAGGGAAAAAAAGAAGATCCTCGATGTAGAAAAAAGAAATAAATTACATCCACTGGCGTCATTATTCTAGATGTAAAAAAGACCAAAAAAGTACATCCCAGCTCAAAAAATTTACCAGAAGAACTTGTGGGAACCATGGCAGAGAGGGCAACCGGCGCGGTGAGGTCGAGGTCCTTCCCGGCAGCGCGCGGTGGAGATGGCCATCCTCCCGGCGGCGCGCCATGGAGTCGTGCCCCAGCAGCAAGCGGTGGCCCCTGTAGCGAGCGGTGGATATGGGCGGACTCCCGGCGGCGCGCCATGGAGACCGGCCCCTTGCAGCACCCCATGGGGCGAGGCCCTTCCGGCGATGCCCATGGAAACGGAGCTCTGCAACGCCCTATGGTGGAGCCGCCCCTCCCGATCCGCCATCGATTTTGCTAGTAGTAGTAGGAGGTTTGCTAGCATTCAAAGGTTCAGTATTACTATTGGTGGTGATTGTGTAAACCTTGGCTAAATTATTTTCTCTAGCCATCTCATCTTCTCTTTCCCACCTAGGTTGCAATTCAGCTAACAACCTCATATTGTCATCAATTCTAACTTGAATATCATTTGCTTGAGCAAAAGTTTTATTCTCAGTATTATCATGAGGAACAACCTTTAATTTAAGAAGATCAACATCAAGAGCAAGGCTATCCACTTTAGAAACAAGAGCATCTATTTTGCTAAATTTTTCCTCCACAGATTTATTAAAAGCAGTTTGTTTACTAATAAAATCTTTGAGCATACCCTCAAGTTCAGAGGGAGCACTCCTATTGCTGTTATAAGAATTACCATAAGAGTTACTAAAACCACTTCCATTATTGGGAGGATATGGCCTATAATTATTGCTACCAAAATTATTCCTATAGGCATTATTATTAAAATTGTTGCTCTTAATAAAATTCACATCTACATTTTCTTCTTGAGCAACCAAAGAGGCCAAAGGAATATTGTTTGGATCCATAGGAGCATTATTATTTGCAAACATAGACATAATAGCATCAATCTTATCACTCAAAGTAGAAGTTTCCTCAACAGAATTTACCATTTTACCTTGTGGAGCTCTCTCGGTATGCCACTCTGAATAATTTACCATCATATTGTCCAGAAGTTTTGTAGCCGCCCCAAGGGTCATAGACATAAAAGTGCCTCCAGCAGCTGAATCCAATAAGTTCATTGAAGAAAAATTTAGTCCTGCATAGAAAGTTTGAATAATCATCCAAGTAGTCAGTCCATGAGTGGGACAATTTTTAACCAAAGATTTCATTCTTTCCCAGGCTTGGGCAACATGCTCAGTGTCAAATTATCTAAACTTCATAATATCACTTCTCAAAGATATAATTTTAGTAGGACGATAATATTTTCCAATAAAAACATCTTTGCATTTAACCCAAGAATCAATACTATTTCTAGGCAAAGATAGCAACCACTCCTTAGCTCTACCTCTTAATGAGAAAGGAAACAATTTCGACTTAATAATATCACCATCTACATCCTTATATTTTTGCATCTCACATAGCTCAACAAAATTATTGAGGTGAGAAGCATCATCATCAGTACTAACACCACAAAATTGCTCTTTCATAACTTCAACAAGGCAGGCTTAATCTCATAAAAAGCTGCTCCAGGAGCAGGTGAAGCAGTGGTTGTGCAAATAAAATCATTGTTGTTGGTGCTAGTAAAATCACACAACTTAGTATTCTCAGGAGTAGTCATTTAATAAAAATAATGCAAGCAACAGAAATAAAAGCTATACTAATTTTTTTGGATTTTCGATATAGAATGCAAACAAGATAAAAATAAAATATGCAAGCAAAACAATAACAAAGTAAAAGAGTTAAGAGTGAGAGACTCCCCTCGCAGAAGAGATGCTTTTCTCCCCGGCAACGGCGCCAGAAAAAGTCTTGCTGGGCCCGGAGTTGATGAAGGAGAATTTATGCGCAACGTTGAGTGGAACCCCAAGAGGAAGGTATGATGAGCACAACAGGAAGTTTTCCCTCACTAAGAAACTAAGGTTTATCGACCAGTAGGAGAAAAACGTTCTCTCCCGAGATGTTGCGAACCAACTCGTGGCAGGGCGCACGGCCGGCGTCAGCAGCAACGTGGAGACCTGCACACAAACAAGCAAGTACTTTGTCCCCAACTTTCAGCGAGGTAGTCAAGCTCACTGGTTTTGCTAAAAATAAAGGATTAAACGAACCGTGTGGAAGAAGAATTGTTTACAGAGAACAGAACATAAAAATGTTGTAGAAGATTGCAATTAAAAGAAGAAGGACCGGGTCCACAGTTCACTAGAGGCGCCTCCCTAATAAATAAATATGCTGGGTAAATAAATTACAGATGGACAATTGATAAACAGAGATTCTACGCTAATGGTTGGTGTAGAATACATGCTATGAAAGTATGCGGGCATTACAACAATATACATAGACCGTAATCCAACTGCATCTATGACTAATAATCCACCTTCAGGATTGCATCCATGACACCCTCCAGTATTAAGTTGCAAGCAACGTACTATCGCTTTAAGCAATGTGTAAAGTAAACGATGAAACTACTCTTGAATAGAACACCGTTGTTTTCTCCCTATTAGCAACATCACATCTACAACCGTAGTGAATAAGGTCACTTCCCATGGTTAAATAGAGGCATGAACCCACTATCGAGCATAAATACTCCCTCTTGGAGTCGCTAGCATCTACTTGGCTAGAGCATCTACTAGAAACGGAGAGCATGCAAGATCATAATAACATAATACATAATCTCCACCATGGAGGACTACTCACGCATCACCTCGGATGAAGACATGGCGATGTAGAGGCCTCCGGCGGTGATTTCCCTCTCCGGCAGGGTGCCGGGATGGACTGCAGAACCCTCCCGAACTAGGGTTTCGGTTGACGGCGGCGTCGGAACTTTTCATGGATGGAGGCTCGGGTCCCTGGGGTTTTCCCGATACGAGGAATAAATAGGCGGAAGGGCGGTGCAAACAAGGCGACGAGGCGCCAGTACATGGGCCGGGCGCGGCCAAGGGTGGGGCTGCGCCTGCCCTGTGTACTGCCACGTGGCAGCTCTCCCACGCGTGTCCTTCTGGCCCCGTCTTCGTCCCGGAAAAATAAGACTCTGGGCTTTTGTTTCGTTCAATTCCGAGAAATTTTCATGTACAACTTTTATGAAACACAAAAACAACAGAAAACAGGAACTGACACTGCGGCACTGCCTTAATAGGTTAGTCCCAGAAAATGCTAAAAAGTGTGGAAAAGGACACATAAAACATATAAGAATTGTAACAAAACAAACATGGATCATCAAAAATTATAGATAAGTTTGGGATGTATCAAAGCCCCACCCACGCCTTAGACGTCATATGATTAATAGCTTCGATATGTATTTCACCTAGTTTTATTTTTTCTGACCTTTGACTTGAGACATATAAACGGCTGTGTGCATCCTGGTTATGCAGAGGCTGGATGTAATTATTTCCCAAAGTAATAAAGCATCCTTTATCGAAAAAAAGAAAGATGGACATTTGAAGAATTCAACCACAAATTTGATGGACAAATCGATCCATGTACCAAGGACCCTACTCTCTCCGTTCACACTGAGTTTGCATTCTGGATTTGGTCAGAGAAAAAACCAACATCAACAATGTAAAATATATAGTTTTAGAATATCCATGAGCTATACTTTCATATTGTATGCATATGGTATGGTAAAAGCGGATTTCACGTACTCCTGCCTTCTTTTTCGTGTGCAACCATGTCGAGCTCAGCCGCCGTGCACGAGTACTGTGACTAGTCCGACCAAGCACGCTTTTGGTTTACAAGTAACTTTCTGTGTCCGGGCAAGTTTTGGTCAGCTTAATCTGGTTTTAAGTCAAAAACCAAGGCTAATCTCACAAGATTAGTAGTTATTTAGTTACCGAATTCATTTGATGAACATGTTTAGCTCTAAATTTCTTTCAATGCTCAAGTTTTAACGTGTTGTGTCCCTGTTGTCTTAACTACACAAGACTTGAAGTTTAAATCTGTCTCAAGATTTGCAAGAGCTATAACTATCTACCGATGAGAATATATATCTGACTATATTTTTCTTGTTTCCGGTCTGAGTTCGCCCCATTTCCGATTTGAATCAGCAGCCCGGTTTCCGCATTTGAATCTGAATCCGGTTAATATCTGCTCTGGTATGAATCCGAGAACTCGTAAAACCTGAACCCAAACATCCACCTATGAAGGCACCAGTTGGCAAAAAAAGACGACTCCTCTAGGAAGGAAACAAATTCACAAGCAACATCGTCGCCCGATCAATAGCTCTTAAGTCTTCACCATGGGGAATATTCGAGCTCTCCAGGCAATGCCTTGAACAAGAGAGCGATTGTCATTGCCAGGTACAACAAAATAAAATCATAACTAAAGTTTTTATCATTAAAATTGAGACTAATCCCCCATGTCCCCGAGGCTGTCTCTCTGCAACTCAACAATCACCGGGATTACATGCATCTTGGCGTGGGTTTTTTACGGGAACATCACCCAGTAGCAGGACCGTCCCCTCATGACACCATGTGAAGCATTGTCTTCATCGCATCCAATCATAGGCGCCTTAACATTCCCCACCTCCGCCAACACCATGGAGATCATGCCATATATGTCGATGCCAACACGCCTCTTGGTGCCGAGGGAGCGTGGAGCTTTGTGACAGCGCGCCTCCTGGAGCCACACATGCTTTATGTTTACGGGGACACACACGAGTGGACCCCACCCTCTACAAGAGGTCCAGATGCACCATCCGCCAATCCGTGAAAACCGCCGACGGAGGAGCCTGGAACTCGTTGGCGGCTATGTTTTACTCTAAACTTCTACCAATGCTTAAGTTTTAATGCGTCGCGTCTCCTTTTGTCTTAAGTACACGTACAAGATTAAAAGTTTAAATCACTCTCAAGATTTGCAAGAACTATAACTATCTACCCATGAGAACATATATCTAACTATTTTTATTTCCGGTCCGAGTCTACTCCATTTTCGTTCAGTATATCCATATCTGAATCGGAATCCGATCAATATCCGCTCCAATCTGAATCCAAGAACTCGTAACAGCTCGACCAAACACATCCACCAATGACAACCCAAGACTGCAAAGAAAAAATCTCTAAAAGCGACACCTCTTGGAAGGAAACAACGGAAAAAGCGATATCGTTGCCTAATCAATAGCCCTTACGTTTTCTCCGTGGATAAAGTTCGAGCTCTCCAGGCAATGCCTTCAACGAGAGAGTGGTCTTCATTGCCAGATACAACCAATGAAGATCACTCCTAAAATCTTCATCATTAAATAAAATCGAGACTCGGTACTTGAGAAGCACAACCAAATTTGAAGCCCCTCGACATCGGCGAGGCCGTCTCTGCAACTCAACAATCACCGGGACCACATGCATCTGTGTGGGTTTGGACGGGGACATCACCCGTCGCGGAACCGTCCCCCCATTGCACCATGTGAAGCATTGTCTTCATCGCATCCAAACCCCCGTCCCGTCATTACTTGGGAGACAGGAACTCGACGTGAGCCATCGATTGACGTTACGGCCTTCGAATCATAACCGCATTGGCATTCCCCACCTCAGCCAACATCACGGAGATCATGGCATAGATTCCATGCCAAGACGCTCTTGGTGCCGAGGGAGCGTGGAGCTTTATGATGCGCCTCCCGAAGCTACACATGCTTTATGTTTGCGGGGACACACACGAGTGGACCCCACCCTCTACACGAGGTCCAGATGCGCCATGCGCCAATCCGTGAAAGCCGTATACGAAGTAGTTCGGAACTCGTTGGTGGCAAGATGTAGGAAGTAAAGGTCGGTGCCTCTAGTGGTCTTTTCCCATCCAGCTCGCCGATCTTCTTGCTGCCGGAAGAACTTTAGATACGATTATATTTATATTATGTTTTCACGAAATTATTATAGAGGTATATTAAATGAAAGGAAAACGCTGCGCTTCCCCCGGGGGAACGCACGTTTCTTCGTCCGCCTCCAACGCCGTTGGATCTCTTTAGATCGCACGGTCTATGTAGCGCCACGTGTCTCGGTTGGTGTGCGCGGTGTGTGCGGGTTGCTGCAAGGTTCCGACCGCACCCCCGCAATCATTTCGCTCGCGTCGGGTCGCTCGCTCTCCACGCTCTCGCTTTCGGCGACGACAGTGTCGCAGGCGAATCGAGCGCCGCCGCCGCTACTCCGTTTCTCGCTGCCGACGAAATCTAGCGCCGCCAGCCCCAGCGTGTACGTCTCCTTCTCCCGGACCTCCGTTCTCTTCTCCTTCTTCTCCAGGATCGACCTCTCCCTCTTTGCTGCTACCACCGAGCCAAACCCTAGCTCCACTTTTTGTGTGCAGGAGATCTCCGCCGGTGAGTGCTGCTAACGAGAGCTAGTTCGTCTGGATCTACGACTCCTCCACCTCCTTTCCTCAAGGTGGCTATCCTTTTCCCCCTGCAGACTGCAGTAGCCTGTGCCATGTTTTTTTTCCGCGCCCTCATCCTGCTGTTGGTTTTGATTGATGTAGATCTCGACAAGGAGTAGCTATCGACAAGTAGCTTAACCTGTGCTCGTATAATGGAGGTGAGGGTTCTTGACTAATACGTGCAATTGCTTCAATTGCAGCAATTTTTCATATATGTGTGTATGCTGTTATTAGTGTTGTTGGTGAGATTTTTACTTCAATTTGTACACATGGGTACAAATTTGCTACATGCAATTGCTTCTATATGTAGTTCCACTATTATTTTCGTTTTGGGAATTAAGTAGTTTAGGGTTCAATTTGCAGCAAATTTATGTCCATATGCAGTAATTACTAGCATTGATGAGTTTTCCTCTGTCTTGTTTGTATTTTATATGTGTTTGGTAGTTCCCAGTAATGTTGTTCATTTTCAGTAATTTTGTAGATGGGTAGTTAATTTTGTTTTTGTTTCAATTGCATAAACATACATTTGTGGGCATTTCTAGGGTAATGCTGATGTGTGTGCTTATTTCATAATGTTTTGTAATAGGCTGGGCAGAATGTCAAGTGGTCTTCGAAGAACCGCTTCGCTGCAAAGAGGCTGCGAACTATTGCTGCTGGACTTACTGGAACGAAAAGAGAAGTGATCGAAGCAAATAGCGCATTCAGAGCCTTGCTGAACATAGCTCCTTTCATCATCCCCAATGAATTGATCGACTATGTTGCTCAGCATACAACCCCGAGTCTGCGTGAGTTCAAGGTTGGGAAGAAGAGGATTTTGTTCACAAAGGATATGATCACGAAGGTGTTTGGCATACGCTCCGGACCAAGGCCCGTTGTTCTTCGAAGAGGAGCGAGAACCATGCGCTGCGTGATGTTTACGAGGGCACCAATCCAAGGCCTGATATTCGACAGGCAATCAAGGTTTTGAAGGAATGTTTGGACACGAGACCATGATACTATAATTAGGTCATGGGACCTGCTTTGTACAGCCACCGTTATTGATCCAAGGCTGTAGCAACCACTTGTGCATGGAGTACGTAGGCAGTATGGTTGATCCAAGGAGGACTCATGATTATGCTTGGGACGAATATATCTTGGATTTGGCTATGAAAGAGGTCAGTAAGATCCAGAAGAAAAGAGATAAGCCACTGGTTCTTGAGGAGGGTTCTTCGAAGTTTGAATTCTGGATTTCAGGACCTTTTGCTGTTCTTGGGGTAAGTTACTGCTACTTCTGACTCTTAAATTTATATTCTGCATGCTTTTATTAGTGTTTTTTGTTTGTCTCACTTAGCTTGTTATTGTACCTTTTTTGTCTACAGATTGTGTATATGGACCATCTACACTTCCCCCCTAATAATCATGTCATAAACTACTCCGTACCCAGAGTTTGCAATGTGACGAGCGATGATTTTGTATTCGCAGTTTCAAATGACCTGAATAATTTGATTCTCAACAACAAGACTATCCTTGGACGGCGTCCTGTAAGTCTTTTTTGAACATGCTGTGCGTGTCTCTTTTCTTTTACGTAACTTTTTGTGCCATGTTTGTCATTTCTGCCTTTTTGTTTTGTTATACCTTTTTGTGTGCAGTTCCTCGAGTTATCCCAAACACCGTATGCACTTGGTGACCCTCAGCCTGGAGTACAACCTGAAGATCATCATGTTGAAGTCAACCAATCGGCTTCGCTCAATGAATGGCTTGTGTTCCCTAGTAGCCAGGAAATGGAGGTATAAGATTTAGCATTTTCTTCATATGCTTGCTGCATAATGCTTTTTTTTTGCTACTTCATCTTTTCCAACTTGCTACTATAGCATTTTTTAAGTGCTACATTGGATGAACCTAGCTCAATGTAACTACATTTTTGTGCTGCATTACTGTTATATTGTAGCTGCATTAGGATAGACTAGTTGCTACTATAGCATTTCCAACTCGGTATTATAGTTTCATTTTAAGTTTTTACACTGCTAACTTTCCTTAGGTGCTGCATTACTGTTGAACACTTGCTTCTATAGGGTTTAACATGTCTTCGAGTTATCTAGGTTTTTGCTAAATGCATGATCTTAATAATTGCTTCTTTTTAACACAGGTTCCAGAACGCTTCAAGCATTTGCATGACAAGCATAAGGCTATTTTTGCCTCTGACTTTGATGCTGCAATGAAAAACTTTGCGGTTGGGGCAAAAAGAATGCACTCTCAACGGTTGTGTGCGCTGTTTAATGATGTTGATGCTGCCATGAAAGAAGCAGATGTTGCTCCAAGTGTTGTGTTTTCTCCTGGAGGCTGCTTGCGGCTACGAGAGGGAGTTGTCCCTAATGTCGACGGAGAGGTGGATGATATCGAGTCTGGAAGAATCGAGAGGATGATGACACCGATGATGAGGGTGACGAAGAAAAGGATGATGAACCTCTGTTCCAGCAACGAAACCATTGTCCCCATAGTCCCCTTACACGGTGTTGCGGCAGATTTGCCTCAATCTGCGTAATCAACGATGGAGGCGACATTGGTGAGCACCATATTGTTGATAGTCCTTCGAGGTTGCCGTTTGCAAATGATGAAGTGAGATGTGCAGCATGGACCAAGGGTATCGATGCTCCATCGATGGAACTTTTTGAAGAGGGCACAGATGATTATGAAATTTTTGTTGGGAATAAGTTGGATACCCCGGGTCGCACAACACCCACTCGCACATCCAATGATGCAGAAGTAGCAACTCCTACTGCTGATATTCCTTCTGCAGAGACTCCTCCTGATGAAGGTTTCTTTTTCTCTTTCCTTTTTTCTTTGTAGGTTTTCATGGCAGCAATTAAAGGTTTTTTCTGTCTTATTACAAGTGACCTTTTCATTTTTTTCTTTTTAGTGTCCATCCCTACTTGTCATGTTGTATTGGGAAAGGATGTACCAACTGTTGAGGTGGTTGATATTGTGACACCGAGTGAACCCAAGACAGCAGGTTCGTAGCATTTTCTGTTTTTTTCCTTATTTTGTGTTGGTCATGTCTCAATTTTGTACTAGTAACATTCACTTCTTGCTTTTTTTTTATATTTGTGCTGCAGGTCCTATTTCCATCGAGTCAACAGATAAAGATGCTACTTCTGGTTTTCAAACTCATGAGAAGAAGAACAGGTACAAAAGGGCAGCAAAGTCGAATCTTACTCCTCCCAAAATGAAAAAGATTAAGGTCTCTCAAGATGCTGGTGACATGTACAACAAGTTTATTTGTCATGGTCGTAAATTCAAGAGGCAGCCGAAGAACTATGCAGTGTTAGTATTCTCGAATTTTCTTCCTTCTCTTTTTATATAATCCAATTTCTGTAGTATGTAGCTAATTTAGATTTTTTTGCTGCCACAAAGTGAGTGCTGCATTTGTCTTTTTTTGCTGCTTTGTAGATCTTAATGTCATCTCAGGTGGTGATTGCTTTTTGTTATGTTTATCTTATGCAGCAAAGAATTTGTGAGGATTGGACGCTACTTTTGTTCATACAAAAGTTTCTTTGAATACCTCAAGCCGCGTCATTACCTTGACAACGAGGTGATGAATGTGTGGGTTGAGAAGTTCAACCGCGAAGCAAAGATTGTTGCTCAAAAAGATCCAAGGGAGAAAAAGAAGTATGCATTTACCCAGTTCATGGTGGTGAGTAGTACTTCCAAATCATTTTTGCTGTTCTGCCATTCTTGGTTTTCCAATGTGTCATTTATGTTTTTCTAGGACAAGCTTATTGTTGATCCAGCAGCATTTGACTTGGATAGTAGCATGAAAGAGTTGAAGCTTGTGAACGCGAAGTTTAAGGTTTTAAAAGATGATCTTGTAATATAATTGCTGTCAACTTACTTCCTATTTTTGTTGAGCTTGATTGCTTCTTTTTTTTCTATCCTTAATGTTGCATGTTTGTTTTGCTGCAGTTGTACTTCCCTATTGTGAAAAATAGTCATTGGGTTGTTTGCTGCATCAACAGTATTTTAAAACAATTTCACATATTTGATTCGATGCGATCATCAAAGGATACCAGCCTGTTGGAGCAATATGGATTGAATTTGGTTAGTTGTTATGCAGCAACATCCCAATAAGTGATTACGCTGCATCCCAATTATTTCTGTTCTATTTTTTTGCCTTTCACTTCCTTTGCTATCATGCAGCATAGAGTAATCTATCTCTTTTTTCTCCAGTTTGCTAATTTCAACACACTTGTTATTGATTCCAAACTATCAACCTCAAACTTCACTGATTTCACCCTGGACACTCCTGATCATCCGCAGCAAACTACTCTGTAAGTAAAGATTATAATCTTTTCTTTTAACCTTTCTGTGTTTTCTTCATTTTTTCGTTCAATTATGGTTCATACAATGGTAGATCCATATATTTATCTTTTTTTTCCAGGTTCGACTGTGGATTCTTTTCGCAGCTTTTCATGGATAATTTCGACACAAAGGTCATGGCTCATTTTGACAACAATGCTATCCCTGACCACCGGAAGGCCGTCGCAGCAAGTCTTATTGAAGCAAGGGACAATGGAGACGTTGCTGTAGAGTCTGTCATGGAGGAGGAGCTCATCAAGAAGAAGTGAAGAAGTGGGAACTACTTATGTTGAGCACCAAGTTAGGAGAAAAAACTTGTAAACAGATGTGCCTTTTGAATTTTTGTCATGTGAGCAACCTGAAAATTATGTGGTCTCACGTTTTCGAGAGGTGTATGATGTACTTCACAAGTTGTAGCGGGATAATGCACTCTCGATTCTTGTTTTGTCCATGTTTCTGTAGGATGATGTTTAAAATGCTGCTTATGTTTTGCTCAGACAATATATATAATATGTTTTCGTACCCGTGGATGTTTCTTTTTGGCGAAATGCCTTCATGGCCTTTTTACATTGTCTATCCAGACATGTTCATGCCAATTTTTCAGTATTTTCTTTGCTACTTAAGTGTTTTTTTCCTGCTTCATACTTACTGATTTTTTGCTACATTTGTACTGTCATTCCCTGTCTACATATGAACTTACTGGACCAACATTCTAACATAAATATGCTCTTTCTGCTGCAAAATATAGCCACAATTTTAAAAAATAATTGCAGCATTACAATTACTTTTTCACGCTACACATGAAAATCTCGGTACCATGTGAAAAAAAGATGCATTTTCTCTGGCTTATCAATCATGAGGATGCAAATGACAGTGACATCTATGCTGCTAGCAAAGCAACAGCATTTAAAAACTTACAAATGTCGCAATTACTTGTACTTGTTCCCAATCTAGTAACAACATATGCCTTCACATGGAGCATTTCAACATAGTCCTATCTTAAATATATAGTACCATCTCTGATTATTACATGTATAATATTCTGTATATATTATAGTAGCATCTATAGCTTCAGTCTCGTAGCCTTCATTTCCTTTGCGAGTACCATCAACTCACACTGATTCACAGCATGGCCTTCCTCATTGCAGAAAGGGCATTTTTTAACCCTGGCTTTTCTCTTTGGTTTTGGCCCCTTCTTCTTCTTTGGTCCGCCTCTTTTTATTTGCCTCGTCACGCAGCTCAATCAACGGTTTCTTCCTCTTCTCTTTCTCTGATGGGCGTCCTTTCGGCTTTACTCTTGCTGGGTTTCGCAGAGAATTGATATCTATTGTTCTAGTTTGCATGTCACAGAAGGCTTGTGGTGCTACATCAGGCTGCTCCTGATTTTGTATAGGTGTATCAACATTTACAGTGTCAACTTGCTGCTTACCAATCCTTGCTCTATTCATTGTAGCAACAACTTTCTTTGCTTCAGCGATCATGTCTGACACCATTGCATACATGTCATCAGAAATACAAGCATCCGATGCAAGATCATTCATTTTTCTGCAAAGGGAGTTGTATTTCAGCGTGTTCGTTGCTGGAACACCGAACCGGACGCCGCTTGTTCCTGGGTCAGGTGCAGGTGTTGTTGCTGCTGCAGACCACCTTGGAAGCATGTACCTATCCGGTATTTGCTGCACATTAAGGAGAAACATTACCCTGACAATGTGCGGGCAAATGAGGCCACACATTTCAAATAGGTTGCATCCACACGTGTATGTTTGGTTATCAGGCTCAACTTCTACCCGATATGTTTTTACATCTAGGCCAGGGTTTGGTACCAGATCAAAACATAGGCCATCCACCTCTGCCCTTACTGCATAAAATCCTGTTGAGCGCTGCAAAATCTTCTGAAACCTGTCAAAGACATCCCTGGTGTAGAATTGCAGCCCCTGCCTTTCAATTCTCCAGTCTGCAATAAAAGGTTGCTGCATTAATACTTTCAAGTTGCTACAAACAATAATGATTACATGCTACAACAGGTATTATGAAGTGCTTCAATGACTAGCAGAATTACTAACCTCCCCCATAGTGATGCTGTTGTTGTTTCCATTACAAAACCAGAGTTGTCCTCCCGGTCCAAGCATCGGACTCGACACGGTTCAGATCTGCTTGGACAAAGTTGAAAACTGAATCTCCTGGACGAACCAAGGTTTTGAAGTATGAGTTCAGCCCTTCTGATCTTCCGGTTGTACTTGTGAATGGAAAGAAATTGTGCCTGAAATACACCGGTGCCCATGTTTTCCTGCAGCCCCACATGTTTTCAAGGTGTGTGTTATCAGTCATATCATGGACTTGCAGCATGTGCTGCCAGCAGATTTCAAACTCCTCTCCTGTGTCGGTACCGTAAATGCACGAGTAGAACGCATCTGCAAATGGATGACCATCCACTAGTTTTGGACCAAGTTTTCTTCTCGCTAAGTTCACCACGTGGTAAAAGCAGCATCTGTGGATTGTTTTCGGGAATATCTTTGATATGGATGTACGCATTGCTTGATCCTGGTCTGTCATTATGTGATCAGGAGCCAAGTTATCCATTGCAATCATCCACCTCTCAAAACCCCATCTGAATGTTTCGATTGTTTCATCAGGTAGCAGAGCACATCCCAAGACAATGGTGTGTGTGTGGTTATTTATTCCTACAATTGGAGCGAAAGGCATGTTGTACCTGTTTGTGCAAAATGTCGTGTCAAAAAACACGCAGTCCTTGTACTTGTGGTACAATGATCCGGTCCTTCCATCAACCCAAAAGAGCGCTCTCACTGCATTGTTCTTGTCGAGTTGAGTTGCATAAAAGAAACCTGGGCTCTCTGCTTGTCTTCTCTCAAAATACTCAACTGTCAAATTCATGTCTCTCAGTGTCACTTCCTCTCGCAGCATTGTTCTTATGTTCGATATATCCCTCTTAACATAACCAAGCCCTCTCAGGTCACCACCATGTACATCTGCAAGTGCACCCATGATTTTTGCTGTACTAATATTCTGGTTGTGTAATGTCTGCAGCAACTGAAAATCTTCTTCAGGAACCTTTCTATGCGACCTATAGTACCTTCTCCTTCCAGCCTGCGACACCATTGGGTGCGTGTGTGCAGCTTCAAAAACTGTCACTGTCCAAGAACTGTTTCTTTTACCAACAAGCATGCGTGCTTTGCAATCATGACGTAGCACCTTGTTTCGCTGCCTAGAATCTCTCACATCCATCTGCTCCACTGCTTGCTTGCCCTTAGATTTCTGTGCACTAGAGCTACACATATCAACTGTTGTATCAAAACCTTTCGCTGCAACCCCCGTGACATTCTTCCCTGACTTTTGTGCTTCAACTATAGGTTTCCCTGAATGAACACATGCAAAGACCCTGCTCAGCGGTGTATCTTTTTGCGCCCCTCGTGCTTGGCTGTATTTCGTATTTGATATGTGAATACCGAATCCCATCTTGAATGCATACTGATTGTACACCTCCTTTGCAACTTCAAGGTCATCGAAGATCATGCCAACATAAGGTACAACAGACTGCGATGATATTTCTTCTGCATTTTCTTCTGCTGCAATAGAAGCATTCCCACTGATTGCGCTACCTGGTCCAGGTACAAAATTCTCCGTAGCAGTGGGTTCTTCAGCAGCATGTGTAGTATCATTTGTGTCATTGTTCAGATGGAAACCACCAAAGACGCTGTCTGCGACAAAACCTACGTAATTGTGACATTTGAATCAGCTACCAAACATTTTTTTAACTTGTTTTGGTACATATCATTTGTTGTATTAACACAGTAGCAACTTAATTAACACAGTAGCAACTTAATTCACACAGTAGCAACTAGTTCATACACAACATTTTCCTGCAGCACAACATGCAGATAGTACCAACTTAATTCGAAGCAGAAACTATTTCAAATTCATTACATCCTCTTTTGCTTCATAGTAGCAACTTAATAGTACCAAATTTTGTTAATTAGCAAAAATACAGTAACTAGTTTTTCAAGTGAAGTGACACTGGATTCCATGTGCATCACCATAACAATGTAGCAAAATAATTCATCTTCAATTTGGTAGTAGCAAAAAACTTCCAACACAAGTCTACAGCAGCAAAGCACAAAAAATACTCACTGATTGTGCAGGATCTTCAATCTCTGGGTTCTGGGTGAAAAACGAAGGAGGATTGTTGTAGGGGCCCCGATTTGGTTGCAGCATAGGATCACCGGAGCCGAAGCTCGCCGGATCTGACGTTTGCCGTCGCCGTGGACCTGGATTCGAGCTTGAGGCACCTTGCGCGGAACGATGCTGCTGATGAGGGTATTCTCCGTTGGGGTAGAGCACAGATCGGAGGAGATGCGCCATCTTCGACCGCCGCCGACAGCAGCTGTTACCGACGCCGCCACGCGCGCTGATATGGGGTGGCCCGATCTTCTCAGTAAGCAACGGTGGTGATGATGATCACGGGGTGATGGCAGCGGAGAAACACGACGATGTAGTGGATGATAACTTGTATGACGCAACGAGATCTCTCGATTGGTCCCGTCGCCGGATGCAACAGCTCTCAACCCCGCAAGATATTCGCAACTCCACACACTTGCGCACGTAGCCGCCGACCACGAAGCGGTAAGTTGCAACCGTCTAATTCCCAATGGAACAACGAGATCACACAAGACTTAAACGGGATCTACACAATATCCAAGCAATATGGTGTAGGGAATTCAATAGTTTTGCAGAGCAAACAACTAAGAACTAGGGTTTATCTTAAACGTGGTCTAAAGCAGCTAGGGGGCGTCCCGGGCACTTATATAGGTGTCCGGGACGAGTTCTGGTCGAAAAGATACAAAAATAACCGACCCGAGAATAGATCTGGTCGAGACGGGACTCGGACTGGGTCCGGTCCGGAATCCGGTCGACCGGGCTGTGGACCGGGCGATCCGGTCTGTGGTCCGGTCAGCCGGGCTGTGGACCGGGCGGTCCGGTCGGGGATCCGGTCGACCGGTCGGAAACGCGGAAAAGCTGCGAAGTTTCCGGTCTCGCTCCGTACGATAAATTTCCTCCGGTTGGAGGCCGGTTACTGACCGGTCGGCCGGGCCAGGGACCGGGCGGTCCGGTCAGGGGGCCGGTCAGACCGGGTTCTGGACCGGCCTGGACTTCTTCTTCTCCTCTCGCGCATTCCTCCCGCTCCTCCCTCGCGCGTCCATGAGATATCTTCATGTCCAGCTCCATGTCCAGCTTCACGGCCTTCTTGATGTCCGTCTTCACGTCCAGCTGCTCCTCTCCTCGTGCGATGCATGTCTCCTCTTGATACATGATGATACATAAGTAATAGGACTTAGGCAGTATAAAGTTCTCATCAATCAAAGTACCGTTTAGAAACAAGTTCACCTGTTGTTTAAGTAGCTTCGCACGAGCTCTTGTAATTGGTCCAATCCGAACTTCATTGGACTTGAGCTTCACGACGGAGTTCATCTTCATTTGCTAATGACGGAGGTAGTAGTGAGGTAGGGATGTCCTCATCATCTCCCCCCCTTCAAAAGGCGTCGACCCCGACGCTCCAAGGTCTTCTCCGTCATATGGTGTCAAATCAGCAACATTGAAAGAATTACCGACACCAAACTCATCAAGCGGAAGATCTATCGAGTATGCATTATCATTGATCTTGGCAAGCACTTTGTAAGGACCGGCACCACGCGGCTTCAACTTAGACTTCCGCAGCTTCGGGAACCTATCCTTGCGAAAATGTACCCAGACCAAATCACCAGGCTTGAACAACATCTCTTTGCGCTTCTTGTTCATCCTTGCAGCATTGCTCTTGCCTTTTGATGACCCACAAGTATAGGGGGTGTATCGTAGTATCTTCGATAAGTAAGAATGTCGATCCCAACGAGGAGCAGAAGGTGTTGACAAGCAGTCTCGATGAAGGTTTCACTGTAAATGCTCACGGACAAGTATTCAGGAGGTTTTGATGTAACAGATGAAATAAATGCGAGTAAGTAAAATGCGAGAGAAATAATTGCGAGTGAGTGGCCCAATCC
>NC_061510.1:391758342-391779281 GCF_022539505.1 Lolium rigidum
GGATGCCTATGTCACCGTCGTCGCCCGATCAAAGATCTTAGATTTTCACCCTGAAGATAGTCCCTGCTCTCAAAACAATGCTCGAGCAAGGTCATTGCCAGGCACAACCAGTTAAGGCTAGACCTTAGATTTTCACCCTTAAAGGTAGGACTCTGAACTTCACATGTGGTGTCGCCCCCACATTCATACCACCGTTGTGAAGCTCGGAACACCAAACAAGTCCCTGAACATCGCAAAGATTGAACCTCCCTTAGCTAGTCCTCCCATCCGCCCTTCATGATATTCTATTCTTCCGACTTTCATCATGAATCCATAGTCACTTGATGTCAACACAGAAAAAGAGCTTCGCGCCCCACCCTCCAGAACCAAACGATCGGAATAAAAGCATGGGTGCGCGCGACCGAATACCACCCGATCCAGCAAACTACAAGCAAAAGCTACGATGTTCCATTCGCTGGCGGAGCCTTCCGAAACTCAACACTCTGGCGGGGCTTGTTCGTCTGCTTCGGGTTTGAAGGTGGTGGTTCTATGGTTCTTCTTCTGCGAAGATGAGGACCTAAAGGATGCTGATCCTCTTCATAGAAAATACATATATAACAACAAAAAGAGGGAAATCTTATCGCGGGAAGCCGGGAACATGGGAAATCTGGTCTACTAACGATGGGAAAAAGATTCTTGAACCAGATGTCAATTTTCCTTTTTTTCAAAAAGATTTGATGCCACGTGTCAAATGACCATTGGTGGCCACGCCTAATTTTCTGCGCCCTATTGGAGTCCAAGAAAAGATAATGAAAGAGAAGAAAGAAAAAAATAACCCGCCACGGCTGGACCCAAACCACCTCTGATAGTCTGATCACAAAACTCAGACTATAAAAGGGGTTTTCAGCAAGGGAGGGATCGCCATTGCGAGGTACAAGGAATGAAGGTTGGACCTAGGGCTTATACACCATAAAAATCGAGACTCTGTACTCGAGGAGCACCACATAAATTGAAGCCCCCATTTTCCGAGCCCACTGCTACAAATCACCCATTACTAGGCAGGAACGTCGGCCCACAGCAGAATCGTGCGCATGTAACATCCTACGAGGCATTATCTTCATCTCTTGCAAGAGCCCGCCACCGCCATTACTTAACGGACTACAACTCGACTTGAGCCATCGAGACCTTCTAGCCTTCCAATGGTAGCCACCTTGGTATTCCCCACCTTTTCCAACACGGCGGAGACCGCGGCAAGATGCTGATGCCGACATGGACCAAGGTGTCAATGTATAATGGATCTCTGTGACACCTTCCCTTGAAGTCGAACGGCTGGCATCGGATCCCATATGATCGATACAGGAGGTTCAGCAGTGCCATGTGCTAATCCGTGAAGACCGTTAGCGGATGAGTCCGTAACTTGTCGGCGGTTAGGTTGAGGGCAACTGGTAGGAAGGAAAATCGGTGGCCCTAGTGGGTTTCACCCAACTCGCCATTTTTCTACTACCGAAAGAACTTTAGATATGATTTTACTTATAATATGTTTACAAAATTGTTATATATATATATTAAATGAAAGAATCGTGCAAAATTAATGCAAAGATACCAATTGTACATTTCCAACAAATATAATTTGATATAGTAGTATACTGGTGTTAAAGTAATAATAATTATGATAATTAATGTACTGTATCAATAACCATGCAAAATTAAAAAACCAAAGCATGGCTTACAAAATGTCACAGCCGCTTAAACTGGCACGTAGCCGCAGAGAAACTCGGCCAGCTGACTGATGGGACCCGAGTCCATGTGGTCCCATCGACCAGCGACACGCGCGGTCTGGGCGAGTTACCTTTTCTTCGTTCGGGCAAGCGTCCAGCGAGCCGCGTGAATGAAGCACGCAAATCGCTGTCACGAAATCTCGTTTTCGGAAAGGCCTCGCGTATATGGTAGGACGTACTCAATGCGCACGTACGTGTGGTTCTGTTCGCAAGCTGACGCCCCCGCCTATTTCCTCGCTGTCGTATTTCCTTTTCTTCTTCACCTTGCATCCATGCTTCAGCTTCTTCCACCTTTTCCTCCTCCCAACCCTCTCAAACTCTCAAAGCACCATCGACCTGCGATGTGCAGCATAGATTAAGCCAAGCAGCTCGGGTTTTCGCGAGCAGGCCGGGCGCGAGTTGTGAGTACAAAACTAAACAAATCAGAGAGAGAGAGGATAAAAGGGGGGTGGGGGGGGGGGGGGGCTCCAGCGAAAGCAGACGAGGGAGGGAGGCAGATCAGGAACCCCCCGGTCGCCATTTTTTTTCTCTTTCACTTCGGTGTTTGTTGCACACACACCGACCAGTACTAGAGTACATACACCACTGCTCGCTCTAGCTACTCCACAGTACCGGCAGTAGGCCTTAACCCCTAGCTAGAACAAGCATTCAGCGATTCAGGACCAAGCTCCGGTGTGGTGTTCTCCCCTCTGCCCAAGCAAGTCGTGCCTAGGTACTCTTTCGTTCGTAGCAGCCGCATTGCCAGCAGCCCCCCTCCAGGAGGCCGGAACCAGCCGCCTCCTCGGTTCGATTCGGCGGCGGCGGATTCGTGTGTGATCCCCGGCGCCCAAGATTGGCGGCGGCGTTGCCTCTTCGCGGCGCCCACTTAGCCTCCGAGATTTGGGGCGGGTCTCCGGCCAAGAATCCGGGATTCCATTTTTGAGCGGAGCCAAATTGGTCCGAGATTTGAGGCTTCCTTGCGCGGCCACGCCTTCCTTGTATAAAGAGAGGCGGCGGCGCGGGCGGAGACCGGTTGGGTTCTTGTGCTGCTACGGCTTCGGGGGAGACGCCGCCGGCGTGCCATGAGACGATGATGAGGGAGGAGAGCAACAAGAAGAGCAAGGTGCGTCGCCTCCCTTAATTTTTTTGTTGGTTTTTCGCGCTGCCATTGGTCGATCTTGGCGGCTAATTCGACCCCCTCTCTGAACGTACGCGCAGGTCTCCTGGTCCAAGTCGCTCGTCAGGAAGTGGTTCAACATCAAGAACAAGGCGCAGGATTTCCACGCCGACTACCACGCCACCACCCAAACCCAAACCCAAGGTGAGAATGCAGGAATGTTTCAGGTTCCGAGTTCTAGACACCAGCGACGACATCTTCTTGCCTCTGGTTGCTTTCGTCTAATTCCTTGCCGCTCCTACTAGTCGTGTGGTTCAGCGAGGTTCCCCTTCGTTGAATCAGTGCAGTTTCAGACTTTCAGCCATTCCCCTGGCTGTAGTTTCGCCTTCTCGTTTCCATCATCTTGTGCCTGTAGTTTAGCTTCCCTCGCTGCCATTCCATCAGACGGTCTCCGGTCCATGTTCCAAGCATTGATTCAGGGACGCATTAGCGCCAGTCGGGTCCCTGTCAAACAGCGCTGTTTCTTCGCGTAGGACGCGGCCTCCTTCAGGCCGTGGCTCGAATCAATGGCGTACAAGTAGTACTGATTAGAACGTCCCAATCAATCAAGCAGCCCTTTTCACAAGCGACGCAGACAGTGTTTGTCCGGAGCTGCCTTGAGTTCTTGTATGCTTCTTTTGATTCCAAGATAAATGTGTCTTGGACAAATTTGTTTTGGTTCGTCTGCATTTGCTGTGTTCTTTGGTCTGGGCTAAAACTTTGTTACTGCAGGCGCAGGACGGGACGGTGGTGGCGAGCGGAGGACCAGCTGCTCAGAGAGGGACGCTGGCGCTGCCAAGAAAAGCAGCACAACTGGTACAGTTAAAGCTCTGGACCACCACACCAAGCTCTAGTCTCTCCCTTCAGACACCATCAAAATCGCAGCTACCTCTTTTCTGTTTTTGTTGCATGGCCACAACTCACTTTTTACCTGCTATACATGCCCCTCTTTCCTCAAATTAATCCATAAAATCCACCAACACATTTTTTTCCTTCCTTGTGCTTTTTATCAACTTACCAGATACCAGATTGTTCATTTATTTATTTATTATTTATTTCTTTCTGCTCTTCATTGTGGGACTATAGAACGGCCGTTGAAGCGGAATGTCGATCGGATTCGTAGAGGAAGGAATGAGTTCGATGTGTCACGCCTGACAGAAACTCAAGATTACAGGTACACTTTGTTTACAGGGATGCACTGCTGTTCATATTATGCAGATCATAGTGCTTTAGGTGGTTCTTACAGTTTTACTTCTCCTTATGTGTGTAGAATCTTTGCCTCGACGTGGAATGTTGGTGGTAAATCCCCATCAAGGGGGTTAGATCTAGATGACTGGCTCCATTCTTCACCACCTGCTGATATTTATGTGCTGGGGTATGTATTGTCATTTGTCAAATCCTTGCAAGGGTTTCATAATGCAATTTTTACTTCTATACAACAGTCCTCTTGCGATATATTTTTGTTAACTGAACTTTTTTTTAATCTTCTGCAGATTTCAGGAAATTGTTCCCTTGAATGCCGGGAATGTTCTTGGCACCGAAGACAATGTTCCGGCGAAAAAGTGGGTATCACTTATCAGGAGAACACTGAACAAGAATCCTGGGCCTAGCAGCCATGGCGGGTATCGCACGCCGTCCCCTGTCCCTGATCCAGTCGTGGAATTGGATGCTGATTTTGAGGGGTCATCGAGAAGACAGGATAGCTCTTCATTCTTCCACCGCCGGTCATTCCAGAACCTTAGTCGGAGTTTAAGAGTTGAAGGCAATGATATCTTTTCGCAACCAAGATTGGACCGCAGGTTTAGTGTCTGTAACCCGCCTAGCTTTGGAGGCAGGCCAAGTGATTTTACTGGAAATTGTCAGTGTGTCGGATCACCTGATGATGATTATATTGATGAGGATGCAACTAATGGAGCATATTTTTCACCATTCCCATATGGCTATGGTGGTTCGACACCTATGGAAGAAAACAACGAGCAGCCAAATACGTCTAGGTAATTTTTTTGACACGTTCCATTAAATTCATGCATTTTGTTCTTGTATTATTCTTTATCCTCATGTAAGACATAAAAATTCTCTTCCAATATTTCATCTCAGCAGCACTAACTTCACTATAGCTCTTCTGTTAAATTCATACAGTATTGAAACTTCTCTGTTTGTACCAGGTACTGTTTGGTTGCCAGCAAACAGATGGTTGGTGTTTTTCTCACAGTTTGGGTACGAAGTGAAATAAGAGCTGATGTTAGAAACCTGAAAGTTTCTTGCGTCGGTAGAGGACTAATGGGTTATCTTGGAAATAAGGTAAGAGTTTTATAATGTACAAGTTGCACTCCTTTATTTGCTTATCATGTTTGATCTGTTACTGAACTATAGATGTTAAAATCATTTTCTTTGCTACAGGGTTCTATATCAATAAGCATGTCTTTGCACCATACAACCTTCTGTTTTGTATGTTGCCATTTGACCTCTGGGGAAAAGGAGGGAGATGAATTGCGCAGAAATTCTGATGTTATGGAGATCTTGAAGAAGACAAGATTTCCTCAGGTTCGCGGATGTGGTGATCTCAAATCACCAGAAACAATTCTTGAGCATGAGTACGTGTTTACTTTTTCCTTATTCAACATAGTAATGTGGTGGCCACAAAAAACCTGGCACTAACTTATCTTTTTGTTGTATTTGCAGGCGTATCATATGGCTTGGTGATTTGAATTACCGGATTTCTCTTCCATACTCATCGGCAAAAGCTCTGGTTGAAATGCATAACTGGAAGCAACTGTTGGAGAGAGATCAGGTAATCACACTGATAGGGCTACACTGCAACGTTCATTGATTTCAGATCAATGCTTGAATTACTTCTTTTTGAACAGCTTCGTATAGAGCGAAGACGAGGACATGTTTTCCAGGGATGGAAAGAAGGAAGGATTTATTTTCCTCCAACATATAAATACTCTTTCAACTCAGATCTGTATTCTGGTTATGGTGTGCGTCCCAAAGAAAAGAGGAGAACACCAGCTTGGTAACCACTTCAGCACACACTTTAATTAACCAATAGCCTTCTTCTACTTAATACTAGTTCTAAGGAACTGACTGATAATTTTTTTTAATTCTTTTACCATAGGTGTGATCGTATTTTGTGGCATGGTAACGGCCTCAGTCAGTTGTCATATGTCCGTGGAGAATCTCGCTTCTCCGACCACCGACCAGTGTACAGTATTTTCATGGCGGAGGTCGAAATTCTCCGCCAGAGGAAAAGAAACCTGGGCTATTTCAGCTCTAAAATTCAGGTGGAAGAGCTTTTGCCATATTCTCACAGCTCTGGAGGCACGAAATTGTACTAATTCGGCTCTCACCATGCCGTAAGTAAGTATGCCGCTTTAATTATGTTCAAGCTAACTGCCTGGTTATCAATTATGAATAGCTTTCTCTTGCATGTATTCCTTCTCACATCTCTGCTGTTTATGCATACAGGCTGACTGATTCTTGGTGATCAATAACATTTGCTCCAAGATTGATAGATGATCAGATGCGAATGTGACAATATTTTTTCCATCTGTCTTATTTTTTTGTGTGTGTTCGCTTTTGAGGCAGACACTTTGCATTTCAGCAACTATTGCCAAGATCTAAAGCCTTGAACAGATGCTTAGGGAACACATTGTGCACTAACAGGTAATTGATTTTCCTGACTCTCGAGGAAAGCCCAAAACTCTTTCATTGCCCTAATTTTTTTTCTCTGTTGCTCTTGCAGGATATTCAGGCAATTTTGCGACTAACAATTTGCCTGGGGTGGTGGGAAGAATCAGCCAGCCAACATGAACTAACTATACAAGCCTTTCCAGTTCATTCCCTCTTTGATTAGATGCAATCTTAGCAAGCTCCATCCACCACCTTTTTCTTGTCCCTTTTTCGTCCTTTGGAAACTCTGTAAATCAGTTAGGCTGGCCATTGTATGTTATCATCACCATGAGTTGTAGAATCATTGCAGAACGGCGGATGGAATGATACATGGAATTGAAAAAACTATAAATATTTGTTCTAGATGATCATTGATTCCTTGTGAGGGGCGAATGATACGTTGGGTGATGTGACTTGAGAGGCTTGCAAAAAGCTGTAATCATGCGCGGAAACGCCTTTCTGGTGATGCAGTAGCTCAGAAGCTAAATGATGCTTCCATTTGCTGCACTCATTGCTTTGCTGTGTTACAGAGAAAAGGAAAAGAAAAGCTCATTGTGTTATTTCCTCTTGGATAGAGGCCTGCTTCCTCAGTGGAATACATGGTGCAGCTCTTCATCATGGTAATTTTTGTTATGTTCCTGCGAATCACGTGGAGTAAAAGCATTTCAGTAACCTTAATGCATTAACTTGATTAGATGGAGTGCGATTGCAGAGCTATTAACAACTTTTGTTTTTTCCGTTGCTTGATCTGTAGTCTTCTACTGCTAGTAGAGTATTTTTGGCTTGCGGAAAGAACAAGCTTTGACTTGACCTCCTTTAATTTGCTCCCTGGACGGAGGGTAGTCACGTGATGTGATCTCACCGGCCGGGCGTACGGTGCACTTAACCGCCGTGATTTATTTGGAGTTATAATGTGCGGGTCTTTGTCCCTTGACCGCCTGGATGGGGTGAAGAAACACAAGAAACTTCACTACGGTAGTACTGAAATTACTTGGCTGTCGAAAAAGACTTTGATCAGATACATTGCGCAACTACAGTAATTGACGAGGGGCTTAAGGAAGGTTAGAAAAGAAAAGGGGTTTCTCCTGTGTTGCTGTGTGCAGCAGTAAATAAAAGATAAAGTGGGTAAAAAGGGACACGCAGACGCAATGCAATGCGCGCGGGGTCTCTGCTTTGGGCGATCCTTGCCTCTTCTTTTGACTGTTACCGCGCGCGCGAGCATCAAACTGTTTATAGCTTCAGACGTGCAGAGATACTTGGAGCAATTTATACTGTGCCGTCGATTCATTCAAGGATAGTATCATGTACGCACAAAAAATAACTCGTCGCTTTATCAGTGTTGCGGTGGCACGTAGTATCGGTGTGTACCGGGTGCAGTGCACTGGATGGTTGGAAGGCGAAGGGAAACCGCGGGGTGCAAACTACGCAGCGCTTTAGTTCAAATTTAGAGCATCTCCAGCCGCATCCCCCAAACTGTCCCCTAAACCGCGCCGGATTGAACGTTTGGGGGACGTGTTTCGTTCGTGCCGCCTTTGGGGACGTCGCTCCCCAGTCGCGTCCCCCAAATAAAAATTCGGAAATTTTAAACTTAACGAGATTCGATTAGATTCGTCCAAACTTACATAGATTCGAACGAAATTTGACTAAAAACTAAACCTAATCTAGAACCACTTGCGGCGGCCGGAGGCGTCGTAGTACTGCTGGAAGTTGTACATCTCCTCGGTGACGACCTCCTGCTTGACGCGCTCCTCGACGGGCTCGTCCTTCACCAAGCCGCTTGGTCCTGCCTCGCCGTCGTCGGTGAGGTCCACCAGCGGCTTGCCGGAGTCGCGGATGGACATGGCGATCGCCGCGTCCAGGTCGCCCCTCCAGGCGTCCTTGTCGTTCATGGACGCCAAGAACGCCGCCCGCAGCCCCGGGCGGTCCTCGGGGTCGTCGGCTGCCGGCGATGAGCCGCTGCTGCCGCTCGTACTCCGCCATCAGCGCCGCCTGCGACGCTTCCTCCGGCTCCTCCTTCACCTCCGGCTTCGGGATGAGGAGGGCGCCGCCGCGCCTCCCTTGCTGCCGTCGGCTGTCGCTGCCGCTGCCGCCACGCCTCGTGTTGACGGGCGTCACCGGCTCCTCCTTGACCTCCCGTTTGGGGACGGTGTAGGGCGCCGACCGGTACGACGAGGACGGCGTCGATCGAGCCGGTCCCGAGGAAGAAGAGTGCGAGGAGGAGGAGTACGTCGTCCTCCTCGGCTGCCATTGAGGAGACGGCGGCGGCGACGATGGCATCTCCAGCCTTGGAGCGCCGTTACGGATGCCGCGGATGACGTTCTCGAGGGTGCGCCCCGGAACGCCCCAGAACAGGGCGCGACCGTCCTTGTTCCAGCTATTGGGGCCGCCGACGAGCCCCTCGGTGCTGTGCATCTCGATGTCGTACTTCGCCTTGAAGTACGTCGTCCACCAGGCGTCGTTGTTGTTGACCGCCCACGTCGGATCCAACCGCTCCTGGGCGGTGAGTTGAGCCCGACGGGCCTTGACAGCGTCCTACCATTGCTCCGTGCGCGGCTTCGGCGGCGGCGGAACGCCAATGCCGTTCACGGCCATCTTCCAGCCGCCGCTGCTTGGCAGCCGCATGTCCGGCGGGACCGGATACCGGGCGTGGTACGGCGCCCACGCCTCCGCCACGGTGAGGCTGCCGCGGCCGAAGCCGTTCGCCGCGGCGATCTTGCGGGAGGACGAGCTCGACATTTTTTGGAGCGGCGAGGAGAAGATCTGGGAGGGGGGAGGCGGCGGCGACGATAAGGATTGTGATGAGCGGCGAGAATTGCAGGGCGTCTTAAAACAGCGGCGGCAGCGGGTGGTTGCACACAATAACTCCGGCGCGGACGGCCACGCGGCCATGCATGACGAGACGCGTCCCTGCGTCGCCTGGGAAAACAGGGACGCCATTAACGTCGCTTGACCAAAGGTAGGCGACGGGGTTTTAGCCTTCCGTGCCGGCCGACGGGTCGGCCCCGCCACTCCCCGCCTCGCTTTCGTTGTGTCCGGCGTCCCCGGTGCGTCCCCGTGGGACGGGGACGGGCTCGGGCGCCGGACACCGTATGGGGGCGCGCCGGACAAAAATGGGCTTTGGGGGACGCGGCTGGAACGGTTTTTTTGTCCGGCGCGCCCCAAATACCTTTGGGGGACGCTTTGGGGGACGCGGCTGGAGATGCTCTTAGACGCTATTGGAAGGGAGTTTTTCTTTTCTGATGGTGTAAACTAGTACTGTCTTCCTTCTAAAATAAATGACTTGGTTTTATCTAGATACATATGTATGAGTATGTAGAGATACCAGTGTTGGAAATACAGGTAGAGGTCCTCGGTTTTCTCTCACACCCCGTCGCCTATCATCAATGATCTTGGGCGGACTACCGAGTTCCGAAAGAACCTGCCGACATATTTCAAATGGTATCCATGCCCGGAGTTTGCTTGAGCTGATGGTGTTTCGGTCACTCGCAGCCATGTTTTATTCTGAATGTTTGGTTTCAGAGGGGGCATTGTGAAGCTCTACGGTCTGTTGGCATCATGGGACATGCCTTTGTTTCACGGTGAAATCAGACGCGAATAATGGCATGGAAGTCGAGAACTGAGGATTGACAATGGAGGTTTGAGTTCTAGTGGTGCGGAGATTCCGGCTTAGTGATTCATGATTTGGAGCAGCGGAATTGGCAAGTGGGGCCGACAACACATGAGGAATTCAGTGTCTAAATTTTCAGGGTGAAAACCTAAGATTTGATATTAATTGGTTGTGTCTGGCAATGACTTTGTTAAAGGCATTGTTTTGTGAGTGCGGATTTTCACCGGGTGAAAACCTATGATCATTGATCAAGACGATGCCGGCGCTCGTATATTGTTCCTTTTTTGAAGACGTCCATTTTGGAGTTGATGTATTTAAAAATGCTAGTTTGGTGGTGTTTGATCCGTTGTTACAAAGAACTGATCATTGTAGTGAAAATTTATTTTATGTATTTTTTGGATAGGTGTAATTGGTATCTTCACGATATTAATATTTTTTTATAAAACTGTAGAGATATCAGTATATACTCCGTAGCAAAAGTTGAATCGCTATTTTCTAACAAAGGGAATGATGTTGTAGCTGGGAGGTGTGCATGCATTTGGGTCGACCCTGCCGCTGTCCGACAAGACTGCAGTCGGGGACGACGTCACGGCCTGACGGCTGTATGGCATTGCCCTGACCTCCTGGTTTTCTTCTTCTTCATCAGACGTACGTACGCACGCCCTCGGAGGTAGAGGCATGGCGGAGACGAAGAAAACCGGCAAGAAATTAAGGACGGATCGAGGAAACGCAGTGCAGCTTGCAGCAGGCGCATGGCAACGAGAGCACAG
Organism: Lolium rigidum; assembly: GCF_022539505.1. NCBI lineage: Eukaryota > Viridiplantae > Streptophyta > Magnoliopsida > Poales > Poaceae > Lolium > Lolium rigidum. The sequence goes on from NC_061510.1 coordinate 391,769,284, forward strand.
GCGAAGTTGCCCTCCCTGCCTCTGCACCTGCTGCAGGTGGACCTTTGCCTTGTAGATCGAGGCATGCCCATGTCTCGCCGGCCGGCCGGCCGTTGCTCGGTAGTCTGTGCAACACCGTTTGCGTCCTGCAAGCTGCGAGCTGGAAGGGATGGATGCGTGGGCTTCCGCCTCGTCCGGGACGAGAAACAAAAGGAAAAGGTGATGGATGTCTGAATTGACTGATGTCGATTGACGGATGGATGGATGTGCATCCGCTGCAGAGAGGTTCAGGTCAGCCCTTCACAGAAACCGGGGACGCTGCCTAGTTTTGCTCCTTCTTGCTTTGTGGTACGTCTCTAGTGGACGCGAGTCGGTTCAACTAGGTTGGTGTCAGTGACGTCGGCGACATCTCCAGTAAATCGATCTGTTTCGGACGCTACCGTTTTGGTTTGTTTAGATCGGTTCGCAGATAAGCTAGAGACTTTGGTTATTCTTGATCCGTCTAGGGCGGGGGCAAACCTATCGGGGCGCCGCATTTATTCTCCGCTAGGTAGTCTGCGTTTTTTTTTTTCTCATTTCACTCAATTGGTATATCCGAATAAAAATAGCAGGTAATTAGCTACAAAAAAATTATTAATTAGAAAATCACATAGTTCACACACCATACTACCGATCCAAAATGCAAAATTACACGAGTTTCATGCGATATACACAAACTAAGATATGGGAAATCATGTATCGCGTGGTCGGATGATCATTTGCTTCTTCTCAAACAAAGACCGATTTATCAGGTCCATGATGCTCAGGCTCCTCGGCGAGCCTTTTGGCCTCTACCACAATGGCTTTTGACCGGGCACTGCTCTCTTCAACCTCAAGAGCTCTCTTTTGGAGGCTAATAAAGCTTACCATTGTGGTCACTTTTTTTTCAGCATAAACTCTCTTCCATTTTGGTATTTGCCTCCTCTTTCTCAGCCATCAACCCTTCAATATCTAATGCGATGCAATTGGTGATGCATCAGGCTTGAGATATTGCTTGATGGTTTGTGGCCCTTTGGCCGAACCACACGGCCACCATTGCTTAGGCCACCCATGTTTGGGTCACCCTCTTCAAGATCGATAACCTATGAGTCATTGTCACACTTCTTCGAGCCTTCTTGAACATTTTTTGGATGAAGAATAGCCTAGTTCCTACTTGTAGCACTTTTTGATCTCCATCCAACAATTGGTCAACGTGAAGGGTTTGTTCTCATATTGCTCCTTGAAGTAGTCAAAAGCTTGGGGCGCGTACATACATATATGAGAATACGTTATATATACTTACATATGCAATGCACATTGACATATTTAAAATGGCCGAGGTTTTACCATGTTCCTAATGACGATGTCACTCATGGCCGGTTCATCACATGCTCGTAAGCACCGCAAAATTTATTTTACTTGGCCTGGATGAATGACCATCTATTTTTATGAGAGACTTCACCTTGGTCACTATGAATTTTGTAGGGCTTGAATTTCCTATGCTAATGAAAGAACTTGACAACCCTCCGCCAACATATCTATCCTTTTTTGTGGGCACTGGCAATTCGATCTTTGCTTATTTGTTGTCCAAGCCTGGCAACGACACTTGTCCTCCTTGACCGGGTAACTCTGGTGCTTTGGCGCAGGCATCATCCATATCGCCTGTATTGTCCATAGTGGTGGCATCATCTTGAGGGTCGCCATTTTCCCCAAACAATGGCCCCCCATCAATAGAGAACCCAATCTTGGTGATTCTTTTGATCGTTCCCTAGATCATCGCCCATAAGGAAGGTCCCCATTGGTCACGTCGTGCATGATTGTATCACAGTCTTTCGCATAGTACCTGTACGCCTAATTGGACATTAGAAGCTGGTTTCACATTCAAATGGACGGAAAAAAGATACTCCCTCCGTTCCTGAATATAAGCCATATAGTTTTTTGAGAAAAAATCCAGAATATAGGCTTTAGTGCGACGCACCACTTGTACGGAATTTTTTTAGGGATTTGATTATATTTCCTTAACTTATGCAAATGCCTCTATTTTCTCACGTCAAATGTATAGAGTTAATCCCGCCCAAACACCTGGTTTAATGTTCTCTCAATATGGGTTCTTTAATTTTCATGCCAAAAAACTATATGGCTTATATTTAGAAATGGAGGGAGTATGTTGCAGGCATACCGGGTTAGAGGGTGTTAGGCATGACATTCCCTCGAACAGTTTACAGGCCATGAGCAAGTTCGCGGCAGGGTCATCCGTGGCCTCTTGCCGGTCTCTGTTGCTGTGTCGTTGGCCACATGAGTGCGCTTGAGGTCGATGACAGGCACTAATGGAGCCAGGAGAGCACTGGAATGTGTTGGACGGTGCATTGCGCCTCTTCTGATATAGATGGCTACTAGGATCAAAGATGTGGGTGTGCGCTCGTGAACGAGACCTAGCTTGTCAATGAGCCGCCAGCGACGCAACCTACCACCTTGAGCTATGACACATTGATCATGATAACGGCATGTGCGACGGCTTTAGAGGCGAGGATGTGGATGTTGGCCTTTTCTTGAAGGAGCATGATGAGCTTGGCATCTTTCTTGGCTTGAGCGGCAAGTCTGCTGCTGTGGCCGTCTTTGCCTTGGGACTAACCCGTTGGTCCGCGCGCACCGGATCAGCCCCCTGAAGAAGCCATTACTGCTATAATGTGTTGAGATCGGGTGCAAGTTGCAGTTTTTGGGAACGGCCGATCTATATATAACCATGCAGCTTAAGTGAAATAATGTACGGTTGCACATAGTGCAACAGATATGGATGGGAGTCCTTACACGGTAGATACGTAGAGGTGTGATACGTCTCCAACGTATCTATAATTTCTTATGTTTCATGCTAGTTTTATGACAATACCTACATGTTTTACTCACACTTTATATCATTTTTATGCATTTTCCGGGACTAACCTATTAACAAGATGTCGAAGCGCCAGTTCCTGTTTTCTGCTATTTTTGGTTTCAGAAATTCTACACAGGAAATATTCTCGGAATTGGACGAAACAAAAGCCCACGGCCCTATTTTCCACGGAGGATTCCAGAAGTCCGAAGAAGAGTCGAGGAAGGGCAGCAGGGGGCCCACCCCATAGGGCGGCGCGGCCAGGCCCCCTGCCGTGCCCAGGTGTGGGGAGGGAGCCCCCTGGCTCCCCCGACGCTGCCCCTTTGCCTATATATTCTCCCAGAAGTAAAAACCCTAAAGGCATCGGTCTTCCTCCACGAAAAGTTACGTAGCCGCCGCCATCGCGAAGACAAGTTTCGGGGGACAGAATCTCTGTTCCGGCACGCCGCCGGGACAGGGAAGTGCCCCGCAGTCATCTCCATCGACACCACCGCCATCTTCATCGCCGCTGCTGTCTCCCATGATGAGGAGGGAGTGATGTCTACGGGTGCTTCTATTCTTGTAGACAGTGTTGGGCCTCCAAGAGCAGAGGTTTGTAGAACAGCAGCAAGTTTCCCTTAAGTGGATCACCCAAGGTTTATCGAACTCAGGGAGGAAGAGGTCAAAGATATCCCTCTCAAGCAACCCTGCGATCATAATGCAAGAAGTCTCTTGTGTCCCCAACACACCTAATACACTTGTCATATGTATAGGTGCACTAGTTCGGCGAAGAGATAGTGAGATGCAAGTAATATGAATGAGTATGAGTGGTAATAGCAATCTGAATAAAATATGGCAGCGAGTAAACATGCAACAAAACAGTAAACAAACGGAGATTCGATGCTTGGAAGCAAGGCCCAGGGATCCCGCTTTCACTAGTGGACACTCTCAACAATGATCACATAATAGAACCACTCTACACCCTCTTGTTGGATGATGAACACCACTAATTGTGTAGGATTACACGAACCCTCAATGCCGGAGTTAACAAGATCCACAATATTCGATATTCATGTTTAAATAACCTTAGAGTGCAAGATAGATCAACACAATTACACCGAGAACTAACATAGCATGCACACTGTCACCATCACACTATGAAGGAGGCATAGATCACATCAATACTATCATAGCAATAATGAACTTCATAATCTACAAGAGATTACAATCATAGCCTACGCCAAGTACTACACGATGCACACACTGTCACCTTTACACCGTGCAGGAGGAATAGAGTACTTTAATAACATCACTAGAGTAGCACATAGATAATATTCAACTTGATCACATAAAGAGAGAGATGAACCACATAGCTACAGCGGAGCCCTCAGCCCCGGGGTGAATTACTCCCTCCTCATCATGGAGACAGCGATGGCGGTGAAGATGGCGGTGGAGAGGGCGGTGGAGATGACTTCGGGGCAATTCCCCGTCCCGGCAGGGTGCCGGAACGGAGACTTCTGTCCCCCGAATTGGAGTTTCGCGATGGCGGCGGCTCTGGATGGTTTTCTCTGGTTTCGTCGAACTGGGTCGAGGTTTTAGGTCAGGGACGACTAAATAGGCGAAGAGGCAGAGTCGGAGGGGCCACAGGGGACCCACACACTAGGGGGGCGCGCCCCCCCTTGGGCCGCGCCGCCCTGTGGGGTGGGGCCCCCTGGCTCCCCTCTGGCCTTTCTCCGGTGCTCTGGAAGCTTCCGGGAATTATAAGATCTTCGGTGTTGATTTCGTCCGATTCCGAAAATATTTCCTTACTAGGATTTATGAAACCAAAAACAGCAGAAAACAGCAACTGGCCTTTCGGCATCTCGTCAATAGGTTAGTTCCAGAAAACGCATAAAAACGATATAAAGTGTGAACAAAACATGTAGGTATTGTCATAAAACAAGCATGGAACATCGAAATTATAGATACGTTGGAGACGTATCAGCATCCCCAAGCTTAGTTCCTACTCGTCCTCGAGTAGGTAAACGATAAAAGATAATTTCTGAAGTGACATGCTACCAACATAATCTTGATCATACTATTGTAAAGCATACGAGATGAATGCAACGATTCAAAGCAATGTTAATGCAATGAGTAAACAATTGAATCATATAGCAAAAACTTTTCATGAATAATACTTTCAAGACAAGCATCAATAAGTCTTGCATAAGAGTTAACTCATAAAGCAATAAATTCAAAGTAAAGACATTGAAGCAACACAATGGAAGATTAAGTTTCAGCGGTTGCTTTCAACTTGTAACATGTATATCTCATGGATAGTTGTCAATGCAAAGCAATATAACAAGTGCAATAAGCAAGTATGTAAGAATCAATGCACAGTTAACACAAGTGTTTGCTTCCAAGATAGAGAGAAATGGGTAAACGGACTCAACATAAAAGTAGAAGAATGGCCCTTCGCAGAGGGAAGCATTGATTGCTATATTTGTGCTAGAGCTTTGGTTTTGAAAGCAAGAAACAATTTTGTCAACGGTAGTAATAAAGCATATGTATCATGTAAATTATGTCCTACAAGTTGCAAGCCTCATGCATAGTATACTAATAGTGCCCGCACCTTGTCCTAATTAGCTCGGATCACGGGATTATCATCGCAATACATATGTTTTAACCAAGTGTCACAAAGGGGTACCTCTATGCCGCTCTGTACAAAGGTCTAAGGAGAAAGCTCGCATTGGATTTCTCGCTTTTGATTATTCTCAACTTAGACATCCATACCGGGACAACATAGACAACGAGATAATGGACTCCTCTTTAATGCATAAGCATTTAGCAACAATTAATGTTCTCATATGAGATTGAGGATATTTGTCCAAAACTGAAACTTCCACCATGAATCATGGCTTTAGTTAGCGGCCCAATGTTCTTCTCTAACATTATGCATGCTCTAACCATTAAATAAGTGGTAAATCTCCCTTACTTCAGACAAGACGGACATGCATAGCAACTCACATGATATTCAACAAAGAGAGTTGATGGCGTCCCCAGGAACATGGTTATCGCACAACAAGCAACTTAATAAGAAATAAAGTGCATAAGTACATATTCAATACCACAATAGTTTTTAGGCTATTTGTCCCATGAGCTATATATTGTAAAGGTAGAGGATAGAAATTTAAAGGTAGCACTCAAGCAATTTACTTTGTCTGGCGGAGAAATACCATGTAGTAGGTATGTATGGTGGACACAAATGGCATAGTGGTTGGCTCAAGGATTTTGGATGCATGAGAAGTATTCCCTCTCGATACAAGGTTTAGGCTAGCAAGGTTGCTTAGAGCAAACACAGTATGAACCGGTACAGCAAAACTCACATAAAAAGACATATTGCAAGCATTATAAGACTCTACACCGTCTTCCTTGTTGTTCAAACCCTTACTAGAAAATATCTAGACCTTAGAGAGACCAATCATGCAAACCAAATTTTAGCAAGCTCTATGTATTTCTTCACTAATAGGTGCAAGGTATATGATGCAAGAGCTTAAACATGAGCACAACAATTGCCAAGTATCACATTATTTAAGACATCATACCAATTACTACATGTAGCATTTCCCGTTTCCAACCATATAACAATTAACGAAGCAGTTTCAACCTTCGCCATGAAAATTAAAAACTAAGAACATATATGTTCATATGAACCAGCGGAGCGTGTCTCTCTCCCACACAAGCATTTATTCAAACAAAAACAAAAAATAAAAACAAACAGACGCTCCAAGTAAAGTACATATGATGTGACGGAATAAAAATATAGTTTCACTAGAGGAACCTGATAAGTTGTCGATGAAGAAGGGATGCTTTGGGCATCCCCAAGCTTAGACGCTTGAGTCTTCTTAAAATATGCAGGGATGAACCCCGGGGGCATCCCCAAGCTTTGACCTTTCACTCTCCTTGATCATATTGTATCATCCTCCTCTCTTGACCCTTGAAAACTTCCTCCACACCAAACTCGAAACAAACTCATTAGAGGGTTAGTGCATAATCAAAAATTCACATGTTCAGAGGTGACATAATCATTCTTAACACTTCTGGACATTGCACAAAGCTACTGGACATTAATGGAACAAAGAAATTCATCCAACATAGCAAAAGAGGCAATGCGAAATAAAAGGCAGAATCTGTCAAAACAGAACAGATCCAGTAAAGACGGATTTTATTGAGGCACCAGACTTGCTCAAATGAAAATGCCCAAATTGAATGAAAGTTGCGTACATATCTGAGGATCACGCACGTAAATTGGCAGATTTTTCTGAGCTACCTACAGAGAGCCAGGTCGAAATTCGTGACAGCAAGAAATCTGTTTCTACGCAGTAATCCAAATCTAGTATTGGCTTTACTATCAAAGACTTTACTTGGCACAACAATGCAATAAAATAAAGATAAGGAGAGGTTGCTACAGTAGTAAACAACTTCCAAGACTCAAATATAAAACAAAGTGCAGAAGTAAAATAAACACATGGGTTATCTCCCAAGAAGTGCTTTTCTTTATAGCCATTAAGATGGGCTCAGCAGTTTTAATGATGCACTCATAAGAAATAGTAGTTGAAGCAAAAGAGAGCATCAAGAAGCAAATTCAAAACAAATTTAAGCCTAACATGCTTCCTATGCATAGGAATCTTGTAAATAAACAAATTCATGAAGCATGATGCAACAAGCATAGAAAGATAAAACAAGTGTAACTTCAAAAATTTCAGCATATAGAGAGGTGTTTTAGTAACATGAAAACTTCTACAACCATATTTTCCTCTCTCATAATAACTTTCAGTAGCATCATGAGCAAACTCAACAATATAAGTATCACATAAAGCATTCTTATTCACATGCATAAAAGTATCATTACTCTCCACATAAGCATAGTCATTCTTATTAATTGTAGTGGGAGCAAATTCAACAAAGTAGCTATCATTATTATTCTCATCAAGTGTAGGAGGCATAGTATAATCATAATAAAATTTACTCTCCATAGTAGGTGGCACCAAAAGACCATTATCATTATAATCATCATATATGGGAGGCATATCATAATCAACATAAACTTTCTTCTCAATACCCGGAGGGCTAAAGAGATCATTTTCATCAAAACCGACCTCCCCAAGCTTAGCATTTTCCATAGCATTAGCAACAATGGTGTTCAAAGCATTCATATTAATAACATTCTCATTAGTATGCATATAAAGTTCCATGGGTTTTTTAATTCTCTCTTCAAACACATCATGTCCTAATTCAAGATAAAGTTCATAAAGATCTCTCATATTTTTGTTGTTTTCCATTATGCCTAACTAGTGTAAACAAGAAACAAAAAGATGCAATTGCAGGATCTAAAGGAAATATCTTCGAGAACACACACAACGGCAACAGAAAAGTACTTAGTTACCTGGGACCGGAGTATGAGTGCCTTTTACCTTTCCTCCCCGGCAACGGCGCCAGAAAAGTGCTTGATGTCTACGGGTGCTTCTATTCTTGTAGACAGTGTTGGGCCTCCAAGAGCAGAGGTTTGTAGAACAGCAGCAAGTTTCCCTTAAGTGGATCACCCAAGGTTTATCGAACTCAGGGAGGAAGAGGTCAAAGATATCCCTCTCAAGCAACCCTGCGATCACAATGCAAGAAGTCTCTTGTGTCCCCAACACACCTAATACACTTGTCATATGTATAGGTGCACTAGTTCGGCGAAGAGATAGTGAGATGCAAGTAATATGAATGAGTATGAGTGGTAATAGCAATCTGAATAAAATATGGCAGCGAGTAAACATGCAACAAAACAGTGAAACAAACGGAGATTCGATGCTTGGAAGCAAGGCCCAGGGATCCTGCTTTCACTAGTGGACACTCTCAACAATGATCACATAATAGAACCACTCTACACCCTCTTGTTGGATGATGAACACCACTAATTGTGTAGGATTACACGAACCCTCAATGCCGGAGTTAACAAGCTCCACAATATTCGATATTCATGTTTAAATAACCTTAGAGTGCAAGATAGATCAACACAATTACACCGAGAACTAACATAGCATGCACACTGTCACCATCACACTATGAAGGAGGCATAGATCACATCAATACTATCATAGCAATAATTAACTTCATAATCTACAAGAGATTACAATCATAGCCTACGCCAAGTACTACACGATGCACACACTGTCACCTTTACACCGTGCAGGAGGAATAGAGTACTTTAATAACATCACTAGAGTAGCACATAGATAATATTCAACTTGATCACATAAAGAGAGAGATGAACCACATAGCTACAGCGGAGCCCTCAGCCCCGGGGGTGAATTTGTAGGATAACGTAGCATAGAAAACAAAAAATTTCCTACCGCGAGAACGCAATCCAAGCCAAGATGCAATCTAGAAGACGGGAGACATAGCATCAATGTTTTATCCCTAGTGGCAACGTAAAGACAACACAACCTTAGGAACTTTCGTCACCGTCCTGTGTCACGTGTGCATGAACCCACTATCGAGCATAAGTACTCCCTCTTGGAGTTAAAAGCATCTACTTGGCCATAGCATCTACTAATAACGGAGAGCATGCAAGATCATAAACAACACATAAGCATAACTTTGATAATCAACATAACAAGTATTCTCTATTCATCGGATCCCAACAAACGCAACATATAGAATTACATATAGATGATCTTGATCATGATAGGCAGCCTACAAGATCCGACAATGATAGCACAATGGGGAGAAGACAACCATCTAGCTACCGCTATGGACCCATAGTCCAGTGGGTAGACTACTCACTCATCACTCCGGGAGGCGACCATGGCGGTGTAGAGTCCTCCGGGAGATGATTCCCCTCCGGCAGGGTGCCGGAGGCGATCTCCGGATCCCCCCGAGATGGGATCGGCGGCGACGGCGTCTCAGCAATGTTTTCCGTATCGTGGCTCTCGGTACCGGGGGTTTCGTCACGGAGGCTATTTGTAGGCGGAAGGGCAAGTCAAGAGGCGGCACGTGGGGCCCACGATTCGCCAGGCCGCGCGCGCGCCAGCGGGGCCGCGCCGCCCTAGGGTTTGGCCACCCCGTGGCCCCTCTTCGTCTCGTCCTTCGGACTTCTCGAAGCTTCGTGGAGAAAATAGGCCCTCGG